>NC_059113.1:69619102-69949102 GCF_020740685.1 Jaculus jaculus | reverse complement strand
CGTTCAAAACAAATTTATAGGTCTTAAGATATTTTGCTTGATAATCTTATCATGTTTTGTAACTTGAAGACTTTACAGATATTTAAATTATTAAACTGGCAATCACTTTGAGGAGTTTTGTTGCACATAAACGGAAACAAAAGCAGACATCTCTGGGTTGTCAGCACACAAGCCCCATGTCTTCCTTTCTTTCTCTTTTCCTCATGTCTCTGTCAAAGAGTCACCAGAGAAAATGCTGGGATTGTGCTTGATTAGAAATTAAAAGAAATCTGCTGAAAATCTAACAGAGGGAGTCTGACTTGCTGCCAGGAGTGATGCTGGATGATTGCAGTCTCTAGTTTGTAAAGCAGATGGTACGGACTGGCAGCTCAAACTGCACATTGGAAGAAACCCAGAATATGTGCCGGGTATGTGGGTGCTGCCTTTAATCCCAGTACTCGGGAGGCAGAGATAGGAGGATTCACCATGAGCTCAAGGCCAGCCTGAGACTACATAGTGAATTCCAGGTTAGCCTGGGCTAGAGTGACACCCTACCTCGAAAAACCAAAAATATTAAAAAGCCCAAAACCCAGAATATGTATTTCATCTTAATGCTATATGAGCTAGTGTAATCTCCTCATAGGTACTGAACTTGTCTAAGAATCAGAAGTCATGGTGTGTTCACATATGCAACAGTTATGAGTCAGAATGTGAATGGACAGAGGAGTGTGTTATAGACTGAGTATGTTTTAGAAGCATGTATATCTGGAATTGTACCTGTGACTAGAATTTTAAAAAATTTTGGTGTATTGTACATGTGTGTGTGTGTGTTATATGCCCTTATGTGTACAGATCTATTCACTCTGTGTGTACACATTCTGAGGCCAGAGGAGAATGTCAGGTGTTCTCCTCTGTCACTCCACATGTTTCTGCAAGATAGAGCTTCTCACTCTCCTAGAGCTGCTGTTTAGTGTCAGATTAACTGATCACATAGTCCCAGAAGTTCTCCTATCTCCCCTCCCCAAAAGACTGGGGGAACAGGTATGTGTGAGACCAAACTTAGGGTGAATCAGGCCCTCTCAGGCCTTCATGCTTGTACAGCAAGCACTCTTATCTGCTGAGCCATCTCCAGGCCTGGATTTTGTTATTTTTGAAAACAATAACAACTGCATGAAGGTTTGTAATGCTGCTATAACCTCCATATAGCACACTACAAGAGTAGCTTGGTTGATGAAGTAGATACTGTGACAGCTCATGTCATATGCTTCAGAAATATAACTTCAAGAAGCACTCCCTATAAAACTGTGAAATAGCCATTCCTGAATGAGGTTTGGGTGATAATATTAGGGAACAGATATATGGAGTTATTAATTCAAAGTAATTCACCATAGCACTGGTGGTACGGTAGTGAGCATAGTTGCCTTGTTACAAGGTCATCCATGGAAGGAAATAAAGTTGAAATCCACTACATAGTCTCAGACTGACCTGGAACTCTTAGCAATTCCTCTATCTCTGTCTTCAGAGTGCTAGGATTAAAGGTGTGTGCCACCACACCCAGCTAAAGTTGGAATTTGAACTGCCTTGTGTAACATACTCATATCCTTGCTGTTTACTGTCTATAACTCTTTAACATGTCCAAGCAATTTGGACTTTTCCACGGGCTGGAATTAGGATACCTCTAGAAGTCAAGTTATGGCTTCAGAATAAGCTAAACATATATATATATTTGTTGGTTGGTTTGCTTTATGATCGGCTGGTGTGTATGCATATGTGTATGCATGTTTGTGTGTGGCCAGAAGTCAACATTGAATGTCTTCCTCAACTGCTCTCCAATTTATCTTTTAAAAAAAAGTCTCCTGCTTAACCCAAAGCTCACCAACTGAGCTATACCCACTCTTCAGCAAGTATCGGGGTCCTTCTCTCTCCTATTGCTCAGTACTGGGGGTACAGACACATTCTTTCATACCTAGCTTTTACACAAAGGCTTTTGCATTTATGCTTGCACAACCACCCTTTACCCACTGAGTCATTTACCGTTTTCCACCAGTGGGTTGATACTGTTTTCTCATGACAGACTGAGCATTCCTCTCTGTAATGCTCTAAAATACAAAACTTGCCAGGGGACACAGCATGCCCTAAATGGAAAATTGTAGCCCAGACCTCATGTTATGGGTCACCAGTGACATCTTGGTTTCTCTAAAAATATTGTATAAAATCACATTCAGACTGTCTACAAGATAGATATGAAGTTGCAGTTGATTGTATGTTTGTGTCCATGTGTCAATCCCAGGACATCTTATTAATGTATGTCCAAAATCTGAAAAACATCCCCATATCAAACCCTGCTGGTATCAAGCATTCTGATTGAGGGACATTAATTTTGTTGCTGTCATTGAAAAAAAAAATTGCTGCTCTGGGGTTGAGAGGTGTGGCTTAGATGGTATAATGCCTACCTAGTGTGCATGAAGCCATGAATTTAATCCCCAGCTCCACATAAGGCCAGGCATGGCGGCACACACCTATACTCCAAGCACTGGAGGAGCAAGAGCTCAAGGTCATCTTCAGCTACAAAGGGAATTGTAGGCCAGCCTGGCGCTACATGAGCTCCTGTCTCCAAAACCAAGCAAGTAAGCAAACAAACAACAAAATCCTGCTGTATTCACTTTCTATTTCAAATGCTGTGTTCACTTTCCATTTCAAATATTAAATCATCTCACTGATCCTTTTTCTATTAGATTCACACTCACCATAAATTATTAATTGATGAAAAGCATTGATTAGGAGAGCCACAGCCATCCCTAACATGGAAATAAAACAGGCGGATAGAAAATAGATTGATACTCTACCTTCCTTGGTCAGACTGTGAGATAGAGGTGTTAGGACTGTTTCCCTGTTGTTATTAGGTGTTAGATTTCAGACTGCCTGTGTTCTGATTTCCTGAGTGCTGAGTGTCATTTTCTGACTGCGCATTTAGGAAGGTTGGGTCAGGTAATCCTGCTGTTTGCCTGGATGCTATATGGCCTCAGGGAATTCCAGTTTATGCCACACTTATTAGTGTGAATTAATTTGAAAATTACCACTCTATGACATGGATTTTCAAGTAGATAGTGCTAACAACAAAAATAGTACTAGTGACAATTCCCAGGTTGTTCTGGTGACTGAATGAGCCAATATATAAGACACCACTGCAGAGTTAGGGACAGTAGACATGCAAATGGATATCTCCTGTAATTGATGCTATTCAGAAAAAAGTGTCTGATCTTGTATTGGGTATTGGTGATTATGACAGTTTTCTTTAAAAGAAATGAACAAATTGCTTTTTGTATTCTGAAAAGCAATAATTTCGAGGGGCTAGAGATGGTTCATTCAGTGAAACACATGCTTGCAAGCATGAGGACCTGAATTAAATTTCCGGAACCCATGTTTAAAAGAAGTCAGGCATGGTGGGCTTATAATTATAATGCGGGGCAGGTGAAGACATGAGGATTCCTAGTCTTACTGGCCAGCTGGTCTAGACTACTTGTAGAGTTATAAGTCAATGAGGTGCTCTGTTGCAAGAAAATGTGAACTGTTCCTTAGGAGCAATTCATCAGGTCATCCTCTGGCCTCTACATGTGCACACATGCACATGAACTCTCATAAACATGAACAGGCAGGCACACATATTCACACACAGATTATTTTGAAGACAGTACTTAATTTTCATGACAACATGTAGGCTTATACTCTACATAGATTGAAGTCTTGTTAAGAACTGAGCATTGGCCACACAGACCATGTTGTAAAAGTGAGGGAAAATTGTATATATATCAAGCTGATGTGAATGACAAACAAAGAATGGTCATGTATGTAAGTAAGTTATTACATTGTCTAAGTATCACATAGTATTAGGAATTGAAAATTCAGTTTGGTTTGAAGTACTGAGAAAAATTTCAGCATGAAGAAACAGGAGTGTCCAGCAAAAGAGGAAACACAGTCACAAGCACGCTCACAGAAAGAAACATCTGCAGAGAATTTAGAACAATAAACATCAAGTCTTCATTGGTGGCTAAGCCTTGCTTATTGCTATACCAGGCACTAGGCAAGGCATTTTCCCATAAATGAGAGCATAATTTTCAAACAAATCCCAGATCATTGTTTCTGTCAAAGTCAATGTTACTTTCTAAGTAAATGCTGAAACTAATGGCTTTATAATGATATTTTTAAATAGTCTCATGGCTATTAAATTACTACATTGGATCTGGTAGATGAAAAGTATCTGTGTTTTGCTTTGCAAATTTGTTTATACCTAAAATTGCTTCTTCAAAGTGGAATGATGACCATAGGGTGGACTGATCATGTCATAACATTCTGAACAGACCTGCATATCTCACTTATAGCTCCAAGGACATGGTGGGCATGTTATGTTAAAATTTATTATAGAAAAAGTAGCAATTCATTGTAAAGTATCTATGCCAACATTCACTTACAAAAGATACAGGAAGAAAACAACACAGAAGCTTTACAAGCAAAAGGAGTGATTGCACAGAAGGATGGCCTTAGATAAATACAGATGTCACACACTTATCCACCTCCCAGGTCTCCCTGATTTCTCATCATCTTCCATGTTTTTCTTTCTCCTATGTGCCTTAGTTGAGTTTCTACTATCTTCAGAGTCACCTGCCAGCTTCAGTGCCAGGAAAAAGGCACCATAAAACAGTCCCCAACTAGGACAAGAATAACTTGGTCTAGGCCTTTGTTAATGTAAAAAACAGATTCCTAACCTGGTCTGCTGTTTTCCTGCAGGTCTGAGAGTAACATTTTAATGGAAGAACTCTCTGCCATCTGTAATTACCACAGTGATTTCTACCTTGGTCTTGGAGAAAGAAATGTTGTCATTCTTGGGATGCTTAGTCCCCTTTAGGGCTTGTGGTATGTTAGGAGGAAATGGACAGGAACTGAATCCAAAGGGGTTTGGGCATATGACTCAGTCCCTAAAGTACTTGCCTCACAAGTGTCAAAATGCTGGGTATGGTAGTACAAACCTGCAGTACCTCGAGTGGAGACAAGATACTCCTTGGAGCACGCTGACCAGCCAAGCTAGCTTATTGGTGAGTTCCAGGCCAATGAGAGACCACCTCAGAAAAGGTGGGTGGCAATCCTGAGGAATAATATTCAAGCGTGGTTTCTGGCCTCCATATGTACATGAACCCATGTAAATACAAACACTCATGCTCATGCACACACACAGTTAAAAAAGAGAATGTTGTCAAGAACAGAGGTCACTGTCTGTTCTAAATCTGCAAGAAAAGGGTGGGGAGGAGAGACAGTAATTTGGTTTACAAACACATTGCTTTGGCATACAGAGTAGGAGAATGCACCTTCCTTCTCCAGAAACCTACTTGCCATGTGATCATATAGAGAACATTAAATGGGTTCTCTGTAGGTAGGAGAGACAGCACTGTAGCTAGACTGTGGCCCAAGAAACAAGAGAGGCCTCCTCAGTAAAAGTGACTACACAGTTCAGCCTACAGGCTGGTAGATATTTGATGCATGGCTTCCTTGTGGGGGTACACCTATGGAAGAATGAGCTCTCTGCATCTCTGTCTTCTTCACCTCACCCTCAATACACAGTGATATGTGAGACAAGATTGAGGCAGTTTTAACAGACACTCTTATTAAAAAAGATGAGGTAGGGGAGGCATCCGGTAGTCACAAACTTATATGAATTCTGAAATCTTGCAAATTATGTATCATTAAGGCTTCCTGCTCCAACACAAGAATGTTTCCTATGGAAGTTCCATTTTGCTCCTTGGGTACAACATGGTCACAGGGCTCTTGATTTTGCTGTTGCAGAAATTCTCTAGAAAGATTACTCCAGCACCAATATGAGTGAAAGTAGAGGAGTTTATTTATCCCATGGTCAAGGAGATTGAGATAGCTCTCCAAAGAAGCTCTGAACCTGAGCTGAGATTTTATTTCCATTTTATAGTTTTTATACCCAAGGGGACAGGTAAATGAACAAACAAGATGTGGCAATTTGCATATCAGTGATTTCTATAGTCAGGCCACCCTAACAATAAACTCCATTTTACTTTGTTTTAGCCTAAATTGTCTTTCCTTCTTACTGTCTCTCTGGGCCCTTTCTGGACAGTTCTCTCTTTGGGATCTTTTCATCTGCTGACAAAGATAAATTTAGCTCCTCAGCAATTAATTCTTATAGAAACTAGTGAATCAGTTCAATTTTTAGCTTCTTTTCTACCAAATTACCTCCTCTTTATTATTATATCACCTTATGATTTTGTATATAATGGTTGGTACTCCTAGCACATCACCTGTATTTTAGTTGTTTTCATCTTGGATTGGATGAGTGTGGACAAGAAATTTAGAACATAAGGTTTTAGCATAAGTCCCAGCATAATTAAGGTCTCATTTAAGGAGCTAGCTAGTGTCCCCATGTAGTCCATATAGGGGGCAGGCCCTGGGGTGCATCAGCTATAAGACCTCTGGAGTCTTGGGTAGGCATGACCTTGAGGGCCAAGCACATGTCAGTTGTCATGGGAAACACACTGTTAACATTAAATATTGTATTTAATTATCAGCAGCAGAAACTGGATCATGATTATTGTCCTTTAAAATGTGGATGAGCCGGGCGTGGTGGCACACGCCTTTAATCCCAGCACTCGGGAGGCAGAGGTAGGAGGATCGCCATGAGTTCAAGGCCACCCTGAAACTCCATAGTGAATTACAGGCCAGCCTGGGCTAGAGTGAGACCCTACCTCGAAAAACCAAAAAAAAAAAAAAAAAAAAAAAGTGGATGCCAGCATGCTGTGACTAATCCTATTATGAGAAAAACATTCCTGCAGTTAGAGGAAGGTATTTCTCAAAAAGAAATAGATATTCCTGTAGAAGGAAAAAGATATAATAAAAGGCAATGGCAAAGACCTGTATCTGTTAAGGGTGAAAAACATTAATGTCTCTTGGAGCTAAGGTTTCTCTATGGATCCTATGAAATTGTCAAACAAGCTCATCAGTGCAGCAAATGGAAGGAGTTAGGCTCTGCACCATGTGTCTGATTATTTCTAACTCATAGAATTTAATAGGGCACATGTTGGTATAAGAAGAAGAGAAAATAATTTTTTAACTAGGTATTGCAAACACCAGTAGGACTGATGGATATTATGTCTATTTTTTTTTTGCATCTCATGTTGAATTTCTCAGGCTTCTATTATGTTTGGACCAATTAACTTTCAGGACTTTGACAAGAGCAGGGCCACAGTCTTTTTGCAGAAGCAGGTGTCTGCCAAAGCTTGACTTTGAGATAACCCTCTTGGTCCCTGGTGACCTATTATAGTCAGCTAAGGATGCTGTCTCCTTGACTCTGGTGTGATGAGTTTACATCTCTTTGCTGATGGGTATGGACCCAATTTCTTTCTTTCTTTTTTTCTTTTTCTTTTTTTTTTTTTCCGAGGTAGGGTTTCACTCTAGCCCAGGCTGACCTGGAATGCACTATGGAGTCTCAGGGTGGCCTCGAACTCATGGCGATCCTCCTACCTCTGCCTCCCAAGTGCTGGGATTAAAGGCGTGTGCCACCAAGCCCAGCAGGACCCAATTTCTTTTAATGGCACCAATGGCAGGAAAATCTGGCTTACCTCTACAAATCTAAGCAAAGAGACACCAACAAACAACCAGCACCACAAACATTAGTAAGTACAACAGTCAGAACTCTACACTGTTTTTACATGTTAGGGCTAGGCTCTAGATTTGCCCCAAATGTACCTTAGGGCTGGGCTCTGAGATGTGTGCTGAGTGATATACCTCCTTTTAAGACATATCAAGGACAGATTGGACTAATATGAATCAATAACTATCAGGTAAATGTAATCAGTGAGGACAATTTTTGGATCTTTGGTTTAAAGGTCATTTATGTGTTTATTTTTTCTATTGTCCTCAGAAGTCTCTTCGAAATAACCTTTTATAAAATAATACACCAAACTTGACTTACATTATTTACTCAGAATATACATATAAATTTTATTATTTGTTGATTTGTGGAACCTCTTTTTATCAGCTTTCTGAAACACATATTTTAAAAACATGAAAGCAGATTAGAGCATTACATGAATTTTCTGACAAACTCAGTATTGAGTACTTCTGAATCTAAACACAAACCTTGAGACTGTTGTCTGTTAGGGTTAGCATAGAGAGATAAAGTAACTTAAAACAGTTATAAATTTCTTATAAGAAGTCCCCATCTGTCCACAGCAATTTGGAACTCACCAATAATCATGTTGGGGCCAGGACCCTGAGAGTCCCTGTATCTATTGATCCCCCTGGCTCTGCAAGGCAGGGAAGCCAAGAAAGAAGAACCATCAGGGTTTTCCCTGGAGGTGGCATCAACCCAGAGAGGTCTGTCTTGTCTCCCTGTCCAACAATGATACTGGTATGTCATGTTGCCCCTCTTATTCTAGGGCCACCTGGCCATCATGCAGATCAAACTCTGCAAAGGAAGTACGAAATGACACATTACAAATGCAGGTGTGTGCTCATGTGCAGTCCTCCATTTTGCCCTTGCCTTGGAGGGCTTCCCCAGCTACATCATGTGAGAACAAGACAGGTTTCTAGCACTTGCCTGGGACTGGCCTTAGAATTTAGCTATTCCAGATTGACCTTTTGCCCCTGGGGAACACAGCAGGACAGCCTAACCCTTCTTTGCAAGTGTGGAGGGGTTCTCCCTCCTCTTCTGATAGGTATGTGGGTTTAGGGCTTGAATGACTTTCACTTGTATTTGTTTAGCTCAGAGGCCTCTGAGACTTTTATCTTGGTTTGTCTTTTTCCACCATTTAACCTCTTCCTCAATGTCAGACCCTGGAGTGGTAGAATTCATCAGTAGCCCAGACAACATTATTTCCCTCTACCCCCTTTTCTGTGGCCTTGAGTTTAGCCAATTTTAACTTCTGCCAGCCAGTACCTCATTACTGGAGAGTGTGTTAGGAAGCAGCTGTGTGTGAGGGTGATCTGTGGCCTTGAAGCTTCTGGTCAGACTTAGCTGAACTGTTTCTTTGTTTTTTCTCACAGGGAGAGTTTTGGATTTCTCTCAAGGCTACAGGGTTGCTCCCTGATCTTGCCATTTAAAATTTTTTAAGAGTAGGAGGATCTTTCATTTTTCCCTGTCAATAATCTTAGTTACTTTCAGTGTTTCCTCTTGTGGGGGGGGGGCATTCAATATTAAAGCTGGCCATCCTAATTTATAGAGGCCGTTAATTTTCCTAGTGTCATCTTAGTATTATAGTCTAAATATTTTTCTTTGAAATATGGTTTACTTTTGATCATGCAGTCTAGGACTGCACCACTGTGTTGGTGCTGCAGAACAGACACAAAGACAAACCTTTCCTCAGTATGCACTGCTTGGGACGGAAATCACTCTGCAACCTGAGAGGGGTGATAGAGTTTGGGTTACTGGACCCCTGAAGCTGAAAGGTGCAGACAAGTTTGCACTTGCTAGAAATCCAAGATGATTTGACTTCTTCTTGCCTACTGCCCCAGACCTATTTTTTCCACAAACAGTCAAGACCCATCCTGGGAGGATTTAAACACTGTGGTTGGTCAAGCTCAGCCTCCAGAACTTGGTGCCAGAGATAATCTCTGAGACAGCCACTAGCCCTAACAAACCAGCGGGCCCTTTGGTTCAACTAACGCAGAAGACAACCCACCACTCTAATGTTATAAATACCTTTGCAAGGGGAGGGTAGGCTCTCTGATCACTTGGGAACTTCCAGCTGTGGGAGGGGCTCAGCCTAGACCCTAGCCCAGGCCCAGACAGTACAGTGCTCTAGACCTTACTCTGAACAAGGGTTCTTTATCCCCTCCAGCTTTCCACGTGGCAGGAGCTCCTTGAACTTTCTTTTCTCTTTTGTTTACATGCTTTTCACCCCAGGCCCTCCACATGAGATCTCTAGCCATATAGGTGCCTTTCCTTGGCATTTCTTCCCTCAATAAATATTATAATTTAATAGCTATTCTTCTCAGTTTTCTTTTTGTTTTTTGCCTTTAAATTTTTTTTTATGTTTTCCCATTTATCAAACTGCCAAAGTAGTTTATTGGTATGACATTCACATAGACAAATTCAGATAGGAAGACAGGCTTATTTACAAGGAAACTGTAAAATTAAGGTAGTTGTTATTTGAAACATTTAAAACAAACAAACATATGCTACAATGGGCGCCAGTGTTTACAGCAGTGCTGGAGGGAAGGAAGTACTTGAGGACAGACACACCGCAAGGTACAGACTTTACAGCATCAGCGCAATGACCACAAAATTGTGTTACAACTTGATTAAGTCATTGTTCCAAGTGTGTCACACTTTTGGCCCTCAAAGATTAATCCTAGATTTCAACTACATGTCCAGCTGAGATGCAGAGTGCTAGAGTAAGCTGACAAAGGAACGAGACGATCCATGCGGACCAGAAGCCAGCCCCCACACAAGCCCTCTTCCCCACAGGCCCTGCTTGCGTTCAAACACTGCTGCTGCTCCAGCTCCAACACCAAACCCGCATGACTGAGACACAGCCAATGGTACCATGAAGTGAGAATTTTGAGGCTTCTTTTTTTGAAGGTCTTTTCTGGTCTTAAAAAATAGAAAATTGTTTTACTTTCTACTATATAAACAAAGGAAGACTTATGTCCCTTCCTGGCTGATTCTGCAGGAAAGGTCAGACATGTATCTTCAGAACCTACTTGTACTTTTAAGTTAGGTAAAAATCTGAAATGATCAGTATGCCAAAATTCTTGAGCACTCTACTGTCCAAAACCCTTTACAGACCTACAGAATGGAAGTAGTGAGTGAGGGGAACAAGAGCTCTAAGCTGGCCAGGTTCCTCATGGGGAGCAAGGGAGAAATTATTCCCTAAATATGGCTACAGTTTGCACTGGAGAAAAGCCTAGATATACTAGGGCATGGAATCAAGTTTCACCTTGTCCATGGGGACTCTTCTCCATGGTCAAGAAACAGAGTGAGGAATGGAAGTTACTTGGTCTCTTCATCAAAAGTGGTAAACTTGGTCTCTATTCATGAAGCCAGACAGTTTTTTGAAGCAGAATGTGGAAGCAGACAGTAGAACCAGCTTCCTGTAGCCACAGACCACTACCTTAAATCTAGCTAAAGCAATCATTAACCACTAGCCAGTTACTGTTACCTGTACAATAGTAAAGCTCACAACTGAAATTACCCAAAGTGAAAATTCCATCAGCCCTGGGTGAGAAAAATCAAAACAAGTCATCCTAAGAAGTTGTCCATTCCACTAAGATGCTATGCACAAACCTCATTTGGGAAGTGTGAATTCATATTAACAAGGGCAGAACCAGGGGAGCAAAGAGCTACTTCTGTAACATTTTAGTATCCAGACAGCTTATCACAGACTGTTCCCAGGGACAGAGCAAATTCCACTAACCAGAGCAAGTAAGGCAGATGCATAAGTCATTTTTCTTTTCTTTTTGTTTGAGAAGCTTGTTTATCTCCATCTTGGCCATGCCAATGTTCTTCGATATGATTCCGTGCTGGTTTAGTCCAGGAAGCAACAGTACAAAAGTCACAATCAGGTAGGTGAGAAGAAGGTTGCGCACTTGCTGTCCCACCCAAGCAACTGCCTCAAGGGAACTGATCGTGTTCATGAAGTAAGTTTTAGGCTTTTCTTCCTTTAGGGTAAAGAGGCGTTTCCACCAGCCCACAGCTCTGCGTCGAGTTTTTACTAAGTTGCTGCAAATTTCATGGAATCTTTGCTGCTGTTCTGTGGCCCATTTATTGGAGCCAAAGATCCTAGCAGCTAGAATGGGAACAAGGTAATCAGCCAAGCATAAAAACATAACCAAACAGGAAACACCAGACAGCACAGATGGATCAAGGTAATAGATAATCCTGGTGATGTCGCAGCTGCAGTGGTTAATGTAAATATCAGTAGCCAAAAACTGGAGATCACAATACCGTAGGAACAGCAAAGAGACAACACCCTTGATGGCAGATGGAAACCAGGCTCTCTCCCACCGCAGGACCTTGTCTGTCATCAGCATCACCTCTCCCCATCCTTGCAGCTGCTGTTCCAGATTTGCAGTTTCCACAGCCAGCAGGTTCGTGCTGTGGTTATCTCCCTCTGCCATGGTACAAGAGGTGTGATCGCAATGAATACAAGCTGCCCTCCAGCCTCACCTTCGCCCACACCCAAAGAGCAGCGCGAGCCTCAGTTTTCTTTTTATACAATTCTTTGATTAAATGAGGGCTGAAGGGTTGCATTAGCAATTAAGGCATTTGCCTGCAAAGCCAAAGGACCCAGGTTCCATTCCTAAGGACCCATGTTAGCCAGATGCACAAGGGGGCGCACACATCTGGAGTTCGTTTGCAGTGGCTGGAGGCACTGGTGCACCCATTCTTTCTCTCTCTCTTTCTCTATAAAATAAATAAAAACAAAAAATATTTTTTAAAAAATTAGAAACAAACCTTGGCTTTGGGGTTCAAGGACTTTCCTGGACCCTTAGCACCCTGTTACAAACCTTAGGGCTGTGAGCAACATGTATACTTGTATACATACATATTTATATCAAGTGCACTCTTCATATAGACTCCAGATGGCCATCTCTCCCTGATGCATTCAGTCATTCACAGTTTAATCAAATTTTTCTATCTGATCCCACTCATAACCCTGATATAGCTAGCTACTGAGATTGTAAAAACCTCAGTTTTGATCTAGTTAAACCAGAAAAACATCAGTCCTAATCTCAGCAATTTTGGTCCTCCTGGAAAGAAGGTCATGACCTCAGAATTCTACTAAGGCTTGGAATTCCTCTTGTGGAGATCAGCTCGAATTAGTTCCTCAAGACCTCAAAATTATTTCAAGTATACTTCAGACATGACTATTCACAATCCCAATTTTAAATTCTAATTTCCAATTTCCCCAAGGAGTTCTTTCCTGGTCCAGACATCTGACTCAGTCTCATCTCCTTACACTCAGAAACTCTGGGGTCTCACAGTCTCCTTGGACCACCTGGAAGGGGACACTATAATTATGTCAGGGGGCACATGCTTCCAAATTCCAGTGATCTTTGGCAAGTTTGGAGGCCCAGGAGTAGCAGTCATTCCTGACCAACAGGGGTTGTGGCAAAGGAAAATCTCACTGGGGCCTCCAGATATGTTGAAGAAATTTTCTGGAAAGATCACTCCAACACCAGTATGAGTAAAAGTAGATTTGATTTACCCCAGTGCCAAAGAGCTTGAGATAACTCTCCAAAGAAGCTCTGAACCTGAACTGAGATTTTATTTCAATTTTATAGTTTTCACAGTCAAGGGGAGGAGTAAGTAAACAAACAAGACATGACAGTTTGCATATCAATCATTTATGTAGCCAGGCCACCCTAACAATGAACTCCATTTTACTTTGTATTAGCCTAAACTGTCTTTCCTTATTATTGTCCATTTGGGCCCTTTCTGGACAGTTTTCTCCTTGGGATTTTTCCTTTTGCTGACTAAGGTAAATTTAGCTCCTCAGCAATTAATTATTACAGTAACTCAGTGAATAAGTTCAACTTTTAGCTTCATTTCTACCACACTGCCACCTGAAAGGACCTTCCTTTGCCTCAGCAAGGATCTTTTCCTTGCTACAGAGTAGTTGTCTAAGTCTGCTTAGGACTCAGGCAGCTCTACATCTTGATCCTTCTCAGTGATGTTTAGTGTGAACTGGCTGTGCTTTCATGCTTCTTGATCTCTTATAAACACTGGCAGTTTTCTGTGACTGTCACTGAAATTTTCTCTGTACCCTTCAGCCACACCCATCATTCTTTTAAAAAATTTTTTACAACAGGCAGAATAATTATTTCCCAATGTGTACACATTATAATCTTAGTGATGGATATTAGAGAGGAATAGTAGGATGGTCTGAAGACACTGAGATGAATAGATGAAATGCCTTTTCAGAATTTTAGCTTTTATTAGGAAAGCTATTATCATCATGCCACAGGCAGCATGATGATATCCCTAAGCATGTGCAAGGAAGAGGTACAGGGTAGGGGAAGGAGAGGGGAGAAGAAGAGAGAAAGGATGAGAGGATGAATCTGAGATTCTGGGAACAAGGAAAGTTTTTTTTTTTTTTTTATGCGAAGGGAGAATATGACAGCATCATTGAAGCCAGGGAAAGAGAAAGGTCAGGGTGGGGGGATTCCTAAGCTACCTTTAAAATGGGGAATGGGTCTCAGAAGAGGAAATGCAACAAAGTCCTTCTCTATGGAAAAGGAGCCAGTAGAATCAGTGATGTGATAAGGTAGTGACTCAGCAGGAAGCTGCCTGGGTTCTAAAGGAGAAGAATTCTGAACAAAGGAATGCAACAGTATACAGAAGTCAGAAGACATAGAACTGAGACTTTCAGGAGTTTCGTCAGAAGATGAGCTCTGCTGTTACCTTGATCAAAACTCAGTGAGGTCAGTGTTGCCTTTGGGACTTCCTGACCTATGTTAAGATATGACATTTGTGGCAATTCCTCACAGCAGCAATAGGAAACAATACATTGCTCTCCCTTTATACAACAACCTTAATATGTACAGAATTTTACAACCCTTTGTATTCACTTCACTTACTTTCAGGAATTTCAAGATGTATGGCTTTAGTGGCTTATACATTCTGTCCTTAGATAGGTAGCAAACAAGTTAGTGCTCTTACCATTTGACATTCCTAAAAGCAGAGGAGTTAGAGAATGCAAGCATGCTAAGAAGAAGCAAGGGACAACTTCACAGTTGACATGAAACTGACAAGTGTCCATAAATTGGGTTTTCTTCATAATTTTTTATCAATAATGCAACACAAGTTTAATTCAGAAAATGTGAAAAACTAAAAAAAAAACATAGAACAAATGAGAAATGTAATCTATACTTTAACTTCGTGCACAGCATGGATTTTAATGATCTTTGCCTTGCATCTTTCTATATGAGATTTTTATAAACTATAGAATTCTGTACATAGGACTTGCTAATTCTGTTTGATTAACAATATACCAGTAATTTTTGTTTTTGATCAAATATGTAAAATAGAACATAGTGTTGATTTTGAAATAATTCAATTAATAAGATTTAACAAAATTAAATTATAATTATTATAAAATTTACTTAAGTAATCCTCTACATTTGGACACTTTGAATGCCTATAACTTTTCATGTTTTGAATAATTACTTACTGAGAAATTGGGTCAGATACCAAACAAAAAGGAAATAGTTACAAAAACAAATGTTGCCTTCGGGTCTATTCACTACCAACAGTTAGTTGGTAATTTCCAGTCATTTCAATTAACTTGAGAACACTTTGATTTACTTCCAAAAATAAGATCATTTAGCATTTTTGTTGAAATTGTACTCACTATATTTCTATAATAGGAACTACTGACATCTGTGAAAGAAGAATCTTTAAATTATCTACAGTATGGATCAGTGGTAGAACACTTTCCATGCTTGTACAAGGTTCCTGATTCAATCCCAGCACACACACACACACACACACACACACACACACACACACAAACACACACACAATTCTCTACACTCATAGTCTCATAGTTCTAGCTCTGTTTTATTTTTACTTTTGTGTTTTGTAAGTTTTAAATTATTTTTATTATTAGATATGGACATATTTTGTATGTAAACATCACATGTTTGTACCATCCTTTCCCTCTTCCCTGCCCTTTTTCTGAAGAGGGCTTCCTCACTGGGGATGCAGGTCAACCCCATGGAGGTTGTGGGTCATGCATTATGGAGGCAGCAGTCAGTTATGGGGGAGAGGAAATGTCTTTGTGCAAAATTTCCCAACTTGTGCCTCTAACAATCTTACCACTTCCTCTTCTGCAAAATTCCCTGAGCCATGGTAGGAGCATTTCAAGTCTACTTCAGTGATGGCCACTTAGGAGCATCCAGATCTCTTGTTTGGTAGGTGTTGAGTGTCCTTAGTATCTTTCTTCATCACCGTTGTGCAGATAGCAGCTTAATTAAGAGAGCAGAATTCTTGCACATTTCCCCAGTTCCTCTGTGGTTTCAGCTGGGACCAGGGTGGGGTGCGCTGGATCATTTATCTCCTCAAGTCCAGTACCCATCTGAAAAAAAAGAAGCAGATTCTCCATCATAGAGTGAGGTCAGCACCAGTTAAATGTAATAACCATTATTAATTTAGAGAGAATTACAAGGGTTTAGACACATTTATAGTCTAAGATTATTGGGAGCTTGGCAATGAAAAGCAACATCATTATTGGGATATGATTCTGACTTGTTTCCCAGTTCCAGATATGGTTTCCTTTCTGCTGAGTGGATCTGTTAGCCAACCAAGAGCAGTTGGTTACCAACCATTGCTTTGTGCCACTATTGCACTTGTGTGAGCATCATGACAGGTTGTTTGCTTCTGAGTCGCTTAGACTTTGAGCTGCTTTGACAGATATTGGCCACTTTACCCTGGAAGTTCATGTAGCATCTTCCAGCACTAGATGGGATAATTATCTGAGAACTAGCTCTCCTCCAGATTCCAAACATGTCTCTCCATGGTTTGTTCCAACATTAACTTCATGTGGGTAATCAAGTGCTCTGACAGAAGTCTGTCTTATTTGTTTTGGGAGATCTAGTAGGTCTCTCTGATCAAGAGCTCATTGGGGATGTAGACCACATCCTGGTACAGGGAATTATAGGCCATCACCAATGGAAAAGAAAAAAGAAAAAGCCAGAGAAAAAAAGAGAAACAGGAGAAATTTGAGATTAGGGTTCATTTCACTCTCTCCAGGGCCCTTCAATTCAGGTGCTCACTCTAAGGTTAGCTTCTGGGTTCCACCTTTTAGTCTGATTTCCAGAATATAGGATTCTATTGTACTAGTTAAATTTGGGTTCACATTTTGTGTCCCCTTTTGCCCTTTCCCTTATCCCAAGCCCTACCCTCCCTGTTGTCCAACCATCAAGATGCTATTCCACATGTCAGCAACTTGGGTTAATCCAGGTTAAGAACTGCAGATGAATGAGATCATGTGGTGATTGCCTATCTGTGATTCTATGAGTTCACTTAAAATGATTGGCTCCAAGTTCAACCATTTTTCTACAAATTTCAATGTGTCATTTTTTTGTCACTGCTGAGTAGAATTCCATCATGTAGATATACCACATCTTGGTTATCCATTCTTCCAAAGATGAGCACCAGGGTTGATTCCAGTTTTTAGCTATTATGAATTGATCAGCTATAAATATGGTTGAGCAAATATTTCTGAACTAATATGTGGAGCTTTTAGGGTAAATGCCCAGTAAGGGAATAACAGGGTCTACTGGTAACTCTATGTAACTCTATGTTCATTCTTTTCAGGAGTCTCCAAATTGATTTCCAGAGTGGTTGTACCAGCTTACATTCCCACCAAAAGTGAATGAGGGTTTTTATTTCTTCATAGCCTCGCCAATATTTGTTTTAACTTAATTTTTTAATGTTTTCTATCCTTACTGGGGTAAAGTGGAATCTCATAGTTGTTTTAATTTGTATTTCCTTAATTGTTAAGAATATTGAACATTTTCTTAAGTATGAGTTAGCCATTTGTAATTCTTCCACTGAAAACTCCATATTTAGTTTTGTGTCCCATTTTTGGAGTGGGTTATTTGATTTATTTTTATTGTTTAGTTGTTTTAGTTCTTTTTAGATTCTAGATATTAGCTTTCTGTCGGTGGTATAACTGGCAAAGATTTTCTCTCATTCAGTGGGTAATCTATTGGCTCTTGTTATGGTATGTTTGTCTGTGCAAAAGCTTTTTAGCTTCATGAGATCCCATTGGTTGAGTGCTTGTTTAATTCCCTGGGCCATTGGGGTTTTCTTCAGGAAGTCTTTTCCCAGACCTATATCATGAAGAGTGCTATTTTTTTCTTCCAGTAGTTGAAGAGTTTCAGATCTTATATTGTGGTCTTTAATCCATGTGGACTTGATTTTTGTTTATGGTGAAATGAGTGGGTCTAATTTCATTTTTCTACCTGTGGTCACTCAATTTGTCCAATGCAATTTGTTGAAGATACTGTCTTTCTCTAGTCTACATTATTGGCAACTTTGTCAATAATCAAGCAGCTGTAGTTGCTTGCCCTAAAGTCTGGATCTTCAATTCTGTTCTATTGGTTTCTATTTTTATTGCAGTACCATGCTGTTTTTGTCACTATGGCTTTGTAATATAGCTTGAGATCAGGTATGGTGAAACCACCAGATGTGTTTCTTTTGCTGAGGACATGTTTGGATATCTGAGGCCTTCTGCTATTCCATATGCATTTTAAGATAATTTTTTCAGTCTCAGTGAAGAATGCTGCTGGTATTTTTATTGGTATTGCATTAAAGCTGTATATGGCTTTTGGTAGAATTGCCATTTTCACAATATTAATTCTACCTATCCAGAACTTGGGAGGTCCTTCCATATTCTTAAGTCCTCCTCTATTTCTTTCTTGGTTGTTTTTTATGTTTTCATTATATAGTGCCTTCACATGCTTTGTTAGTGTTATTCCAAGGTATTTAATTTTTTTTTGTTGCTATTGAAATTGGGACAGTCTCACTGATTTCTTTTCTGTATATTCGTCCTTTGCATATAGAAAAGCTACTAATTTTTGTGCATTGATTTTGTATCCTGCCACTTTGCTGAAAGAATTTATCACCTTTAGAAGTTTTGGGATGGAGACCTTTGGTCACTTATATATAGGATCATGTCATCTGCATAACTTGATTTCTTCATTTCCAATTTGAATCCCCCCCTTTTTTTTCTTTCTCCTATCTTATTGCTTGGGGTAGTACTTTCTAGTACTATGTTGAAGAGCAGTGGTGAGAGTGGCCACCCCTGTCTTGTTCCCAACCTCAGTGGGAATTCCTTGAGTTTTTCCTTATAAAGAATTATTTGGGCTTCAGGAGCTTTATATATATATAGCCTTTATTGTGTTGAGATATAAACCCTCCTTTCCTATTCTTTCTAGTGTTTTGTTTGTGAAGTGGTGCTATATTTTGTCAAAAGGCCTTCTCTGCATCAATTGAGATGATCATGTAGTTCTTATGGTTCAGTTTATTTATGTGGTGTATTACATTGAGCAATTTCTTCATGTTAAACCATCCTTGAATCCACGAGATGATACCTACTTGACCAAGGTAGATGTGGTAGTTTGAATAGATGGCCCCAAACATATTCAGTGTTTTATTAGTTTGCAGTTTGCATTTGCAGCCACCTGGCTGGAGGCAATGTCATTGGGAAGATCATAAGGTGAAGTAGTGGGTTTGAGATTTCAATCTAAATATATGTGAAGTGTGCCTAGCTGGAGTTCCTGAAGTGTGCTGTGTTGTGTGGCTTTTAGCTTTTGGTTTGTGCTTCTTTCTCTCTGCTTTGACCTGTGAATTCAGGCCAGCTTCTTGTGCCATTAGAAAACTTCCCCTGGATCTGTAAGTTTCAATAAATATCCCTTCTTCCACAACTGTGCCTGATCTGTAAGTTCATCTCAGCAAACCTGAAGCTGCCTCAGAAGTTGGTACCAAGAAGAAGGGTTAAGATGAACCTGATCATGTGGCTGTTGATCTTTTGGAACCTTTAGTTTGGAGGAATGGGCATGGACTTGGTGCATGCAACTGAATATGCCTACTGGAGTGGTAAGCCATGCTTATGGACTATTCTGATAAGAATTTGACAATGCTAAGTGCAAATAGTATTGAACTTTGAGGCTTGGCTTATAAGCTTTCTAAGGGGAAGGAAAGACTGCAGAGGACTTTGTTGGAATTGGGCTACTGCCATAAGGACTGGCTGTTTCCTGATGTCCATAGTGTTTGATCAAGGTTAAATTTGTAATGGACCAATATGCTTGGCTAAAGATAATTGGACTGAGAGATTTAAATTTTTTAAGCTGGAAAACCTGAAGAAAGTTCAAATTACAGGCACTGAGACTGGTTTTAGGTTATCAAACCTTCTATCTTCAAACTCATTAGCAATCTTAAAGAAGATGGCCTAACTCCTTTACATTAAAAAAATGGAAAGGATGCCTGAGGAAAGACTATCATAGAAATGCAAACTCCTTTGGAAAAAGTTGACTGGAGAAGGAAGCTACTTTTCAAGGCTGTGATTTATTTTGTCCCCGAATGAAGAATGTGGCTGTGTTCTGCACACCTTGTATTGGTTTCAGAAGCATACAAAATGTGAGGAGTGGTCATGAGTTACACAAGGTTGCAGGAACTTCTGCTGAGATGCAGCTTGAGGCAGGGCCTGATGCCCTAATAGGGTGAAAGAGCTCTGGAAGATAGTCTGTGCTTTGCATAAAGACCTGAAGACATTTTGAATATACCAGGACTATGCAAGAGAATCTATTGGGGACCAGGAGCAGAATGTGGTAGTTTGAATAGATGGCCCCCAATATATTCACTGTTTTATTAGGGTGTAGCTTGCATCTGCAGCCACCTGGTCAGAGGTGGTGTCACTGGGAGGATCTTAAGGTGTGCTGGTGGGTTTGAGATTTCAATCTAAAGATAAGCAAAGTGTGCCTAGCTGGAGTTCCTGAAGTGTGCTGTGTTGTGTGGCTTTTAGCTTGTGATTCATTCTCTCTCTCTCTCAATCTCAATCTCTCTCTCTCTCCTTAAACCTCTCAAGGTAGGCCAGCTTCTTCTGCCATTATGGAACTTCCTATGGATCCATAAGCTTCAATAAATATCCCTTCCTCCATCACTGTGCCTGGTCTGGAAGTTCATCTCAGCAAACCTGAAGTTGTCTGCTACAACATGTAAATTTCAGAGGGTCCTTCACAAATCTTAACAGAGCACCAGTAAAGAAAGTACTTAGTCCAGAGCCATTATTTCTATCTTGGACATAACCTTTGGTGGCAAGCCTCCTTAACTTCCAGTTCACTAAATGAACAAGTCATATTAAACAGTTCCCTCATATTCAGTCTGATGCCCATCTTTCTTCCAAGTCTACCAAGGGGATGAAGAGCTACTTATTCCATCAGAGGCCCCAGGTGCTCTTTCTGGTCACATCCAAGACAGGACAAGTAACCTTTAGCTCTCACCTTCCAGGCTCTGATGGTCTGTTAAGATCTCCCTCCCAAATGAAAATAAGAGACGTTGACTTAACAGAAGAGTGCTCATGGATCCATTCAACAGAAGACTGCCTCATAGGTAACAGGACAATGGCCATCAATCCATTTGACTAAAGTGCTGCTTGCAGTTAACAAGGCAACTTCCTCCTCTAAAAACAGGATAGATCCCATAACCTGTCTAAAAGGACTTTATTCTGGCAATAATAGTAGCATACTGTTGCACTCAGGTTCACATTGCTGGTAGAAATCACCCAACCAAGAGCAGATTATGGGGAAAAGGTGGCTTATTTTGGCTTGCAGGCTTGAGGAGGAAGCTCCATGATGGCAAGGAAAATGACGACATAAGTAGAGGATGGACATCACCCCCTGTCCAACATAAGGTGGACAATAGCAACAGGAGAGTATGACAAACGCTGACATGGAGGAACTCGCTATAACACCCATATGCCCACTCCCAATAATACACTACCTCCAGGAAGTATTAATGTCCATTTGCCATCAGCTGGGTAACCTAGCATGTAGAATACCTAAGTTTATGGAGGGCACCTGACTCAAACCACCACATTCTGCCTCTGGCCCCCATCAACTTATAAACATCCATGATGTAAAATGTAATGCATTCAGTTCAACTTCAAAAGTCCCCATAGTTTTTATCAGTCCCAGTGATGTTCATATATACCCACAGTACAAGGTCTTTTCACTTAGCCATAATACCAAAAAATCCCCTTAAAACCCATAATGGCACTGAATAAATATTCACACTGCAAAAGATGGCATTGAGCACAGCAAAGAAATATTAAAGCAATACATGATTTAAACAGGCCAAACACTAAACTCTCTAGCTCCAAGTCCAATAACTCTAGCCAGTGACAAATCTCCAAGCCCAATAACTCTAACTAGCAACAAATCTCTGGCATTCCAATTCCACTCCTGCAGCTAGGCTACTCACAGTCCTAGAAAATTTCACTGGGGCTGGCAGCTTTCCTTAGCAGCCATCTTGTGTTCCTGGTATCTCCACTTCAATCCATGGTTCATCCTCATGGCCCCATGCGATCTCCATGCAGGCAACCAGCAAATCTGCTTCACACTGCCCATGGCCATTTCCAAACCACAAGACCATGTTGCAAACTCAATGACCCTCTCTTTCCTCTATTCCTTATACTCCACAATACCAGGTAGGTTTCAGTTTGTTAATCCAGGGGGGAAATAAAGCAGACTTTGAAGAACAGGACGCTTCTTGAGCACTCAGCCCCCTCCTAAAGAGTCTACATTCTCTTGTTGTCCCAGTACAGGTCAGCTAGCCCAGTCTCAAAGGTTGTAACCTCTCAATTGCAGTTGAATGGGCAATAGTTCACTAAAAGATTTTTCTTCCTGTGCCATACCCCTCTGTTCATGCCAGGTAATTTATATGCAAAGCAACCCTGCACAACTTCTCAGGATACAGGCATAAAAGCAAGCTTCTCACACAAACTGCTAGCCCAGTCCAAGCAAAGCTCTTTCTCACTCTCATAAGGCAATCCTCACAGTCCATAGTACTTACACCATTCAGGTCTTGCAGCTCTGATCAGAATAGTCAATCCAGCTGTACTTAAAGTACTTCAAGGCATCTCTTAGGCCAAGGTTTCAAACCCTTCCACATTCCTCTTGAAAATCAGCTCCAAAAGGCCAAGCCACATAGTCAGGTGTCTAGCAGCAATCCCACTCCTCGGTACCACCTTACTGTTGTAGTCTGGTTCAGGTTGATGGTAGAAATCACCCAACCAATAGCATATTGTGGGAAAAAAGAGGTTTATTTTGGCTTGCAGGCTCGAGGAGGAAGCTCCATGATGGCAGGGAATACGACGACATGAGCATGGCCAACATGAGGTAGACCATAGCAACAGGAGAGTGTGCCAAACACTGCTATGGGGAAACTGGCTATAACACCCATAAGCCTGCCCCCCAATAATACACCACCTCCAGGAAGTGTTAATTTCCAATTGCCATCAGCTGGGGAATCTAGCATCCAGAACACCTAAGTTTATGGGGGACACCTGACTCAAACCACCACACAAAATGTTTTTATTTATGATTTCTGTACCCTTGTCTTTTAGCCAGGACTTGACTGGATTCCTTCAGGAAACATAACTGTTTAGTGGGATTGGGATCCATGAGCCCCTTGTCCTTAAGGCTATTACACTTTAATATATATCAGGAAAATAACATGAATATACACAGAAATGTATATAAAACAAATAGCATAGGCATCATATTTCTGAAACCTGAAGGAACAAGATGGCTGGCACCTGGGTGTTAGTGAAGTCAGAGGGACACAAAATGGAGCCTACGAAGGAGACTGTGTAGCAGACTGAACTGGGGAGGGTGATGCTGGTAGATATTGGCTCTGTTCCAAGTCCAGTCTCTTCTGCATTAATTCTTTAGTTGTGAAGCCCCAAGGCTTAGCTGGGTAATATGATTTGAATATAAAATATCCTCCCAGAGGCTCATGTTTCCAAACATTTGGTCCCTAGCTGGAGTACTATTTTATTTTAGGGAGAGGGGGAAGGGATATAGTAGGGGGGACATAGCTAGAGGGTGTGTTTACTCTGGAGCAGGTGGTAAATTCATAGTCTAGCCCACTTCCTGTTCTGTTTCTGCTTCCTGGTCCACAGAGATGTGAAGAAGCAGTATACACTGCTGTGTCAATGGTCTCCATCTATTCATACTTCTGTATTTTCTCTACCATGATGAACCGCATCCTCAAATTGTGAGCAAAAAGAACTTGTTTCTTCTTGAGTATTTGGTCACAGCAATGAGAAAATAAGTAATGCACCAGACGTGTGGTCAACTGGAATAAAGACTGCATTACCCAGACCAGAAGGAGGTGTGGGTCTCTGCTTAAATTTAGACTGATAGAATGGAATGAAGATACCATGTGCAATTTTCTGGAAGTAACTTCCCTGTGAGGGGTATGTCTTTCTTCAGTACTTCTTTCTACCTGTTGGCTTGGATCCAGCTAGAATAAATAGACCCCTCAATGCTACCTTTGCAGCATGACATCACTGTTGGGCTTCAGATCCCATAGCAGCTGTGATTACTGCAACAAGATCTGCTTAAAATTGGTCCTGTCAACATCCTGTCAGGAGGGAAAGGCCCCTGAGAACCTGCTCTTCCCTGAGGACATATAGGCAGATAGTAGTAGCTGTAAGGGAAGGGCTCACAAACTGATCCTCTTCTTAGAATATCTATAGACAATTACAGACAATTTTCTTCACTGGTATTGCCACTGATAAGGAGCCGATGCTTCTGTATGTGAGCAATGCTAATGAAATTCATTGAGTCACAAAAAAAAAAAAAATAGTGAGACAGAGAGACATAAAAGTGGACACAAAAGAACTATCTAAGACCAGAAAGTGGAGAAACATAAGTGGGAAACAAGAGAGGGTATTGGGTGAGTGAATATGACAAAGATCCATTATATATGTGCATGAACATATCATGAAACACATTATTATGTATAATTAGCACTTGCTAATAATAAAGACAAAAAGTTCTTTTGAAACATAAGGCAGAAACCAATGTGTGCCAAGCATGTTGGTTGGAGCAGTAGGAGGGGTCTTAGTGTTTCACCCCACACTGACCAAATTCATCCAAGCTAGGAAGGCCCAGATCTCATTATATAGGACAAAAACAACAACAACAAAAAAAAAAAAAAACACGTCTGTCCTGGGGAGGCCTTCCCCTAGGGATTTTCGTTAAACAGTACTTACTCATAACAGATAAAATAACTTCACAGTCAGATCAACTGCTTAACAAGAAATCAAAACCATGGTAACTGGAATGTATTTCCAGAGAGAGAACTTGTATTATACTTAGAAGCTTGCTATTACTCAGACCATTCAGGCAGGCTTTCAATTGAGGAGGAAGATGATGGGGGAAAAGATTATCTAAGACCAGCCCTGAATGAGCTTGTCATTGAGGAGATTTGCTTTCACCAAAAGGCCAAAGGGTTGCAAAAGGAAAATAAGGATTGTTTTCATAAAGTAAGGCAAGCCAAGTCCTACCTAATTAGCCTAAAAATAACTACAATCAAAGTTGCAGTTAAATCAAATGTAACTTCTAGCCAATTTCTCTTAGTCCTTAGAGATTGCTGTAACTGAGTTGTAGGATAAGCCAATAGAATGTTTATCATAGAATGACATGTTCTTAAATAGTAGTCTGTATAATCAGATAATTCAGCTCCTATACTTTTGACTAGCCTAATTTCCTGGTTATTTAGCTTGTTGTTTTTTAATTTTCTTTAAACTGACAAGTCTGCAATAAACACTCAGGATTGAGCACCATTTAGCAATTTAAAAAGAAATGAGCATTTCTTTTTAACATACTTATTTCCAGAAATTTCTTTTCTTTTACCAATATTAAGTCATTCATGTAATCCTTTGTGCAATTCTATAGGAAACAGAATATACTTACCTCACCTTATCTATTTATTCTTTGTCATTCCTTGAATTTAATGTTTCATTAATATATGGGGCCAGTATTTTAAACTTCCTTGATGATGTCATATCCTTAATTTCTAGATATAATTTTCGACAGATAATTTTGCAAGCCATTGGCACTGTCATGCCAGCCACACTCTTTAGAAAATGAACTTTACATTAATGAAATATAGATAAACCTGTAGTTTAAAGTTTAGACACAAAACCAGTTACTTTCTCTTTACTAGGACAAAACATGAAATCATAAGTAGCTCATGAAAGGAAAGGATTTATTTCTGGCTTGCATTATCAAGGGGAAGTCTCATTGTGGCAGAGAAAGCATGGCAGGAGTAGATAGTCTAGCATCACATCTCCACATATCAGCAGTGAGGAAGAAGAAAGTGTGAGCTATGAATACCTAGTGGGGCTGGACTAATAAACCACAAGACTCACCCTCATTTATATACCTACTCCAACAAGGCTCTGCCTCCCATAGGTTCCACCAGCTGGGAAATTAAGTATGAAGTTTAATCACAAACACATGAGACTATGAGGAAATATTTTATACTCAAAACACCACAGACATTTATTTTGATTTATTTATTTATTTATTTAAGCTTTTCGAGGTAGGATCTCATCCTAGCCCAGGCTGGCCTGGAATTCACTATGTAGTTTCAGGGTGGCCTCAAACTCACATTGATCCTCCTACTTCTGCCTCCAGAGTGCTGGGATTAAAGGCATGCGCCACCACACCTGACACCACAGAAAAATTTTCAGCATGGTTGATGGCTATTCTGCAAAAACCATGAGGCACAGTTGGAAATGATAGTGGCTTTCACATCCTCCCACAGGTAGTGAGCAAGGTTGGTAGAATTCTAGTCTGACTGAACAGGGGCAAGTTTTACTTGGCATCCCAGAACCAAAACAGAAAATGGAGGGCTGGAGAGATGGCTTAGCAGTTAAGGCACTTGCTGGAAAGCCTAAGGACATGTGTCCAACTGTTCAGGTCTCATGTAAGCCAGACACAAAAGGTGACCCAAGTGCACAAGGTGCACAAGTGTCTGGAGTTCAATGACAGTGGCTGGAGGCACTGGCAAGCCCATTTCTTTCTCTCCCACTCACTCTATTGCTCTCTCATAAAAAAATAAAAAATGAAAAACCAAAGAAAGATAGGACTGGGGAGAACAAAACATGAAAATAAATGTTTAAAACATCTACAACAGAAACATTGCTATGAATATTTGGTTCAAATAGTCCCCTCTTACTAAATCTATGACAGCGCTTTTTTAATAGTTTATTTTAAAGATTTTATTTTTATTTATTTATTAGAGACAGAGTGAGGGAGAGACAGAGAGAAATAGTGAGAATGGGCACACCAGGGCCTCTAGCCACTGCAAACCAAATGAACTCCAGTTGCATTTGCTGCCATGTGCATCTGGCTTATGTGGGACCTGGAGAATTGAGCCTGGGTCCTTAGGCCTCACAGGCACACACCATAACCACTAAGCCATCTCTCCAGCCCAACCTAACACATTTCAATAGGTAGTATATTTTTGTTCCTTTTCTTGTTGTGACCAAATACCTGACAAGAAGCAGCTTCAGGGAGGAAGGTTTTATTTCTGCTTACAGAACCAGGAGATAGCATCCATTACAGCAGAAAGGCAGAGTGGCAGGAGTGGGAAGTTGCTAGTCACATTGCATCCATCATCAGGAAACAGAGAACAATGAATGCTCATGCTCAACTAGCCTTCTCCTTATGCAGTCTGGGACTCACAGCTCTTGGGATGATGCTATCTGCAATGGCAGTGAGTCCTTCTACTTCAATTAATCTTCAATTAATCCCTCACACGCATGTCCAGTCATTTGTCTCCCAGGTGACAATTCTAGATGACAAAATTAACTATCACAGTTGGTAAAGCAAGTAGTTAACCACAACATCAACTAAAGGCTCTGGTTGTGGAAATCAGGGTATTTATACTCTTAAGCTCACTCACACAACCCTTGCAAAAACTGTTTCCTCAAAAATCACCAGAAGTTTACCAATACTTCTTTCATACAACCTTTCTGTGACAAGGACAAATTCTTTTCATCTCAAGAAACTCTCCTCCTTTGGCCTCTATGACCCTGGTTTCTCATTTCACCTCTGACCTCTAACAACATTTTCCTGACAGCTTACTGACCCTCCTTGAGGTATGACTATGGCTGGACCTGTCTGCACCATGGTGTTCTCACACTGCAAGTTGCCATGGTTTACATGCTGCTTCTGCATTAAAGATTCCCAAATCTTACATACCTCAATATTGGAGCTTGCAAAAAATTCATTACTTTCATACCTCTAATATTTTGGGTTATTTTTCACTTAAATACCCCAAGGAAGCCAAACTTATTCAAAGTCAGATTGTTCCTTCTCTCACCCCTCCTTGATATGCCCACAAATCTTATTTAGTTTACATGCTGTATGTCCTTCTTAGCCATTGTGTACTCTTCACCTTTGCTCCCAGTGATCCTGATTCAGCAGTCAGCTGAACTACTGCAAAAGTCAGAAAAGGAAAAAGAAATCTTTTCATGGTACAGCTATACATTTCCAAAGGAGTTTCTGCTTGAATTCCATCCCATTTTCATGGTATAGCTACACCTTTCCAAACAGTCTTTATGCTTCAATTTCATCCCTTTCCAAATGGTATGTCTGCTTGAACTCCATCCATTTTCCAGTATACAGCTGCTGGTGTGACTTTTCTACATACTGAATATGGCCACATTCCTAGACCATACCCTATAATAATTGCTCTCTTCCTATACATCAGCACACATGTCCTTAGCAGGCTGTAGGATGCTATTTGTGAACCTGGACCCCACGTTCCCAAGCCTTCTACACTCACTCAGCCTCATCCTCCTTATACATTCATATTTGGATGTTACAGTCATTTTTTCCTTCAGGCCTTTTGCCCATGTTTATTTCTCAGACTGCATTTTTTCCCCTTCTTTTATGCCTAAAAAACTCCTCCATCAAGATTTGATTGAGGAGCTGGGAAAATAGTAGCTAAATAAAATGTTTGCAAAGCCTGTTGGCCCAGTTGATTCCCAGTGTCCACATAAAGCCAGATGGTTCATTTGCAGTGGCACACACATGCACACACACATAATTTTAAAAAAGAGTTTGTCAAATAGCAGCCATCCTTACAGAGCAGTACATATACTCTTTCTTGAGTTCCTTGGGCATTTTGCACATTCAGCAATTTACATAAACATTGCTCTGCATATCCATGATTCCTTTTTAAGGAAAGGAACACATGTTACTCATTTTTCTATGACAAACACCAGTGCCTGGTGCTCAAGGGATGTTAATTTTAATGTTATGTGTTATTAAATGGAGAAGGAGAATAATAGACAGATAAAGTGTATATCTATGGCCCGTGATTTCTTTTTTGTTTGTTTGTTTTTCAAGGTAGGGTCTCCTTCTAGTCCAGGCTGACCTAGAATTCACTTGGTAGTCTCAATATGGCCTTGAACTCATGGTAATACTCCTGCCTCTGCCTCCTAAACACTGGGATTAAAGGCATGTGCCACCCACCTGCATTTTGGTCAATGATTTTAAAGTAATAACATTACCAGTATAAAGATGTGTTATGAAAAGTGTACAACAGACTTGCCTTTATTTCACCAGAATAAGTTACAAAGCATTAGATTCTGTTTTGCATTTGTATATGTCTATGGATTGTATGAGTATATGCATATGTATGGAGGCCAGAGGTTGATGTTAGGTATCTTTCTCAATTAGCCCTCACCTTTTTTTTTTTTTTTTTATTGAGACATGGTCTCTCACTTGAGCCCAATGCTCACAAATTTGGTAGTCTCCAGCTTGCCCCAGGCATCAGCCAGTTTGTACTTTCCAAGTGCTAAAATTATAGGCATATGGCAGTATACTTGGAATTTATATGAATGTTGGGGATCTGAACTCATGCCTGTTGTTTTCAAACATTTTATTTATTTACTTGTGTGAGAGGGAGAGAGAGAGAATGGGCACACCAGGGCCTCTAGCCACTGTAAATGAACTCCAGATGCATGTGCCACTTTGTGCATCTGGCTTACATGTGTACTGGGAATCAAACCTGGATCCTTAGGCTTTGCAGAGCACCTGAACCACTAAGCCATCTCTCCAGGCCTCAAGCTAAGTTTTTGAGTAACTAAGATTATTTTGTAATTTCTTAATTCTACATTTAAACATATCACATTTGAAATAACTAGTACATTCACAAATTTGCTGGAATTTTGTAAGTCCATAGTATTCTCGGATTGTACAAAGAAAGGCATGTTTCTGAACTGCTTGGGAAAAGGAAGCAGCAATGAACACCCCGTCTCCCTACCTCACTTTAGTTTGTTAGATGAATATTGGAACCAAGTAAATGAAGGTCTGTGTTAGGTTTGAATGTATGTCCCTCACAGACTGAGGTGTTTCATTAAAATTGAATCTAAAAAAAAATAAAATTGAGTTTGTAGCTTTAGCCCCTAGCAGGCAGACTACTGCTACAGGTGGCCTTTGCACTGGAAGTGGATCTGAATTCCAACCTAAAAGTATACAGAGAAGTTTTGAACTCTGGCTGTACTTGCTTAGATTGCTAGCTATTTGCAAAAAGAAATGTGTATAATAGACTTGCCTCTCTGCTTGGATTTATGAATGGGAGTCAGCTTCTGCTGCCATTTGAGGAAACTTCCATTGGACCTGCAAACTTGAAATAAATCCTTTTGGCCTTCCTGATTAAATGATCCCTGGGTCCCCAACTCCTGGTCCCCTGCTCCAGAGGGTATGTGTGCAGAGTGAGTTCACCAGAGCTCCCAGTTCCATCCCCACCTCCTAGTTCCCTGGTCCCAGTTCCCCTGCTACTGGCTTGGAGCTACCTGAACCCTGTGTATGTGCTGCAGAAGCAGGCCTTTTGCCCAGGTATCCTGATTGACTGCCCGCTGGATCCCCAAATCCCTAGTCCCCTGAGCCAGGAGGTACACAAACCACTATGGGACCTGATCTCTTGCCCCTGGCTCCCCAGCTTCCCAGCTCCTAGGCCCCCAACCTCTGATTACCTTGTAGTGAAAAGTGCATGCAAGTGGAGAGAAATGCAAATTTAACCAACTATGAGATTCTAACAATAAGGATGGCAATCATTAAAAAATTAAATAAGAACAAATGTTGGTGAGGACGTGGGAAGGAGGAACCCTCATTCACTATTGGTGGAAATGTAAAATTGTACAATCACTATGGAAATCAATATGGAGATTCCTAAAAAGAATTAATATGGAACTACCAACAGACCCAGTTATTCCCTTACTGGGCATTTATCCTAAATTCTCCATGCTTTAGCCATGTTTATAGCTGCTCAATTCATAATAGCTAAGAATTGGAATCAATCCAGGTGCTTATCAATAGACAAATGGATAACGAATTTGTGGTACACTTACACACTGGAATTCTACTTAGCAGTAAGAAGAAAAATGATACAATGAAATTTGTAGAAAAAAATGACAGATTTGGAACAGGTCATACTTAGCAAACTCACACAATCCCAGAAAGACAAATGCCACATGGTCTCACTCATCTGAAGTTCCTAACCTGGACCGGCTCGAGTTGCTGACATATGTGATAGGCGATTCCAGGCCAAGACTATAGGGATGGAAGGATTTGGGGCAAGGGGAAAGTAGGAGACAAAAAAAGAAAAACCCTACAAAACTAAATCCAAAATAAACTGGTATCATATAAACCTTTATCCTTGAAGATAGACTAAAAGACATAACCCTCAAGAGGAGTAAGGGAGAGGGCACCTGAAAAGAAGCGCCCAGGAGAGGATGGGGTGAGGCCTAACTTTTCTTTTCTTTTTTTAATTTTTGTCTCTGGTCTGAAATGCCCAATACCAGAAATCAGTTGCAACCTAGAATGAGCTGTTGATCAGAGAAACTTACAAGGTCAGGCTTACAAGACAGGCTTATGTCAAAGCACTAGATTATCTGCCTGAGGCAAAAGCTAAGACCCTATTGCTGAAGACACCAAGTGCTGCCTGCACAGAGCATGGAGAGACCTGGCTGGGATCTGGAAGAGAGCCATTCCCAGACAGTTTACCTGTCTAGTTCTCAGAAGTGCTATGTAGCTTTCCCAGTATACATGTAAGCCAGATGCACAAGGCTACTAGGGGAAAGTGGACAATAAAGGTATGAGCAAGCAAGGGTCTAAGCTACTCAGAAGCAAACACCCTAACTGCATGTGCATGCCAATGCCATAGTGGCACCCAGCCTTGGTAAGAAATCAATAGCTTTCTGATTGGCTCAGTGTAAAGGAACCCACATCTGGAACTGGGAGCCAGATCAGAATCCGATGGAGACAAAAATTATGTTCTCTAGGGTCAAGCTCTCACTAGTCTTTGGCTACAAGAAGGGTTACATACATCAAATTCTCCCTGAATTAATAATTCTTATCCTATTTAATCTATGCTGACCTCACTCTCAATTGGAGAATCTGTTTTTCTTTCTCAGAAAGTAGTGAGACCTGAGGAGAAAAACTACCCCTCACACTTCAACCAAGCCACAGCTGAAACCACAGAGGAATTGGGGAGATGAGCAAAAGTACTGCTTCCATGGTGAACCTGAAAATCAGTACCAGAATGAAGGAGACAGATGTTGAGGATACTCAACACCTACAAGGAAGAGATCCAGAGGCTCCTAAGAGCTCATCAGTGCAGTACACTTAAAACACACCTACTATGGCTCAGGGAATTCTGCAGAAGATGTGGCAGAAAGATCTATAAGAGCCAAGGATTAAGACATCATACCCAGAGGCATTGCCTCCCCGGCAACAACTGACTGCTGCTCACACAATGCATAATCCACAACCCCATGGGGCAATACCTGCTCTGGGGAAGGCACTGACTGAGGAAGGTTCCCAGTGGAATGGGAGCAGGAACAGGGAAAAGAGGGTACCAACACATGATATATGCATACATAATCTGTTGTTAATAATAATAAATAAATACAATTTTAAAAAGAAATAAATCCTTTCCTTCCCTAAAACTGTGTCTGGTTTGGATGCTCTTGGACCTGTCCACAGCAAAGTTAAATGTCATCTAAGTTACCAATATAGAAGAACTACATGCAAGAGTTCCCTTTTTCTTTGATTCCTTGTCAATGCTTACTTTTCCCCTCATGTTAGCTGATGGAACTGATGTGAATAGAGCTATCTCAGTGTAGTCTTTATTTTGTGATACTGGTGATTAAACCAGAATTGAACTTTGCCTCTGAGCTATATCCCCAATGCTTTCTTCAAATTTTTAATTGCACATTTTTTTTTATTTTGAGACAAGATCTTGTTAACTTGTCAAGTTAGACTTTACACTCACTTTATTACAGGTGTCTGGCATCATTCCTGGCTCATTGTCATTTGGATTTGCATTTCTTTCTGACTGGAGACATCATTGACCATTCTGGATTTATATACTGGATATCTGTATGTCTTTAGGGAAGAATGTCTAATACACTTTAGTCCTTTGGACATTTTTAATTTGAATCCTTTACATGTTGTGGATATGAGCTCCTTATCTGATGTAATATTTGCAAGCACTTTTTCCCAGTCTGTGGTTTGCTCATTTACTCATTTGTTTCCTTTGCCAGGAAAAAGATTTTTAGTTTGATGAAATCCCATTTGATATTTTCTGAAGACAGTTCATTATAATATACTGTATATTTATTCCAAAACATCTATAAGACTAGATTCTAACAATTGGCAACATGAAGAAATAATAAGAAGTGGTGGTGATGCATATGCTAATTAGCCTGATTTGATGTATGAGTGTATCCAAGCATTATGTACTCCAGAAATTCATATAATTAGTCAATTTAAAACAAAACTAGTTAATTAAAAACAGAAACTATGATCATCTTTGTTGCTGATAAAGTCACATCCTTTAGTAGTCCTAGTAAACACTCCCTGCAGTGAGAACTCACACCCACGCAGAGGTGTAGACTGCCCTTCTGAGCCTGCCCCAGTGTATCACATTGTCCCTGCACTAAGAACTCATACCCTTGCACAGGTGTAGGATCAGCTGCAGAAATATGGGGAGGAAGCCAAAAAGCCTCTGGCCACCTCTGCCACGTTTCACCCCATTTTCAACAAACGCACAAGGGATGAAGAGAAGTTCAAATGTATACATAGCTTCTGCTCCTAGAGAAGTAATGTCCCTCCTCCAGCCACACAAGGATGATAAGAAGAAAGCATTCTCATGCACTTGTGAGAACAATAGCATTGTTCAGTTACCTCTTGTGCTACAATTGTCTTAAAAATTGGTTAGAAAATGCAATTTGGGATTTGGAGATGGGAAGGTGCTTGCTATGCAAGTATGAGGACCTGAATCTTTGTGCCAACATCCATGTAAAAGCAGTGCATACCTGCTCTCCCAGAACTGCAGAAGGAAATAAGAAGAATCCCTGAGGACACTGGCTAGTTAGTGTAGCTGAATCAGTAAGCTCCAGGTTTGATGAGAAACCTGGCCTCAAAAAATGAGAAAGAGAACACAAAACCTAAGGTGGAGAGTAATTGAGGAAGACACCAAATGTCAACCTCCATGCATATACATGTGTCCATACACATATACACATGCACACAACACACGTTTTTCTCCTTTAATATTTTAAAGTACTAAATCATTTGAAGCATAAATAATGCCTGGCCTTTCCTTTTGAATAATTTGTTTGCTGCTCACCGATCACCCATGCATTCGATGTGCACATACTAGAGAGAACTGTCACACTCCCGGTCCTCATGCACTGCTGATCAGAGACAGGGTCCCTAAAGATCTTAGACAGAGACATGATCACATACTAATAATGGTCATTACATGTGATACCTGGAACAATGGAGAGGCAGGAACATAGTACTGTGAACCCAAAAATGAAGTAGCAATTAATTATTGGAGAAACAAAAAGATACCTAACCTTGAAAGCACCTAAGAGGGGAGTGTGCTCTGGGGAAGGCACTGACAGTGACAAGAAGCTCACTAGAAGAATAGGGACATCCTTTGACAAAGCAGAGCCACAGGAAAGGCATAAGCATCTGGATGCACTGCAGAAAGTGTGAAAGTGATAGGAACCCATGGCACAAAACTTGATTGATGTAAAATATTTCATATTCAATTTAAAGTTTATTAAAACAAGGGAATTTTAGCATAGTTCAGTGGCATTTCAAGGCCTTAAAGTAAGGCATTTTGAACTAGTTAGTAAGTAAATGGTTGGAGGCATCAATTATTAGCCATTAACAGATGCCTCCTGCATTACTCATCTTTGGTTAATTTACAGCAATATTATCTTAGAAGTCTTGAAATCTGAAGTTAAATATTCATATCTATAACTCAAGGACAAAAAAATAGTTTGCTTCTAGGTCATTAACCTTCTTAGAATAATGGGCTCCATATCTGAATCCACAGAGGAAATAAAGTGTGCTGTTACTAAGAAAATCAATTTCTTCCAGAAAGACAAAGTAGGGCATGGAATAGTTTTCCAATGTAATGCATATTTTATAATATCCGAGGCTGGGGAGATTATTAAGTTGGTAGAACATTAGCTTCACAAGCATGAGAACTCGGGTTTGGATCCCACATCCACATAGATGCCGGGTGGGCATGGTGGCCACATGTAATCCCAATGCATTGGAGACAGAAGATCCCAGGGGCAAGCTGGCTAGCTAGACTAGCTGATTCTGTGAGCTCTGTGTTCAGTGAGAGACCTTGCCTCAATTAAAGAATGGGAAGCAGCTTCAAGAAAGACACCTAAACTCTGTCCTCCACATCCACACACATGCACATGCAAATCCATACACGTTTGCCCACACATGTACACATATGCACACATAGACACATGCAAAAAAAAAAAAACCATGCTATGTGCTATGTGTCGGGAAAAGGACCTCATGGAAAGTCTGTTGCAACCACAGGGGCAGGTTTTCAGAAGAAAATACTTCTTTTACCTGGGGAAGGCATGTTCCCACACAGTACTGAAGGGTTGTGCGATTGAGCTTCTTCCCATCTCCTAAAGCCTCTATCTTCATAAAATACCTGCTCTGGTTTGGTTTATTTGATTTTTGTTTGCTTTATTTCTTTTTCAGTGTCTTTCTTCATAGATCCACCTCAGCAACTAAAAACTTTGACCTATAAGGATAACAGTTCAACTTCTCTGGGACCATTTGGCTGGCATTACAGATCAGGAGCTGAAATCTATCAGGTTCTAGTTAATTCTAGTAACCACAGCTGGCCACCAGGAAGAAAAAGATAATGAAATAAATTTGTTGTCTTGATAATAGAGATGATGGGTATTCATGGCAAGATCCATCTAAGGTGAGACTTCCTCTTTGTAGGCAGGCTCTGTAAAATGTGAGTTAACAGGAAAACCCACTTTATTTCATACTAGGGCTCCTCCTCTCTTCACCCTTACTGAATCCCCCAGCCTTCCTGGACTTCCAATCAACTTCACTGAGACAAACATATTTGTTTGAGATGCTTTCCAAATACGTCAAATTAGCAGTGGCAGGTACTTGAGATCAGTTACCATCTGTTTAGTTCATCTCTGAATAGAATCTTGTCTTGCTTTATTATGGATCTATTTATCATGCTGATGTTAATACTATGGGCTAGTCACACTATTGACAGTTTGGCATGACAGTGAATTTACATTACACTAGCAGATGGCATTTCAAGAATATGTGTCATAGGACAAGCTGTCTGTTCAACACATCAAACTTTGAGGATCAATTTAGCACACTTCTACTATAATCCTTTTGACCCCTCTAATAATGAAATGATCATTAAAGGACATCTATCTCTGACAACTGTGAAAAGGCACAGATGGTTTACAGTGTTGGGTACAGGACACTATTTAGTAGTTATACCTAGCTCTGCTTTGTTAACCTCAGCTGTGTGACTTTGGGCAAATTAGTTAATTACTCTGTGCCAAAATTTTTACCTTTAAAATGGATGGGATGCTAACAGTAGTTGCCGAATATGGCTGTCACGAGCATGAAACAAGTCAGCGTATCAATTATATTCAGAATGATGTCTGTCATTAAATAAGCAAGGTAAGTGTTCACTGCTGGGAGAAACACAATATGGGCCAGATGTTCATGCACATGGCTAGTTAGTAAATGGAGCCTGCTCAGCAATGCAATCCTATGTCAGATATTTGACTTCAGGCTATTAAACACTGAACCACAGGATCAGAAATAAAATGACTTTTTTTTTTTTTGAGCCAGGGTCTCATTGTCGCCCAGGATAACCTGGTACTCACTCATTTGTCCCAGGCTAGCCTCAAATTCATGGTGATCTTCCTACCTCCCAAGTGCTAGGATTAAAGGCACATGCCACCTTGCCAGACTTAAAGTGAATTGTGGTTAAATTCACTATGTGAAAACATTCACTCCTGAGACAATATGAACAAAATTAGAGTGGCCTGGCCTGTGACTGGTGGGATGAGAGGAACACATAGAAGGAGAAGAATATTTGATTGGCTAAGGCTGGTGAGTTTAGGCATGATGGCCTCAGTACTTGCTCACATCATGCTGTCACTGCCATTAGAGTACAAGACTGAGATGAACTTTCTAGAACAAAGGAAGTTATTTTAGTGTCCAGATTTCCATGTGTACTTTGGCATTCATGCTCGGCTGTTGTACTGATTCTTCTGCATAATTGCATGTCTCATGTCAGCACACTCAGTAACGATCCTTAGTTACCGGCTCCTAGGCTTATACCTGTTGCCGGTGCCTGACAACTCTTCTTTGTCATCCTTCTCAGCTGTTGGTCAATACTAACCAAGACAAGCCCACAGAAACACACAAGAAAACCATCGCTGACAGCATTAGGATAAAAAGAAAGGCTGGCATACACACATGTTTAATAATGTCTCTTGATGTTTGGTTTGACTGTAAATATAGGGAATTGCTTGCTGGTGAAATTACAATGCTTCTTCACTTTTAATTGTGACTCAGCTGATTTTTGAAAATATAACACAGGAAAAAGTTTCAGGACAGATTCTAGCTACCTACTATGTATTTGTTTACAGGATCCCCAAATATCACACTAAGGTTAAGGGATTTCATTGATCTTCTATTACCTTCTTTTATGTTATCTAAAATGAGCTATAAAGGCCAAAATGTATCAAAACACATAGCTTCCCTTAAATCACAGAAAAAAGTCTACAATTATGAAGTATTTTATAATCTAAAATGAAATTCTCCCCTAGCAGCCATTGTCACCAGAATAAACCTATTCTTTTTTGAATTTTATCTCTTATAGTTCAAAATTTTTGTTGAAAAGTTCCTTACGTATAGATATGATAATTCTCTCCACCACCCCTATTTTCTCATTTGCAACTCTATATCATATCCTCTCCCCATCTCAATCAGTCTCTTTTTTATTTTGATGTTATCCTCTTTTCCTCCTGTTATACAGGTCTTGAGTAGACAGTGTCAGGCACTGCAAGGTCATGGATATCCAGGCCATTTTGTCTTCAAGATTGCATTATAAGCAGTCCTACCCTTCCTTTGGTTCTTACATTCTTTCCACCTCCTCTTCCACAATGGACCCTGAGCCTTGGAAGGTGTGATAGAGATGTTTCAGTGCTGAACACTCTTCTGACACTTTTCAGTACTGTGGTGCATTTTGAGTCATCCCAGAGGTCACTGCCATCTGAAAAAATAATCCTCTCTAAACAAAAGTGAGAGTAACATTAATATAAGGATATGAACATTAAGAGAAGTGCTTACTGGGCAGTTTGGTGAGCATAATATATCCATTTAGCAAGACATGAGTACACATTATACCCTGTGGGCTAATGTCATAGGTACCAGGAATGTATTCTCTCCAGTGGAGTAAGCCTCCGTCAGTCTAATTAGAGAGGGGTTGGCTTCCCTCATAACAGAAATGCCACTAATTGCACCCATTGGGTCATTTAGCCTGGCTAGCCAAACTTCAGCTTGCAGTGTCTTCTGTTGTTTATCTCCACTGATGACTGCTTTCTCTTTCTGATAGAGTTCATACAGCATAGCTTCTTCCATCTTTCTGTCAGCTGGTCTATAGGGAAGAGGTTTACAGCTCAGCTCCAGAAAGATTTTGTAGTGACCTTGCAGCCCAAGCATGTGGAATCTTTAGCAATAAGATCTTACTATCTATTTCTATTGGGAAACAAGAACCTTGGCAATGACTTGTAATGTTTTGGGGCATCTGGAGCCTTCCTGGCCAACAACTCACTGGAAGGTATCCCATCCCTGGCACTGAAATTTTCCTGGTAACCAGCTATAGTTTCTGGGTGCACCATTGTCCAAATAAGTAGGTTTTCATATGAATTATTCATACTCTCTTAGATGACTATGGCATTTCAAGAATATGTGTCATAGTACAAGCTGTCTGTTCAACATATTGAACTTTGAGGATCAATTTAGCACACTTCTACTATAATCCTTTTGACCCCCCTAATAATGAAATGATCATTAAAGGACATCTATCTCTGACAACACTTTCTCTACTCAATCTTTTCCTCTGACCTCACTCTAGCCATCCCACCCCCAGTAATTTGTTCATCTACTTTTATATACATAATACCATTCCCTTAATTCCTCCCCTCTCCTCACTTCCTTATGGCCTCTTTCTAGCTTGCTGGCTTTTGCTACCAAGTTTTATTCCAAGTCACATACAAGTCTAAGCATTTGTATCTAAGATCCACATATGAGAGTGAACATGTGACACTTGGATTTCTAGGCCTGGGTTACCTCACTAAGTATAATTCTTTCCAGATACACCCACTTCCCTGCAAATTACATAATTTTGTTTTTCTTTACCACTGAATAGAACTCCATTGTATAAATGTACCACATCTTCATTACCCACTCATCACTTGAGGGACATCTAGGCTGGTTCAACTTCCTAGCTATTGTGAATAGAGTGGCAGTAAGCATGGATGCGCAAGTGTCTCTAAGGTATTGAGATGAGTCCTTAGGACATATGCCTGAGAGAGGTATAGCTGGGTCATATGGAAAGTCTATTTTTAGCCGCTTCAGTAACCTCCACACTGATTTTCACAATGGTTGTGCCAATTTACATTGCCATCAAGAATGTAGAAGGGTTCCTCTTTTACTGCATCCTTGACAGCATTTATTATCATTGGTTTGCTTGATGGTAGCCATTCTGACAGGAGTGTGATGGAATATCAAAGTAGTTTTTAAAACTTTTTATGTTATTTATTTATTACAGTCAGGGGCGGGGAGGGAGGGAATGAGAATGGGAACACCAGGGCTTCTAGCCACTGCAAATGAACTCCAGACACATGTGCTACCATGTACATCTGGCTTACATGGGACCTGGAGAATTGAACCTGGATCCTTAGGCTTCGTAGCCATGTGCCTTAACCGCTAAGCCATCTCTCCAGCCCTTGAAGTAGTTCTGATTTGCATTTCCCTGATGGCTAAGGATGTAGAACATTTTTTAGATGTTCATATACCATCTGTACTTCTTTTGAGAACTCTCTATTTAGTTCCATTGACCATTTTTTAATTCAATTGTTTTATTTCTTATTATTTACTGTTTTGAGTTCTTTGTATATATGGATATTAGTCCTCAGTTACATGTATAGCTGGCAAATATTTTCTCCCATTCTATAGGTTACCTCTTTGCTCTATTCACAGTATCCTTTGCTATACAAAAGCTTTGTAATTTCACGAGTTTCCAGTGGTTGATCAGTATTTTTATTTCTTGAGCAACTGGGGATATATATGGAAAGCTGTTGCATATGGCAAGGTGTTGAAGGATTTTCCCAATTTTCCTAGAGCAGTTTCAGAGTTTCAGGTCTAATGTGATGGTATTTGATTCATCTGAACATTATTCTTGCACATTAGAGAGATAAGGATCTATTTTTACCCTTTTACAGATGGATATCCAGTTTTCCTAGCAACATTCCTGAAGACACTATTCTTGTGAAAACTCAGATAGCTGTAGCTGCCCAGAATTACACCTGAGTCCTCTTTCCTGTTCTGTTGATGCACTTGTCTGTTTTGTGCCAGTGCCGTGCAATTTTTGTTAGTATGGGTTTATAATATACCCTAAAATCAGGTATGGTGATACTGCCAGTCTTATTTTTGTTGCTCATAATTGTTTTAGCTATTTGAGGTTTTCTGTATTTCCAAATGAATTTTAAGGGTTTTTTTTTTCTTTTTTTTTTTTCTTTTTTTTTTTTTTTTGTATTTCTGTGAAGCATGCCATCAGAATTTTGATGGGGATTGCATTAAATGAGTAGATTTTTTTTTAATAAGATGGACATGTTCAGATTATTAATTCTTCCAGTTCAAGAACATGGGATATCTTTCCATTTCCTAGTGTCCTCTGTATTTTCTCTCATGAGTGTTTTAATGTTTTCATTGTAGAGATCCTTCACTTCCTTGGTTAGGTTTATTCCCAGGTACTTTTTTTTGAGGCAATTGTGAATCCCTAATTTCATCCTCAGCATGTTTGTTATTAGAATATAGGAAGGCTACTGATTTCTGTGTGTTATTTTTTTAATATTTCTGCATTGCTAAAAGTGTTTATTAGCTCTGCCCATTTGCTGGTAGTCTTTAGGATTCTTGTGTATAGAATCATATCTGCAAATAAGGATAATTTGATCTCTTCCTTTCCCTTTGTATCCCTTTTATGTGTGTCCAGTCCTGGATATGGCTGTGACATTACTTTGAGAAAGAATTAATTGAAAATTAGAGATTCACTATGAATATAGGTGTCCCATTGGCTGGTGTCCTGGACTCTATAAAAAAAAAATTTTTAAAGGAGACAGCTAGCTCAATACCAGCATTCATCAGACTGTACCCTGCCTCCTGGAGCACCTTGTAAACAAGTGTCTCAATTTCCTGCCACCATGGTTGCCCAGCATGATGGACTGTATTCCCTCAAACTATAACCCAAAATAATCTGCTTATATTGTTTTCATTGGGTATTTTGTCATAGCAACAAAGAAAGTAACTACTTAATGTAAAATGCAACCATTTTTAATGGATGTATCAGCTGCTTTCTTGTTGCCAGGACAAAATTCCTCACTACAGGCAGCTTATGGAAACAAAGAGTTAATTTAAGCTTACATTTTCAAAGTGTAGAGCCCATCATGGTGGGAAAAAGCATGGCCAGAGAAGCAAACCAGCATCACATCAGCAGGGAGGAAGTAAAGAGAGAGAACAGCAAATGGAGCAGGATAAAAGTCTTTAAGGCCTGCCTCCAGTGACACACATTCTCCAGCAAGGCTCCACATTCTCTCAAGGTCTCAACTCTAAGCTCTGTTGTTTCTTACTTGTATATTTCAGCAACAAGCTCCCAAGGTCATAGTCTTAGCTGCTTCTGCCATCATGATAGACTGAGACCTCTTTAACCATGAACCAAAATAAATGTTTCCTCCCTGAAGTTGCTTCTGTTAGGTATTTTGTCACAGGAATATGTCTGTGAGGGAGCATTTATATTATAATAATTGAGTTGGGAAGACCCACCCTAATTGTGGGAGGCATCATTCTATGGGCTGGAGTCTTTGATTGAAAAGAAAGAAGAAAGAATGCTGAGCAAAACCATTCATTCCTCCAAATGCTTCCAGGCTGTAAACTTAATGTGGCCAGCTGCCTCCCATTCCTACCACCATACTTCCTCCTCTATGATAGACTGTGTCCCCTTAAACTGTAAGTCAAAGTAAACCTTGTTTTCCTTAAGATGCTTCTTGCCTGTATTTGTTCACAGAAACAAGTAAATTCATTAGTTCACCTGAAAAGGATGGAGCTGAGAACCTGGTCTACTCAGTTTCCATCCTGGTTTTGACATAGTCCTTGGACTGGGCTTATTTTCTTCCTTGTCTTTATTATAGAGAAGGGAGGGTTGTAAGAGGGTCTATCCTGGAGTGTGTTCTGTAGAAGGAATGGTTGAAAGTGGTCGGTACTGAAGTATATTATACAGAAGGGATAACTGAAGGAAGGGTGTGGTAGTTTGAATAGATGGCCCCCAATATATTCAGTGTTTTATTACTTTGTCGTTTGTATCTGTAGTCACCTGGCTGGAGGTGGTGTCACTGGGCAGATCTTAAGGTGTGGTGATAGGTTTCAGATTTCAATCTAAAGATATGCAAAATGTGCCTAGCAGGAGTTCCTGAAGTGTTCTGTGCTGTGTGGCTTTTGGCTTGTGCTTCTCTCTCTCTGCTTTGACCTGTGAAGGCAGGCCAGCTTCTTCTGCCATTTATGGAACTTCCCCTGGATTTGTAAGCTTCAATAAATCCCTTCCTCCATAACTGTGCCTGGTCTGGAAGTGCATCTCAGCAAACCTGAAGCTGTCTGCTACAGAACTTTGTACCAAGGAGTGGACTGAGATGAACCTGATTATGTGGATGTTGATCTTTTGGAACCTTTGTTTTGGAGGAATAGGCATGGACATGGTGCTTGCAACTGAAGATGCCTTCTGGAGTGGTAAGCCAAGTTTTATGGACTATTCTGATGAGGGTTTGAGAATTCTAAGTGCAGACAATATTGAACTTCAAGGCATGGTGGCCACCCATCCCAATACTCAGGAGGGAGGCAGAGGTAGGAGGATTGCTGAGAGTTTGAGGACATCCTGAGAGTACATAGTGAATTCCATAGTCAGCTTGGACTACCTCAGAAAAAAAATGAAAAAAAAAGGATTGCTTAAGGTAGGGTCTATTCTGGAGTGTATTGAAAAGAAGAGATGTTTGGAGGTGGGATCTATTCTGAAGAGTATTAAAGAGAAGGGATGGTTAGATGTGGGTCTATTCTGGACTGTATTATTGAGAAGGATGACTTAAGTTGAGGGTGTATTCTAGAATGTATTGCAGAGAAGAGATGATGGAGGCAGGTCTACTCTGAACTGTGTTATGTAGATAAGGTGGTTGGAGGCAGGGTTTATTCTAACATGAATTATAGAGAAGGAATGATTGGAAGTGGTATGTATTATAAAGAAGGAATATCTGGAGGTGGGGTTTATTCTTAAGTGTATTGTAGAGAAAGGATAGCTGGAATTAGGGGGTCTATTCTGGAGTGCATTATAAAGAAGGGATGGCTGGAGGCAGGGTCTATTCTGAAGCGTATTGTACAAAATAAATATTTGGAGGCAACTTCTATTATTAAGGGTACTATAGCAAAGGGATATTTGAAGTCAGGGACTATTCTGAAGTGTATTTTAGAGAAGGGTTGTCTGGAGTGTATAATAGAGAAAGGATGACTGAAACAGGGGTCTGTGCTGGACTGTATTATAGGAAGGGGTAGCTGGAGGCAGGGTCTATTCTGGAGTGTATTAGCAGGGATAGTTGGGGGTGAAGTCTATTCATATGTGTACTATAGAGAAGGGATGGCTGGAGGCAAGGTCTATTCTGGAATGTGTTATAGAGAAGGGAAGGTTGGAACCAAAATCTATTTGGAAGTGTTATATAATAGGAATTGCTTGAGACAATATTCTGGAATGTACTATAGAGAAGGGATAGGTAGAGTTGGGGTCTATTCTGAAGTGTAGTCTCAAGAACAGATGGCTGGAGACGGGGTTTGTTCTGAAGTGAATTATAGAGAAGGAATTTCTGGAGACGGGGTCTATTCTTGAGTGCATTATGGAGTAGGGATGGCTTGAGTCAGGGTCTATCCTTAAGTGTGTTATATTGAAGGGATATCTGGAGGTGGGGGTCTATTCTTAAATATGTTATAGAGAAGGGATGGTTGGACGTGGGGTTTATTCTAAAGAGTATTATGGGAATGGATGACTAAACAAAGTATAAATAAAATTTTCATTGTAGAGATATTTTACTTCCTTGATTATATCTATTCAAAAACACTTTTTTGAGGCAATTGAAAAAGGGAATGATTCTCTGGTTTAATGCTCAGCCTGTTTTTTTGTCAGTATATAGGAAAGTTACTAATTTCCATGTGTTTATTTTATGTATACTATGTTGCTAAAAGTGTTTATCAGCTCTAACAATTTAGTAGTAGAGTCTTTATGTATAAAATCATATCATCTGCAAATAATGATAGTATGATCGCTTCCTTTCCAATTTGTATCCTTTTTTTATTTTATTATTTATTTATTTATTTGAGAGCAACTGACGGAGAGAGAAAAAGGCAGATAGAGAGAGAAAGAGAGAGAGAGAGAGAATAGGTGTGCCAGGGCCTCCAGCCACTGAAAATGAACTCCAGATGCATGCACCCCCTTGTGCATCTGGCTAACGTGTGTCTTGGGGAGTCAAGCCTCGAACAGGGTTACTTAGGCTTCACAGGCAAGCACTTAACCACTATTGATAGAATGGTTGAAGGCACAGTCTATTCTTGAGTGTTGGTTTGAGAAGAAATGGTTGGAGGCAGGGTCTATTCTTGGGTATATTATGAAGAAGAGATAGTTGAATTCAGAGTTTATTCTGGTGTCTTATCAAAAATAATGGTTAAAAGTGGGGTCAATTCTTGAGTGTATTGTAGAGAAGAGATGTCTGTATGCAAAGTTTATTTTGAAGCCTATATACAGTATCTGTTGTGATGGTGCCTTATTCATCTCTATCTCTTTCTTTTGGTCAGATTTGCTAAGGAATCTTGTTTATCCTTTCAAACAACAAACTCTTTTTTCATTGAATCTTTGTTTTGTTTTTTGGGGTTTCTACTTTATTAATTTCTTGCCTAATCTTTATTATTTCTTCCTGTCCAATGATTTTGATTTGCTTTGTTCTTCTTTTTCCAAGGCCTTAAGGTAAAACATCGAGTTGTTTACTTGTGAAGTCTCTAATTTCTTAATAGAAGCACTTAAAGCTATAAATTTTCCTCTTATTATTGACTTCATTGTGTCCCAAAAGTTTTGGTATGTTCTGTTCTCACTATCATTTGATTCTATGAATTTTTTTATTTCTTCTTCGTTGACCCATTCATCATTCAGTAGTGTACTGTTTAGGTTCCATGATTTTGTATATGCCCTGTAGTTTTTCTTGTTGCTGATTTATAATTTAATCACATTGTGATCAGATAGAGTATAAGGAAACTTTCAGTTTTTCTGTGTTTGTTAAGATTTGTTTTGTGTCCTAATATATAGTCTATTTCAGAGAATATTCCATGTGCTGCTGAGAAAAATGTGTTTTCTATGGCATTTAGATGGAATGTTCTGTAGTATCTGTTAGATCCATTTGTTCTATGACATCATTTAATTCAAATGTGTCTCTATTTTGTGCCAGGATGACCTGTCAACAGATGAAAGTGGGATATTAAAGTCACTCACTTCAATTGTGACTGTAAGTATAATATTGTTTAATGAAATTGGGAGCAGCCATATTAGGTCCATATATCTTTAGAATTGTAATAACTTCCTGTTTAAGTTTTCCTTTAATCAATATAAAATGAACTTCATCTTTCCTTACTAGTGTTGGTTTCAAGTCTATCCTGCCAGATATTAGAATAGCAAGGCCTATATGCTTAGAATACCATTTTCCATCTTTTCACCCTAAGATAGTGTCTGTCTTTTATGGAGAGATGAGTTTCTTGGTGGCAGCAAATGAAAAGATACTGCCTTTGAATCCAATATGAAAGCCTCTGTCTTTTGGTTGGAGGATATTGATAATAATAGTTATTATTGAAAGGTATGTATTTAAACTTGCCATTCTTCTTGTTTTGTAGTACTTCCTGTTTTCCTTTTACTCTTTTGTATGAACTATTTTTGAATATGGTTTATTTTTTCCTGTTTCCTCATATGTGTTTTTTCCTTTGTCTTCAGCATGGAGGATCCCTCGAAACATATCTCTTCAAGGCTTAGTGGTCATATATTCCTTTAGCTTGTTTTTGTTGTGGGATGTCCTTATTTTTCCATCAATTTGAATGGATAGCATTGCCAGGTAAAATACTCTTGGTTAACAGTTGTTGTCTTTCAGAAATTGGAATTCAACATTCCAAACACTTCTGGCTTTTAAAGTTTGTGTTGAGTAATCTGCTGTTATCCTGATGAGCTTGCCTTTATTAGTGACTTTCTTTTTCTCTCTTACTGCTTTCAATATATTTTCTGTGGTTTGTATGTTTGTTATTTTAATTATAATATATCAAGGAGAAGTTTTTTCAGGTTTTGTTTGTTTGGTGTTCTAAAGGCTCCCTGTATCTGCATTGGCATCTCTTTCCCAATTTAGGGTAAATTTTCTTCTGTGATTTTGTTGAAAACTCCTGTTATGCCTGTGGGGGGGGGGGGATTCTTCTCCTTCAACTATACCCTGAATTCTTATGTTTGATCTTTTCATAGTGTCCAGAATACTTGAAATTCCCATTCATACCTTTCTATTAGTTTATTTTTCTCTTTGTTGGACTATATTAGATCTGAACCTGGTCTTGTAGTTTAGATCTTACTTTCTCCTTCATCCATTCTACTACTGAGACTTTCTATTTTTTTAAGTCTGTCTCCATTTTAGTTATTTTAAAATTTTAATTATTTCTATTGACAACTTACAAAATTGTAGACAGTAACCCATGGTAACTCCCTCCCTCCTCCCACTTTCCCCTTTGAAATTCCATCATACTCCTTCCCCCTCTCAATCAGTCTGTCTCCTATTTTGATGTCATCATCTTTACTTCCTATTATGATTGTCTTGTGTAGGTAGTGTCAGGCACTGTGAGGTCATGGATATCTAGGCAATTTTGTGTCTGGAGGAGCATGTTGTAAGGAGTCCTAACCTTCCTTTGACTCTTACCTTCTTTACCCACCTCTTTTGCAATGGAAGCCTTGGAAGGCATGATAGAGACATTTCAGTGCTGAACATTTTGTTACTTTTTCTCAGTGCTATAGTGCCATCTGAACAGAGAAGGTTATCTAACAAAAAGTGAAAGTAGCATTACTATGTGGGTATGAACATTAAGAGAAGTGCTTACCAGGCAGTTTCATGAACATAATGTATATATTTAGCCAGACACCAGCACATGTTTCATCCCTAGAGCTCATGACTACCCCTGTTGTAGGTTTTTTGTATCAGGGATATATTACCTTCCATGAAGTGGGACTCTAGTAAAATTAGACAGCAGTTAATTTCCCCCATAACAGACATGCTACTATTGTACCCCTGAGTTCATTTGGCCTGGCTGCCAAATTTAAGGCATGCAATGCCCACTATTGTGTATCTTTACCAGTGATTTTCTGCCATTGAACTACATGCAGCATAGCTTTTCCCAACTTTCTGTCAGGTGGTCTATATGGAGGAGGCTTTCAGCTCAACACTAGCAGGATTTCTCAGTGTCCTTGCTCCCTAAGTATGTAGAGTCTTCAGCAATAGGGTCTTACCATCTATTCTTGGTGGGAAACCAAGAGCTTTGGCAATAGCCTGTAATGTTTTGGGGCCATCAATGACCTCCCTGGCCAACAACTCAATGGAAGATATCCCATCCCTGGCTCTGAAATCTTTCTATTGACAATCAGTGGCTTCTGGGTGTTCCATCTTCCAAAAAGTAGGTTTCCATATGACTTATATATTTCCTGTTAGATTTTGATTAGCCTTCCCTCCACCTTTCCTTTACTCAATCTCTTCCCCTGTCCTCACTTAGGCCTTTTGGCCCCATTAATCTGGTCTTCTATTTACATATGTACAATATATTCCTAATAAGTCCACCTCCTCCATCAATTTCTATTCCCTTGTAGCTTACTGCAATCTGCTACTGAGTTTTATTCCTACTCATATAGAAGTCCAATCATTTGTACCTACTATCCACATGTGAGGGAGAACATGTGATATTTGGATTTCTGGGCCTGGGTTACCTCACTAAGTATAATCCTTTCCAGATCCATCCATTTTCCTGCAAATTTCACAATTTCATTTTTCTTTACCACTGAGTAGAACTTCATTGTATTGAAATGCTACATCTGCCTTATCCACTCATCAGCTGTGGGACATGTGGGCTAGTTACATTTCCTAGCTATTGTGAATAAAGCAGCCATAAATATGGTTGAGCAAGTATCTCTAAGGTAGTGAGACGAGTCCTTAGCATATATGGTTAGGAGTGATATAGCTAAGTCATACGGTAAATTTATTTTTAGCTGTCTCAGGAACCTCCACACTGATTTCCACAATGGCTGGATCAGATTGCATTCCCAGCAATAGTATAGAAGGAGTCCTCTTTTTCCACATCTTTGCCAGCATTTATGGTCATTTGTTTTCATGATGTTAGCTAATATGACAGGATTTCCCCAATGACTAGGGATGTACAACGTTTTTTTAGATGTTTATATGCCATCTGTATTTCTTGAGAACTCTCGATTTAGTTCCATAGAACATTTTCTAATTGGGTTGTTTGATTAATTATTGTTTAGTATTTTGAGTTCCTTATATATCAATCCTCTGTCAGACGTATAGCTGACAAAATTTTCTCCCATTATTTAGGTTGCCTCTTTGCTCTATTCACAGTGTCCTTTGTTGTACAAAATCTTGGTAATTTCATGAGGTCCCAGCTGTTGATTCATGGTTTTATTTCCTGAGCAATTGGGGTTATATTCAGAAAGTCTTCACCAAGAACCATATGTTGAATGGTTTCCCTTACTTTTTCCTATAACAGTTTCAGAGTTTTGGGTCTGATATTAAGGTCTTTGATCCATTTGTATATAATTCGTTGGCATAGAGAAAGATAAGGATCAATCCTCATCCTTCTACAGATACATATCCAGTTTTCCCAGCACCATTTGCTAAAATAGCTGTGTTTTCTCCAATGAGTATTTTTGGCATTTTTGTCAAAGATAAGGTGGATGTAGCTACCCAGACTTACTTCTGGGCCCTCTATTCTACTCCATTGATTTACATGTCTATTTTGGGGCCAGTACCATGCTGTTTTCATTACTATGGTTTTATAATATAGCATAAAATTGGGTGTGGTGACACCACAAGCCTTATTTTTGTCCCTCAAAATTCTTTAATATATTCGAGGTATTTTTATGCATCCAAATGAATTTTTGGATTGTTTTTTTCTATTTCCATGATGAATGCCATTGGAATTTTTATGGGGATTGCCTTAAATGTATAGATTGCTTTTGGTAAGATTGACATCTTCAAAATATTGATTCTTCCAATCTAAGAACAAGGGATGTGTTTCCATTACTTAGTGTTTTCTGCAATTGCTGTCTTCAGTGTTTTAAAATTTTCATTATAGGAACCTTCACTTCCTTGGTTAGGTTTACTCCAAGGTACTTAATTTATTGGCATTTTAAAAAAGTTTATTTATTTATTTATTTATTTATTTACTTGAGAGCAAAAGAGATGAAGATGGACATATATATATATATATATATATATGTATATATATATATATATATATATACATATATATATATATATATATATATATATATAGAGAGAGAGAGAGAGAGAGAGAGAGAGAGAGAGAGAGAGAGAATGGGTGTGCCAGGGCCTCCAACCTCTGCAAATGAACTCCAGATGCATGTACCCCCTTGTGCATCTGGCTAATGTGGGTCCTGAGGGATCAAGCCTCAGACTGGGGTACTTAGGCTTCATAGGCAAGTGCTTAACCACTAAGCAATCTCTCCAGCCCTAATTTTTTATTTTTAATGCAATTGTGAATGGTAATAATCCTCTGATTTCATCCACTGTGTATTTATTGTTGGCGTATAGAAGACTACCGATTTCTTTCTGTGTGTTAATTTTGTATTCTGCTACATTGGTACAACTGTTTATCAGCACTAAGATGTTTCTGGAAGAGTCTTTAGGGTCCTTTATGTATACAATCATGTCATCTGCAAATAATGATAACTTCATCTCTTCCTTAACAATTTGTATCCCTTTTATGTGTGTCTCTTGCCTTATTGCTATGGCTCAGACTTACAGTACTATATTAAAGAGCAGTGAAGACACTGGACACACTTGTCATGTTCCTGATTTTAGTGAAAAAGCCTCAAGTTTTTCTCCATTTAGTATTATGTTGGCTGTAGGTTTGACATAAGTAGCCTTTATTATTTTGAGATATGTTCCTTCTATTTCCATTTTCTGTGAGACTTTTATCACAAAGGGATGTTGAATTTTGTCAAATGCTTTATCCATGATTCATGTGATTTTCTGTGATTTCATGTGAATATGCGATTTTTGACCTTCCATCTATTTTTATAATATATTAAATTTATCAATTTGCATATGTTGAAGCATCCCCACATCTCTGGGGTAAATCCTACTTGTTTGGGGTGAATAATCTTTTTGATATATTCTTGTATTATGTTTTCCAATATTTTGTTGAGAATTTTGCATCTATGTTCATGAAGGAAATTGGTGTGTAATTTTCATATCTTGGTCTAGCTTCATCTGGTTTTGGTATCCAGATGATGCTGGCTTTGTAAAAGGTGTTCAGTAGGATTCCTCCCTTTTTTATTTTATGGAAAAGTTTGAGAAGCATTGGTGTTAGTTCTTCCATGAAGGTCTGGTGAAATTCACCAGTGAGTCCATCTGGGCCTGGGCTTTTGTCAGTTGTTAGATTCTTTATAACTGCTTGGATCTCCATACTTGTTATAGGTCTATTTAAGTGGCTAATCTCATCTTTATTTAATTTTGGTAGGTCATATATATCAAGGAAATCATCCATTTATTTCACATTTTCAAACTTAGTAGAGTATATGTTCTTATTTTATGCCCTTATGATTTTTTAAATTTCTCTGCTATCTGTTGTGAGGTTAACTTTTTCATCTCTAATTTTATTAATTTGTGTCTCTTCTCTCTTTATTTTGATCAAATTTGCTGAGTTTATCAATCTTGATTATCCTTCCAAAGAAACAACTTTTATAAAATTTTTATTGTTTTATTAATTAGTTTTGTATTCAGTAAATACAGTCAGTTTGGTACCATTATTAGGCTCATCCATGAGCTACCCCCTCCCCTTGGCCCCTCCTTGTTGAGGTATATGGGTCATGCATTGTGGAGTTAGCCCACAGTTATGGGTAGGATAAATGTCTCTGTATATCATGACCCAACATGTGGCTCTGACATTCTTTCTGCCTTTCCATATGAAATTTGAGCTCATTTTATCTATCTCTGTGAAGAACACTGTAGGGATTTTAATTGAAATTGCATTAAATCTGTATGTTGCCTTTGGTAGGATTGTCATCATCACAATGTTAATTCTGCCTATCCAGGAGCATGGAGGTCTTTTAATTTTCTGAACTCTTCCTCAATTTCTTTTTTGAGTGCTTTTATGTTTTTGTTGTATAGATCTTTCACTTCCTTGGCTAATGTTATTCCAAGGTATTTTTGTTGTTTTTGTTGCTATTGAAAATGGGGCCATGTTCCTTATTTCTTTCTTTGTATCTTTGTCATTTGCATATATAAAGGCTACTGATTTTTTGTGCATTGATTTTATATCCTGCTAACTAGCTATAGGAGTTAATCACCTTCAGGAATTTGGGGATGGAGTATCTTGGGTCTCTAACATATACAATCATGTCATCAGCGAATAGAGCAAATTTAACTTCTTCCTTTCCAAATTGTATCCTTCTATTTCCTTCTCCTGTCTTATTGCTTGAGCTAGGACTTCCAGTACTATATTGCAATCTTCTACATCTTCCCTCCCTCCCTCTCCCCCTCTCCCCTCTCTCCTCTCTAACACTTGTATATTAGTTATGATTTTCCTCAATTTCTTAGTGGGCACTGACCTGTAACCCCCACTACCAGCTTGGGGCTACCATCCACAATGAGCTTTTGATCAGAGAAACCTACAAGGTTTCCCAAAACTATGACAGACTTCTGTCAGAGTACTTGATGACCCACCAAAGGTCAGTGGTAAGACCGTATTGCTGAAGACTCCATACGCACCTGACACATAAAATGGAGCAGCATGGCTGAAACCCAGGAGAGAGTCAGTCCCCAGACAGTCAGTGTGTCTAGTGCCAGAAGGTGCTACATGGGCGACTGGGGGAAATGACCAAATTTGTCTGAGCAACTCATGGTCTAACCTAATTAGCAACAAATAACCTGATGTGATGCCCACACAAGTGCAATAGTGGCACAAAGCCATGGTGGGGAACCAACTGTTCTTGATTGGGCTAACTGATCCCCTCAGTGGTACAAGACCCATAGCTGGAGCTGGGAAACAAGTCAGAACCACACCCAAACATAAGCCCACTCTCCAATATCAAGCTACCATCATTCATGGGGTACAAGAGGGACTACACCTATTAAACTCTCTATCAAAAAAGTAAGTGTTATCTCAATTTTACGGGTGCTAACTTACTTTATGTTGTAGAATCTGCTTCTCTTTTTCACATAGATGCAGATTCTAAGGAGAGAGCTGCCCCAACATACCTCAAAAGGCTCCCAACTGAAACTAAGGATAATTGGTGAAACAAGCAAGGGTGCTGTTTTCCTGATGAACTGGATACCAGCACAAAGGGGAAGGAGACCAACACAGAGAAAAATCAACTCCTACCAAATCAGAGAGCCAGAGCCTCAGAGGCCCCCAACATTTCAGCACTGAAGCAGACCAAAAATGAACCCAACATGGCTCAGGGAAATGTTGCGGAAGAGGGGGCGGAAAGAATGTCAGAGTCACATGCTGAGTCATGATATGCAGAGACATTTATTGTACCAATAACTGTGGGCTAACATCAACAAGGAGGGTCCATTGGGAGGGGATAGATCATGGATGAGCCTAAACAATGGTACCAAACTGCCTGTATTTGCTGAAAAGAAAATTAATAGATTAAATTTTTAAAAAAAGAAATTGTAAAATTCAGAAAATAAATGAATTTACACACATGTGCATACACATTTTTCTTGCCCATGTGTACATGTTTATTGTTTTTTTTTATATTGTGAATGGAAGAACCTAGCCTGTTTCAAGTTCTGAAAAACATCTTGAATGCCTTTTATAAATGTTACAAAATTTCCAAAAAGAAAAAAAAGAAAAGCAGAGGTGAGAGTGGACAACCCTGTCTTGTTCCTGATTTTAATGGGAATTCCTCCAGTTTCTCTCCATTAAGTATTATTTGGGCCTTAAAAGCTTTGTACATTACCTTTATTATGTTAAGATATGAACCAACCATGCCAATTCTCTCCAATATTTTGATCATGAAGTGATGTTGTATCTTCTCAAAGGCCCTTTCTGCATCTATTGAAATGACCATGTGGTTTTTGTGTTTAACCTTGTTTATGTGGTGCATTACATTGACAGATTTCCATATGTTGAACCAACCCTGTGTTCCTGGGATGAATCCTAATTGGTCAAGGTGGATAATGCTTTTGACATGTTGGATTCGGTTTGCGAGGATTTTGTTCAGGATCTTTGCATCTAAATTCATCCAGGAAATAGGCCGGTAGTTTTCTTTTCTTGTTTCATCTCTACCTGGTTTTGGAATTAAGGTGATACTAGCTTCATAAAAGGAGTTGGGTAGCTTATCCTGTTCTCCACTGTGTGGCACCATTTGAGGAAGATTGGTTTGAGTTCTTCCATGAAGGTTTGATAGAATTCAGCTGAGAAGCCATCTGGTCCTGGACTCTTCTTTCTTGGGGAGGTTTTTCTTTATTACGTTTTCAATCTCCATGAGTGTGATGGGTTCATTAAGGAGATTAATTTGCTTTGAGTGTAGCTTTAATAGATGGTATCAGGAATTTACCATCTCCTCCACATTATCCAGTTTTGTGGAGTAGAGGTTTTTGAAATAAGTCCTGATGATTCTCCCAATTTCACTTATGTTTGTTATGATCTCTCCTTTTTCATTTTGAATTTTGTTAATTTGAAGCATCTCTCGCTCTCTCTCATTTTTTTTTTTTTTTTTTTTTTTGCTTGATCAAATTGGCCAGGAGTTTTTCAATTCTATTTATTTTTTCAAAGAACCAGCTCTGTTTTGTCAATTGTTTTCTTGGTTTCAAATTCATTAATTTATGCTCTGATTTTAATTATTTCTTTCCTTCTAGAGCTCTTTGGGTTGTATTTTTCTTGCTTTTCCAGTGCCTTTAGGTGGATGGTTAGGTTATTGACTTGGGATCTGTCTCTTATGAAGGCATCGAGTGCTCTGAATTTTCCCCTGAGGACCACCTTCAATGTGTGCCATACGTTTTGGTATGATGTGTTCTCATTGTCATTCAATTCTAGAAATTTTTCAATTTCATTTCTTATTTCATCCACTATCCATGTATTGTTTAAAAGTGTGCTGTTGGGCTGGAGAGATGGCTTAGTGGTTAAGCACTTGCCTGTTATGCCTAAGGACCCCAGTTCAAGGCTCGATTTCCCAGGCCCCAGGTTAGCCTGATGCACAAGGGGGCGCACATGTCTGGAGTTTGTTTGCAGTGGCTGGAAGCCCTGGCATGCCCATTCTCTTTCTCTCTCTGTGCCTCTTTCTCTCTCTGTCTGTCACTCTTAAATAAACAAAAAAATAAAAATAAAAAATAAAAGTGTGCTGTTCAGTTTCCAGGTGCCATTGGGATTCTTGGTGGGTCTTTTGTTGTTGATTTCTAGCAATATAGCATTGTGATCTGATATCATGCAGGGAATTATGTCAATCTTCTTAAATATGTGGAGGCAGTCTTTGTGACCCAGTATATGGTCTATTTTAGAGAATGTTCCATGAGCTGCTGAGAAGAATGAGTGGTCTGTGTATTTGGAATGAAAAGTTCTGTAGATGTCCGTTAGGTCTAAGTGATCTATGGTTTTGTTGAGCTCTCTTACTTCCCTGTTGAGTTTCTGTTTGGATGATCTGTCCATTACTGATAATGGTGTATTGAAGTCCCCAGCTATGATGGTGTTGGTGGTTGTTTCTGTTTTATTGTCAAGTAGGTTTTGTTTGATGAACTGTGGTACCCCTCTGTGTGGTGCATACACAATTATGATTGTAATATCCTCTTGATGGATCACTACCTTGAAAAGAAGGCAGTGGTCTTCTTTGTCTTTTTTGATTATTTTTGGTTTGAAGTCTATTTTATCTGATATTAATATAGCTATGCCTGCTTGTTTCTTATTCCCGTTTGCTTGGAATACTGTTTTCTACCCTTTCACCCTGAGGAGGTGTCTGTCTTTAGTGGTGAGGTGGATTTCTTAAAGGCAACAGATTGAGGGGTCGAATTTTTTGATCCATCCTGTTAGCTTGTGTCTCTTGATGGGTGAATTAAGGCCATTAATATTTAGGGTAATGACTGTGAGATTTGATTTGATCCCTGCCATAATGTGATGGTAGATGTGGGTTGGTGTTTCCATAGACTTTGAGGGGTATTTTGTGCCTACTTTGAGTTTGGTTATTGTGATCTGCTTCTTGTAGGTATTTGAGTTTGATTATTTGTTTCTTTTCTGTGGGGAATTTCCTGAAATACTCTCTGTAGGTTTGGTTTTGTGTTCATATAATTGTAAAGCTGTGTTTTGTCATGGAAAGTTTTTCTTTCACCATCTATCATGAGGGATACTTTTGCTGGGTAGAGTACTTTGGGTTGGAAGCCATAGGTTCTTAGACTTTGCAGTGTTTCATTCCAGGCCCTTCTAGCTTTCAGGGTTTCCATTGAGAAGTCTGGAGTAATTCTGATGGGGTTACCTTTGAAAGTGGTGTGCTGTTTTTCCCTAGCTGATTTTAGAATTTTCTCTTTGGTGTCAATATTTAGAGTCTTAATGACAACATGTCTTGTAGAGCTTCTCCTTTGGTCCAATGTGTTTGGAGTTCTGTTGGCTTCCTGTATCTTGATGGGCCTTGATGGGGAGGTTTTTTTCAATTATTTTGTTAAATAAATCCACCATGCCTTTGGTCTGAATTTCTTCTCCTTCTGGTATTCCAATGATGCTGGTATTAGGACGTTTAAGTGTCTCCCATAATTCCCTCATGTTGTGTTACAGAAACTTTTGAACTTACTGAAATTTTTGACCTCTCGAACTGTTTCTTCCATCTTGTCTTCCAGATCAGAGTTTCTATCCTTCACATGGCTGACTCTATTCTTGAGAGCTTCTAGAGAGTTTTGGACTTGTTCAATTAGGTTTGCATTTTCTAGTAATTTTCTATGTATAAATTCCATCCCTCTGTCAAGCTCCCTTTTCACATTATTTTCTGAGTTTCTTGACACTTCTTGGAATGCATCCTTGCATTTTTTAATGTCTTCATTTAGCATTGCCATCTGATTTTTGAGGTCTTCTCTTCTAGCACTCTCCCTCAAATCTCTTATCTGTCTTTGAACTCCTTCCATTTTCTTACCTATTAGGTCTAGTCTAGTGATGGCAGCATCCACATGATTATCAGTCCTTTGTTGCTTTTCTGCAAGTTCTACCAGTAGCTTGGTCAGGGTTGCATTGCTCATAGCTTCATTTTGGTGTTCTGATCCTAATGTCTCCTCTATGTTTTGATTAGAAATGTTCATTGTAGGACTGGGGGATCTAACTGAATTTTCTTGCATTTGATTTTTCATGTCATATTTTTTGTGCTGTGGTCTGCCCATGACAGTGAATGGGCACGTAGGTGGGTGGATCAGCCTGGGCTCAAGAATGGGAAGCTGTGGCAGCCTGAGGCAGTTGCCAAGCACCCTGGGCTTCGGCTGTCACTTGCCAAAGCCACCTGATCTCCTTCCTGGCCAGGACGCCAAATTTGCCTGAGCTTTCATGCAGTGATGCACCAAAGCTGCCTGTCCTAGATCTAGGAGGTGCACTGAGGCACCAAGCACTGAAGCAGCCTAAACTCTGGTGTGGCAGAACACTGGGGCCAGGAAGCAGTCTGCACTCTCCCACAACATGGCCATAGCAGATAGCCAGTGTGACAGACAGGTAGGGGTTGGCTCATGAGCTGGCACAAGCGACAGACACAGTCTGAGATTTTGTGACAGTTGCTATGGGCTTGGGCTCATGTGAATGTGCGGCAGCTGGAGCAGTAAGTGAGTGAGTGGGCGGAGCAGTCTAAGCTTTCACACGCAGAGATCCATCAGCATGGTGGTGCTGTGGGTATGGCAGCTACTTGGGGGGGGGGTTGGTTACCCACCCGAGGGAATCAGTGATTCCCTGTTTTTTCCCTCTGCACCCTCCCACTGGCAATATATTGGAGATTGCTCTCCCCTAAAGGACCCAGTGTCTTAATGTCTTTCCTTTCTTTCCCCAGGATCTGATGCTAGGTGGGTCAGCATCTTGACTGGAAGTTAGAAACAACTTTTTATTCCATTGATTATTTGAATTCTTTGTGTTTGTTTGTTTGTTTCTATTTCAATAATTTCTGCCTTAATTTTTATTATTTCTTCCAGTCTACTGATTTTTGGTTTGCCTTGTTCTTCTTTGGCCAAGGCCTTAAGGTGAAGCATTAAGTTGTTTACTTGTGAAGTCCCTAATTTTTTAAAAATTATTTATTTATTTATTTATTTGAGAGTGACAGACACAGAGAAAGACAGATAGAAGGAGAGAGAGAGAATGGGTGGGCCAGGGCTTCCAGCCTCTGCAAACAAACTCCAGACACATGCACCCCCTTGTGCATCTGGCTAACCTGGGACCTGGGGAACCAAGCCTCGAACCAGGGTCCTTAGGCTTCACAGGCAAGCGCTTAACCACTAAGCCATCTCTCCAGCCCCCTAATTTTTTAATATAGGCACTTAAAGCTATAAGTTTGTCTCGTAAGACTGCCTTCATTTTATCCCAAAGTTTTGGTATATTGTGTTCTCATTCTCATTGGATTCTATGAATTCTTTTCCTTCTTGATTCCTTAATTGACCCATTCATCCTTTAGTAGTGTATTGTTAAATTTCCATGATTTTCTATATGCACTATAGCTTTTCTTGCTATTGAATTGTAGTTTAACCCCATTGTAATTAGATAGAGTGCCAGGAATTATTTCAATTTTCATACATTTGATATGTGTCTTTTTATATGGTCTGTTTTAGAAAATGTTCCATGTGCTGCTGAAAAGAATATGTATTCTGCAACGTTTGGGTGAAATTTCCTGCAGATTTCTCTTAGGTCCATTTTTTCTATGACCTCATTTAATCTGGATTCATTTCTATTTATTTTTGCTGGAATGATCTGTCTATTGATGATAGTGGGGTGTTAAAGACACCTACTACAACTGTGTTTGGTGTTATCTGTTACCTTAGTTCAAATAATGTTTATTTGATGAAATTGGAAGCCTCCATGTTAAGTGCATATATGTTTAGGATTATAATGTCCTCCTGATGAAGCATGCCTTTAATCAATATAAAGTAACCTTTCCTATCTTTCCTAACTAGTGTTGGTCTGCAGTCTATCCTATCAGATATTAGGATAGACACCCCTGCTTGTTTTCTAGGCCCTTTTGCTTGAAACACCATTTTCAACTTTTCACCCTAAGAGAATGACCATCTTTTATAGAAAGGTGAATTTCTTAGAGGCAATGAATTGAATGGTCCTGCTTTTTAACCCAGTCTGCAAGCTTGCGTTTTTGTGTAAGGGTATTGAGGGCATTAATATTAATAGTTACTATTTTAAGGTGTGTATTTATTTTTGCCATTGTTCTAGTTTTGTAGTTCTTCCAGTTTTGCCTTTGCTCTATTGTGTTAACTAGCACTTGAGTACAGTTTGATTTTTCCAGATTTCTTTTTTTTTTTTTAACCTGGAATTTAAATTTTTTTTTCTTTTCACAGTTTTTATTAACATTTTCCATGATTATAAAAAGTATCCTATGGTAATACCCTCCACCCCACCCTCCACACTTTCCCCTTTGAAATTCCATTCTCCATCATATTGCCTCCCCATTTCAATCATTCTACTTAAATATATACAATACCAACCTATTAAGTACACTCCTCCCTTCCTTTCTCTTCCCTTTATATCTCCTTTTTAACTTACTGGCCTCTGCTACTAATATTTTCCTTCTCACAGAGAAGCCACATCCTCTGTAGCTAAAATCCACATATGAGGGAGAACATGTGGCACTTGGCTTTCTGGGCCTGGGTTACCTCACTTAGTATAATCCTTTCCAGATCCATCCATTTTTCTGCAAATTTTATAAATTCATTTTTCTTTACAGCTGAGTAGAACTCCAATGGAAAAATGTGCCACATCTTTATTATCCACTCATCAGTTGAGGGACATATAGGCTGGTTCCATTTCCCAGCTATTATAAATTGGGCAGCAATAAACATGGTTGAGCATGTACTTCTAAGGAAATGAGATGAGTCCTTCTGATATATGCCTAGGAGTGCTATAGCTGGGTAATATGGCAGATCAATCTTTAGCTCTTTTAGGAACCTCCACAGTGATTTCCACAATGGCTGAACTAGATTGCATTCCCACCAGCAGGGTAGAAGGGTTAATCTTTTTCCACATCCCTGCCAACATTTATGATAATTTCTTCTCATTATGGTAGCCAATCTGACAGGAGTGAGATGGAATCTCAATGTAGTTTTAATCTGCATTTCCCTGATGACTAGCAACATAGAACATTTTTTTAGATGTTTAGATGCCATTCATATTTCTTCCTTTCAGAATGCTCTATTTAGCTCCATAGCCCATTTTTTGATTGGCTTGTTTGATTCCTTATTATTTAACTTTTTGAATTCTTTGTATATCCTAGATATTAATCCTCTATCAGATATATAGCTGGCGAAGATTTTTTCCCATACTGTAGGTTGCCTCTTTGCTTTTTCACTGTGTCCTTTCAGTGCAAAATATTTGTAATTTCATGAGGTTCCAGTGATTAATCTGTGGTTTTATTGCAAGAGAATTTGGGATGTATTCAGAAAGTCTTTGCCAAGACCAATATGTTGAAGGGTTTCCCCTACTTTTTCCTCTAGCAGTTTCAGAGATTCAGGTCTTTAATCCATTTGGACTTAATTCTTGTGCATGGAGAAAGAGAAGAACATATTTTCATCCTTCTACAGATATATATCCAGTTTTCCAAACACCATTTGCTGAAGAAGCTGTCTTTTCTCCAATGAGTATTTTTGGCATTTTTATCGAATATCAGGTGGCTATAGCTACCTGGACAAATGTCTGGGTCCACTATTCTGTTCCACTGATCTACATGACAGTTTTTCTGCAAGTACCATGCTGTTTTTGTTACTATGGCTCTGTAGTATAGGTTAAAATCAGGTATGGTGATACCACCAGCCTTATTTTTGTTGCTTAGTATTATTTTAGATATTCAAGGTTTTTTGTGATTCCAAATGAATTTTTGGATTGTTTTTTCTATTTCCATGAAGAATGCCTTAGGAATTTTGGTAGGGATTGCATGTGTAGATTAAATGTGTAGATTGCTTTTGGTAAGATTGCCATTTTCACAATATTGATACTTCCAATCCAGGAACAGGGGATGTTTCTCCACTTTCTAGTGTCTTCTGCAATTGCTCGCTTGAGTGTTTTAAAGTTCTCATTGTAGAGATTCTTTACTTCGTTGGTTAGGTTTATTCCAAGGAACTTTATTTATTTATTTATTTTGATGCAAATGTGAATGGGAGTGATTCTCTGATTTCATCCTCTGTGTGTTTGTTGTTAGCATATATGAAGGCTACTCATTTCTGTGTATTTATTTTGTGTCCTGATACATGGCTGTAGGTTTTTATCAGTTCTAACAGCTTTCTAGTAGAGTCTTTAGGGTCCTTTACAAATCATTTAATCTTCAAATAATGATAACTTGATCTCTTCCTTTCCAATTTGTATCCCTTTTATGTATGTCTCTTGCCTTATTACTATGGCTAAGAGTTCCAAAACTATATTAAATAAAAGTGGGGACAGTGGACACCCTTGTCTTGTTCCTGATTTTAGTGGAAAAGCTTCCAGTTTTTCCCATTTAGTAATATGTTGGCTGTAGGCTTGTCATAAATAGCTTTTATTATATTGAGATATGTTCCTTCTATTCCCAGTCTCTGTAGGACTTTTATCATGAAGGGATATTGGGTTTTTTCAAATGCTTTGTCTGCGTCTAATAGATGATCATGCGATTTTTGTCCTTCAACCCATTTATAGACTGTATTACATTCATAGATTTGCGTATATTGAACAATCCCTGCATCTCTGGGATAAAGCCTACTTGGTCAGGGTGAATGATCTTTTTGATATACTCTTGTATTCTGTTTGCCAATATTTTGTTGAGAATTTTTGCATCTATGTTCATGAGGGAGATTGGTCCGTAATTTTCTTTTTTTGTTCTATCTTTGCCTGGTTTTGGTATCAGGGTGATGCTGGCTTCATAGAAGGAGTTTCGTAGAATTCCTTCTTTTTCTATTTCCCGGAAAAGCTTAAGAAGCAATAGTGTTAGCTCTTCCTTGAAGGTCTGATAAAATTCAGCAATGAATCAATCTGGGCCTAGGCATTTTTTAGTTGGGAGATTATTGATAACTGTTTGGATATGCATGCTTGTTATAGGTCTAATTAAGTGATTAATCTCATCTTGATTTAATTTAGGTAGGTCATATAAATCAAGGAAATCATCCATTTCTTTCAGATATTCATACTTTCTGGATTATATTCTTTTATAGTATGTCCCTATGATTTTTTTAATTTCTCTGGATTCTTTTGTGATTTTACCTTTTTCTTCTCTGATTTTATTAATTTGTGTCTCTTCTCTCTTTCTTTTGGTCAGATTTGCTCAGGGTTTATCAATCTTGTTTTTCCTTTCAAAGAACCAACTCTTTTTTTCATTAATTCTTTGGATTGTTTTTTTTTTTGTTTGTTTGTTTGCTTGTTTGTTTGTTTCTATTTCATTAATTTCTGCCCTAATCTTTATTATTTCTTCCCAGTCTACTGATTTTTGGTTTGCCTTGTTCTTCTTTTTGCAAGGTGAAGCATTAGGTCGTTTACTTGCAACCTTTCTAATTTCTTAATATAGGCACTTAAGGCTATACATTTACCTCTTAGAACTGCCTTCAATGTTTTCCAGAGATTTTGGTATGTTGTGTTCTCATTATCATTTGACTCTATAAATTTTTTGATTTCCTTCTTGATTTCCTCATTGACCCATTCATCAATTAGTGTATTGATTAGTTTCCATGATTTTCTGTATGCTCTATAGCCTTTCTTGCTACTGATTTGTAGTTTAATTCCATTGTGGTTAGATAGAATGCAAGGGTTTATTTAAATTTTCCTGAATTTGTTAAGATTTGCTTTGTGTCCTAATATATGGTCTATTTTAGAGAATGTTCCATGTGCTGCTGAAAAGAATGCATATTCTTCAGTATTTGGATGACATATCCTGTACATATCTGTTAGGTCAATTCCTTCTATGACCTCATTTAATTCAGATGCATCTCTGTTTACTTTCTCCTGGGTCTTTCAATATTTTCTGTAGAGTTGGTTTTGTCTTCAAATACTCCTTTAACCTGCTTTTGTCATGGAATGACCTTATTTCTCTGTCTATTTGAGTGGATAGCTTTGCAGGATAAAGTAACCTTGGTTGACAGTTCTTATCTTTCAGAACTTGGAATACATCACTCCAAGCCCTCCTGGCTTTTAAAGTTTGTGTTGAATAATCTGCTGTGATCTTGGGCTTGCCTTTGTACGTAACTTGATTTTTCTCTCTAACTGCTTTCTATATTTTTTCTTTGATTTGTGTGTTTTGTAGTTTGATTATGATATGGAGAGGAGAGGTTTTTTCCAGGTTTTGTCTGGCTGGGGTTCTAAAGGCTTCCTGTATCTGCATTGGCACCACTTTCCCTATTTGGGGGAAGTTTTCTTGTATGCTTTTGTTGAAGATGCCTACTATGCCTTTGGAGTGAAATTCTTCACCTTCTACTATGCCCTGAATTCTTATATTTGATCTTTTCATAGTTGTATATATCTTTGCATCTTGGATTAACTTAATGCTTGGATTTTCTAGCTAGCTGGGTATTCTTAGTTGTTTCAATTGTTTTGATGTTATATATCTTCAGGGTAGGAGCTTAAGGTGTTAGATGTGGCTCTTAAGACTCTCAGAGTATCTGCAGAGGTGTTCCTAGGGGTTGAGTTTCCCTGCTATGGGAGTATTCAAGTAGGGTGAGTGGAATAAAATACAGGTAGATTCTAAAATTTAACTAAACACACATTCAATCAAAAACAGCCCCAAGTATTTATGCAAGAGTAGTTATTATATCAACCAGATCCTCTATCAACAAAGAGGTTAAGATTTCTGGTCTGTTGAGGGATCCAAGTCAGCTTGTGACGAAGTGAGACCCTTCCCTGATGCAATCCCAGTTACTTTGGATGATTCTGGTCTCAGTCAAGTTGCTGGCTGGATTGTTGGGCTGCTGTTCTGATTTCTGGAGCTGAGCAGTGACCTTTTTTGCAGGGCAAACCAAGCCTGGCAACTGTGGCCCTGCAGAATGGGACCCCCGCTGCTGGAACTGCTACTTCTGATGCTGAAGCTGCTGCTGTTGGATCTGTTGCCACTGCTGGTAAAGCTGCCACCGCTGGGTCTGTTCCCGCTGCTGCTGAAGCTGCTGCTGCTGGATCCACTGCTGCTGCTGCTGCTGGGGTAGATGCCACTGCTGGAGCCACTGCTGCTGCCCCTGAAGCTGCTGCTGCTGGCTCTGCCACTGCTGCTCCTACTGGATCTGCTGGTGCTGGGGCCGCTGTTGCCAGTGATGGAGCTGCTAATGTTGCTGCCTGAATCTGTTCCTGCTTGGATCCTGCTTTCAGCTCAAGTTGGAGTGGCCAGTCCCAGGACGGCTGCTCTGTTCACTGGAGCTGGACACAGGTGGTGGGGGAGGGGAGGGAGCCAATGCTACTCTAGTTCTCTTGCTGTTCCACATGTTCTTCTGCCTTATGATTTGCTCCTCCATTTTTCACTGTCACTCTCCCTTCACATTTCTTGAGTTGTGGAGAGCTCTGGTGTGAGTGGAAGCTCCCCTCACCTGGCTTCCTGCAGCTCAAGCCAAACCTGGCAGCTTTCTGGTGCACCGCCGCCATGGTCAGTGGACTTGCCGGGGCAGCTTTTGCTGGCCTTTGCGTGCTCTGGATGCTCTGGATCTCTTCTACTTCTCCACTGCCATTTCAATTTCCTATACACCTCACTTTTTAGTAAAAGTGTGTATTTTGCTGAGTTTTTGTTCTTCCCCCCCACCCCTTGGCTGCTTTGGCATGGTACCTACACTGCCATCTTAACTAGAAGATCCAGATTTCTAATATGTTTGCTTTTCTTTCTCTTCAAAATAGAGGACCATTTGAAGTATTTTCTGTAGAGCTGGTTTTATCTTCAAATATTCTTTAACTTGCTTTTTTTTGTGAAATGTCCTTATTTCTCTATTTGCATAGATAGCTTCACAGGATAAAGTAACCTTGGTTGACAGTTGTTATCTTTCAGAACTTGGATTACATCATTCCAAGCACTTTTAGCTTTTTTGTTGTTGTTTATTTTTATTTATTTATTTGACAGTGACAGAGAAAGAGGCGGGGGGGGGGGGGCAGTGGGCACCTCTAACCACTGCAAAGGAACTCCAGACGCGTGTGCCCCCTTGTGCATCTGGCTAAAGTGGGTCCTGGAGAATCAAGCCTTGAACTGGGGTCCTTAGGCTTCACAGGCAAGCGCTTAACCACTAAGCCATCTCTCCAGCCCAACACTTTTAGCTTTTAAAGATTGTTTTGAGTGATCTGTGGTGATCCTGAGGGACTTGCCTTTATAAGTGACTTGCTTTTTCTCTCTAACTGGTTTCAATATATTTTCTTTTATTTGCGTGTTTGGTATTTTAATTATTATATGGCAAGTAGATGTTCTTCCACATTTTGTCTGTTTGGTGTTCTAATGGCTTTCTGTATCTGAATTGGCATCTCTTTCCCAGTTTGGGGGAAATTTTCTTCTTTCATTTTGTTGAAAATACCTACTATGCCTTTAGAGTGAAATTCTTCTCCTACTATACCCTGAATTCTTATGCTTGATCTTTTCATAGTGTCTTGAATATCTTGAATATCTTTCATACCTTCCTATTAGTTTATCTTTCTCTTTGTTGGACTATTAGATCTGCCAACTGGTCTTCCAGTTTAGATATTCTGTTCTCTCCCTCATCCATTCTACTGGTGAGACTTTCTACAGAGTTTTTTATTTCACTGTCTCTGTTCTTCATTTCTGACTGGTTTTTCTTTATTATTTCTACTTCCTTATTTATATCTTGTATTGATCTCTTTATCTCTTTACATTGGTTTCCTGTGCCTTTGATTCCTTTGATCTCCTCTTTGATTTCTTTGAGCATATTTATAATCATTCTTTTGAAATCTTTCTCAGACATTTCCTCTAAATTAATCTCACTGGAGGTCATCTCTGATGGATTTATATTTTTGGTGGAATTATACTGTCTTGATTTTGTGTGTTTCTTGTATTATAATGTAGAGATTTTTGCATCTTGGATTAGTTTGATGCTTGGGTTTTCTAATTATCTATAGTATTCTTAGATGTAAATCTAATGTTATATATCTTCAGGGTAAGAGCTGTTAAAAAAACTCTCAGAGTAACACAAAATGACCTTAGGTTTTGGGTTTTCTTGCTCTGCAAGTATTCTAGGTGGGTGGTGGAGTTAAATACAGGCAAATTCTAAAATTTACTTGATATAAATTCAATGAAAACTAGCATGGAGTGTTTCTGCATGAGTAAGAGAAATGATGAAAACATTTAAAATCAAAAAGTAGGGCATGGTCATGCACACCTTTAATCCCAGAACTTGGGAGGCAGAGGTAGGAGGATTGCTGTAAGTTCAAGGCCACTCTGAGACTACAGAGTGAATTCCAGGTCAGCCTGGGCTACATAGAGTCACTTCCTTGGAAAAAAATGTCGGTATTTACAACAAAAAAATCCACTAACAAATCCATAGTCCCTAAGGATGTGTGTTGTCCCACACCCTTAATCCTATCAACTGGGAGGCTGAGATTTCTGGTCTGTAGACGAGTGTTCCAAGGTCAGCTTGTGACCAAGTGAGACCATGCTCCTACAAATTACAGAAAAAGAGACAAAGGCACTATAAATCAGAAAGCAACAAATGACAACTCTGCATTATAGCTTATTTAAGAATGGCAAATCTGACCATCTATCAGAATTCACACATAATGTACTCTGGTATGGCAGGTACACTTAGCACTTCCAGCGCAGGTCTATATACCAGGTTCTGTGGTGGGTACTGACCTTGTCTATGCCCTGTTACCTTCTGGGATGACTTTGGTCTCAGCTATGCTGTGTGCCTTATTTAGTCCCTCTTTGCTGTGCTTTGGGCTCAGGTAGCCTGTCTGGGCCAATGGGTTGCTGCTCTCATAGCTGTACTGGGTGCTATGTAGCTGATTTCCCTGCCTCAAGTCTCCTGGGCTTGTTGGTGTTTGGACTGGCAATGGAGGGTACGTGAGGCTGTGGATGGTAGCTGAAGTTGTACTGCTAGTCCCCATGATGCTCTTTCTCATGAGCAGCTCAGCTGGTCCCTGCTATCTTCCCCTCAAGATTTCTTGAGTTTGCGAGGAGGCTGGTGTGAGTGGAAAATCTCCTCACCTGGCTTTTCCTGCTGCTCAGGCAGAGTCTGGTGATTGTGGCCAAATGGACCTGGTACCACTGCTGCTAGTGTTGCTTCTTCCTGCTTCTGTGGTCTCTAGACACCCTGAATCTCTCCTACTTCTCTGCTGTGTTTGATAATTTCTTATACACCTTCATTTTTCAGTAGAAAAGTGCATTTTGCTATTTTTTTTTTCTTTTTTCAAAACTAGGCTTTGGCATGTTTCTGACACCACTATCTTTTTGGACAAGTCCCCTTTGGGTTTCTTGACTTTGCAATGAGGCTGATGTGAATGGAAAATCCCTTCACTTGGCTTCTTCAGCAGAGCATCACAGTGATCAAAATGGGTAGATTGGTGTCACTAGCACTGCAGTGGGAGCTTCTTTGGTTGGTTTCCTGCTTGCTAGATGCTCTAGGTCTCTCCTATTTCTCTGTTGTGGTTGATAATTCCTTATACACCTTCCCTATTTAGTAGAAAAGTGTATTTTGCTGTTTTTATTCTTATTCCCCCCCACTGAGGATGCTTTGGCATGGCTACTATACCACCATCCTACCCTTAAATCCCAGAATAACCCCATTTTTGCTTATGTGAAGGGGACTTGTACAGATCCTGATAGGGAGTCAGTCTAAAAATAACAATGCATTTGGATACCAACTAATTGGAAAAAAAAAACTTACTTTGTTAGTTGGATTACTTGGTTATGATGAATTATATGTGTTTTGGGTTGTGGAAAAGGGCAATCCTCCAAGCATCAACTTTTCAGTAGATTACAAATGGCATATTCAAAGATTGAATTTTTACCCCTAAATTCTGCCTCTAGATGTAACGATGAAAGTATATGAAATTAAATCACCTTAGGAAATATTTTAAAAAATCAAACTATTCTAAACACATCATTATGAAAATAAGACCTTCATAAGAACCTTACTTCCTGGGTTGTGTGTGTATTTTTAGCCGTATTTTTTTTTCTAGTAATTTTCATTGCTGCTTGGGTTTACATCCCAGTGAGCTTCCTAACATCTGTTTTGCATTTTTCTTTAATTTCCACTCATGACCTTTGGCCTACTCTCTGTGTTTGGGAAAAAGCAGGAATGAAGGTTGACATTATCTCTCTGCCTTCTCCAAACTGCACAAGTGTACAGTTTTAGCTTTATGTCTATGCAGAGGCTTTCAGACCACAAAATCAATTTGTCACTTGTTTAGGAAGAAGTCTCTTAATGTTTAAAATAGATATAAAACAGAGATTGGTAATCCATGGTCCAGGATTTCTGGACACCCAAATAACTGTGGCTGCTGTTGAAATTGCTCTGGCTCAGTTCTAGGAAATGTGACATGAAGCTCCTTGTGTGATTGCTACATCACCTTTATTCTGAAAGTTTTGGCAGCCAAACTAATCAAAAGAGAGATATGAACCAAATTCATAAAATTAGAGATGAAAACAGAGAGGTTACAAAGATGCTAATGAAACTCAGAGAAATATTAGGCCATGCTTGAAAAAGCTATTTTCCAATAAATTAGAAAATTAAGAATAAATGTATATTTTTATAAACACATAGACCTACTCAAGTCTAACCAAGAATATATAAACAACTTAAATAGCTCTATAGTAAGCATTGAGATTAAAGTGGTAATAAAATGCCTGTCAACCAAAAGGCTGAGTGGATTCAGTGCTGTATTCCACTAGACCTCAAAAGCACTCAAAAACAATGTTCCACAAACTATTTCACACACACACACACACACACACACACACACACACACAGAATCTTCCAAAGACCCTGGGTAGATATGGCAATATTGGGAAAAGAGAGCAACTGGAGGTATTTTATACCTGATACAGAGCCACAGCAACAAACAACATGACAGTGGCACAAAAACAGACACAGACAGATGAAACAGAACAGAAGACCCAGAATTTTCAACCCACTATTCTGCAGCCACCTGGGTTTTGACAAGTATTCCAAAAGAATACATCAGAGAAAAGACAGACTCCAAAAATAGTACTAGGAAAACTGGATATCCTCATAGAGAAGAATAAATTATCTCTCATCCTCCACAAAAATCAACTCCAAGTAGATCAAAGACCTTAATGTAAACTTAACTGAAACTCTGATAATACTAAAGGAAATCATAGGACAAACACATCAAGATATGGGCATAGGGAAGGACTTTCTGTAAAGCAAGCCTACAGTCCACGAAATAATACTAAGAATTGACAAGTAGAACTGCATGAAATTAAAGGCCACCTTACAGGAAAAGAAATAACTTAGTAAGGAGCCAACCTACAGAAAGGGAGACTTTTTACCATCTATACATCTCACAGAAGCTCAATATCCAGAATATATGAGGAACTCAAAAACTAAATACCAAGGATCCAATAAACACATGGGCTAATTAAGTGAACAGACAGTTCTTAAATGATGAAGTATAACTAGTCAATATACATGAATAAATATTCTACATCCTATTCTAACAGGCAAATGCAAGTTAAAACTTCACTGAGATTCCAATCTCACCCTGGTCAGAAAAAAGAAAAAAAATTAGGGCTGGAGAGATGGCTTAGTGGTTAAGGTGCCTGCCTATGAAGCCTAAGGACCCAAGCTCAATTTTCCAGTACCCACATCAACCAGCTACACAAGGTGGCACATGTGTCTAGAGTTCCTTTGCAGTGGCTAGAGGCCCTGGGGTGCCCATTCTCACCCTCACTCTCAATCTATCTGCCTTTCTCTCCCTCTAATAAATAAATAAAATACAATATTTGAAAAAATGACAGCAACAGTGCCCAAGATATGAATCATTACATACTACTGGTAAGAATGTAAATTAATCCAGCTGCTATGAAAATCAGTATGAAGGTTCCTCAGCAAACTAAATTTGAACTGCCATAGACCCACAAATTCTACTTCTGATTATATACCTGAAGGATTCTAAGTTTGCATACCACAAATATGTTTCTTGTAGTACTATTCATAATTTCAAAATATGGAATCAGCCTATATGTTCATTAAGAGATGAATGCCTAAAGACATTGTGGAATTTTATACAGACTTATAGAAGAATGAAATTATGCCATTTTCTAGGACATTGATGAAACTGGAGATCATCCTACTTTTAAAAAATATTTTACTTATTTATTTGAGAGAGAAAAAAAGAGGCAGGTAGGGAATGGGTATGTCATTGCCTCCAGCCAGTACAAACAGACTCCAGACACATGTATCACCTTGTTCATCTGCTTTACATGAGTACTGGGGAACCAAACCTGGGTCCTTAGGCTTCAGAAGCAAGCACCTTAACTGCTAAGTCATCTCTCCAACCTGATACCATCATATTAAGTAAAATAAGCAAGACTCAAAAACAGAAATAACACATGTTGTCTCTAGCTTGGTGTAGTAATTTTAATGTATGTTCCCCATAGACTTGATTGTCTTAAAGCTTGTAACTTGGGTCTCTAGTTGCCTGGCTGGAGAAGGTGTCACTGGGGCAGACCTGAATTCCATCTCAGAGGCATGCAGACAGGTTTGTGTTCTGCAGTGGGGTCCTGCTTGCTACAGGTTTGTTCTTGCTGTCTTTCGTTTTTTGTTTGTTTGTTTGTTTTATTAGTGGTGTGTGTGTGTGTGTGTGTGTGTGTGTGTGTGTATGCTGGCTAGTCGTGGCTACTAGGACTTTTGAATGGGAACCAGTTTCTTCCACCATTGATGGAGTTTCTCTGGATCTGTAATCTTGAAATAAATTCTTTTCTGCCATTAACTATGTCTGGTTTGGATGTTCATCCTAGCAATGTGGAGATGTCTACATCAGAAATTTGGTACTAGAAGAGTGGGGCGTGAGGAATCTAACCATGTGGATTTTGGTCCTTTGGAACTTTTTTACTCTATTGGAATGGATATGGACTTTGTGCTTGCAATGAAATGTCTTCCAGAGTTGTAAGCCAAGTTTTATGAGCTACTCTGGTGATAATTTGAAAATGCTAACTAAAGAGAGAATTGTATTTGAAGGCTTTGCTTATGAAGTTTCTTAGGGAAAAGATTTGTTGAAACTGAGCTACAGACAGGAAGGCTGGCTTCATTCTTCTGCCCAAGCCTTAGGAGTTTGATCAAGGTTGAATTTCAAAGTAATTTAATGTGCTTATTGGAAGATATAGAACTGAGAGATACATGATTTAAAATTGGAAAAATTAAAACAAGTTTAAAATGACTGGCACAGAGAGGTTTTAGATTACTGAAGCTGCTATTGTTAAATATATTAACATTGGTAACGAGTTTGGTCCATCTGCCTTACATTGAATCAGTGGAAGGATGCCTGAGGTGATTTCACCCAGGAAAGACTTGCATGGTAAAAATACAAACTATTTTGTTAGGAAGGAACCTGCTCTTCAAGGTCACAATTTATTTCTTCCTTGGAATAACAACATGGATATGTTGTTTTTGCACCTGGTATTCTTTTGGAAACATGAAAAATGCATACAAGTGAGTCATGAACCACACACAGTTCCAGGAGCCACTGCTGAGATGCAGCATATGGAATGGGGTGTATGTCCCTGACAGAGAGGCCAGTGAGACCATTGAAGATGGACTGTGGTTTGCAATGGAGACCCTAAGATATTTTGGTTTAGAAGAACTGTGCAGAGGCTACCATGGACTGCTGTTGGCTCAGGATAAAAGTTTTCCCTGTCTACACAGCTCAACTATAGGGACAGAATTGAAAATTCAAAGACTGATGTCACTGGTTATGGATATCAAACTTGAACTGCAGATGTTTGATGTCTACCTGGTGGTAATTGATTTTACATTGGCACAGTCTCTCCTTGTTATATCTCATAGCAGTGTAAATGTTTATTCTGTGTCATTATATGTTGGAAGAGGAAGAATGTAACTTGTTTTGATTTTATAAGATTCATACTTAAGAGACGGTCTTAAATCTCAGATGAGAATTGGGACTGTGGAACAATATTACAGTTGGAAAAGACTATGGGGTCTTTGAACTTGGACTAAATACAATTTATAATGTGAGATGGTCATGGGTTTATTTGGGGCCATGGGTGGAATGTTGTAGTTTGAATATATGTCCCCCCATAGACTCAGGTGTTTTATTAAAGCATATATCTAAGATATATGATAGATAGATAGATAGATAGATAGATAGATAGATAGATAGATAGATAGATAGATATAGATGAGGCTTTTATTAAAGCCTGACTGGAGGTGAAATCCCTAAGGGTGGACCTGTATTCTAGAAGAAAGGTATGCAGAGAGGTTTGAGTTCTGTGTGCATGGTGTGGGGGGTCCTTCTTGCTGCACATTTGTGCTTGCTGGGTTTTTGTTTTATTTTGTTTTGTTTATATTGTTTTGTTTGGTGCTTAATGGCTGGTGGTAGTTCGTCTCTCTGCTTGCATTTATGAATGGAAGCCAGCTTCTTCTGCCATAGATAGAACTTCCCTGGATCTGTAGGCTTGAAATAAATCCCTTCATCCCATAAACTGTGTCTGGTATGAAGTCCATCCCAGCAACATTGGGCTGTCTACAACACTTAGATATTCTAGATCTTAAGTTGCCTCACAAGCATGAGGACCTGAATTTGGTCCCTAATACCTATATAAAATTGCTAGACATGGTAGTGCACACAATAATTCCAGCAATGGGGAGAAAGAGAGAGGAAAATCTCTGAGGCTCACTAGACAGCCAGTCTAGGTTAACTGTTAAGTTCCAAGCCAATGAGAGTCCCTGCTTCAAAAGAGATGGACAATAGTCCAAGGAATAACATCTGAACTTTTCCTCTGGCTTTCATATACACATGTGTACATACACCTACGCACACACATAAACTCACTAATACAGAGAATTTACACTAAGTCTAAGAAAAGTAGAATTTCCTGAGAGGCAGAGATCTGAGATAATTTGATAGATTATTACCCAGAAGCCACCACAGCAGGAGGGGAAGTCCAAACCACAAGAGCAGCTGCAGTAATTGCAGTGGTGCTTGGCCCATGCTTGTTCCAGCCCGCCTCAACATGCAAGGCCATGTAAAAGAGTGCAACTAACAGAAGAAATTACAGCTTAACTTTCCTTTGAAAATAACAATTTATATTTTCTTTAAAGTATGTATCACTAACTTTATATTTAAAGAAAGTGCTTTGCAAGAAAAATTTGCTACAGTTTTCAATCCCAAGTAATATATTGTCCTTGAAGGAGTACTTCTTCATAGAATAAAATACAAAATTTTCTGGGAATACAAAGGCATACCTCAAAAAGAATGGAGTTTCTGATTTCTCTTATTTCTATGATTTCAGGGTAATTGCTATTTGTATCTACTTGTAATGTTACCTGGGTCTATAAATCTTTTTTTTCCTAAATGTATTCTTTTATAGTTCTTTGAAGTAACAACTAAAAAGATCTATTAATGTTTTTATACTTCTTTAAGAGCCATAAGAAAGTAACTAAAATGTTTCCACAATGTAGAGAAATATACAAATAGATCTGAAACATTGACATGAGCTACATATTTTGTTACACAGCAAGTTTGCACACAAGCACATTATTTTTAGTTTTGTATTTTCTTATGTGTCATAAGAGCAATTGTCAAAGTAATAAAAGATTCTTTCTTGACATCAGAACTATGAAACATGACTCTTAAGTTATATTATCTGGCAAGTTATGTGTATGAACTATATCTAAATGTTTTAGTCCATTGTACATTCTATTCATATGACCATGCAGTCTTCCTTTCCAAGTTTCTTCTGTTTCTGTTTATTTGTTTGTTTGTTTTGCTATGTCTTATCCTCAACTACAAAGCTCATTTATCTGGTGTTTATCAGTACTTTCTTTAAAATTAAAGAAATGAGTTCTTTCTGGCATTCCACACGCCTGTATTTAATAATTATTTCCTCTTGGTTATTGAAAAAGATTCAAAGATAATTCCAAATGGTCAGTTAGTTTCTAATTTTCTAACAAGATCAGCTTATTAACTATTTATTTTATTTTTGTTTTTTCATGGTAGGATCTCAATCTTGCCCAGGCTGACCTGGAATTCACTATGTAGTCATAGGTTGGCCTTGAACTCACAGTGATCCTCTACCTCTGCCTCCCAAGTGCTGGGATTAATGGCATGAATCACCATGCCTGGCTGGCTGGTTATTTTCTGCAACTGTCCATGGGAAATGCTGCTTAACCTGGTCTGATTTATGTGCCTCCTGAATGTGTGTGCTCCCATCCCTCCCACCTCCTTTTTGATACCTACTTGCCTCTTCCCCAGTTGTGTGCCCAGGAAGTCACATCTGAACATCAACTCATCCCCCAAACCTGAAGTGTCCCAACACCTAAGCCCTCTCCAAGGTGCCCCGGGGATTCCCTTCTGTTTTACAAGCTGTCTCAAGGAACAAGAAGGCAGAACACAACAGATCATGGAATTAAAAGAAGAAGGAAGGAGATATAGAGTGGAAAGAGGAACAAGGCTCAGAAATGACTTCTCTCAGTTCTATGTCCCCTGCAGTTACAAGAGAATACATTTTCCTTTGGGATACTCAAAGGCATTTTCTGATACAGTCCTTCCTTGTTTAACCCTGGCAAGGATATAACACAACATTTTGTAATGGCTTTTCCTTGCTATATGCTTCACATCTGCATTTTTTTTTTCTTCCCTACTCCTTACTTTCAAGGGGTTTCTGTTCTCCAGAAAACATTATTGTATGAAGTTTCACCACAGGCTGTATGGTGCAAAACTGGGGTTCATGTATCATCTTTGCTATATTAGGTTTTATTGTGCTTGAGGATATAACATAACACAAAATAAATGAACATATTGTGACAGGAAGATAGTTATTGTTTTTAAGTTAAGTAGAAGGGCAGGCATTGTGGTATACACCTTTAATCACAGCACCTGAGAGGCTGAGGCAGGAGGGTTGCTGAGAGCTCAAGACCAACCTGAGACTAATTCCAGGTCAGCCCAGGTGAGACCCTACCTTGAAAAACAAAAACAAGTAGGTGGAAGGATACATGTCACAGACACCCCAAACAAATACATGCCTTAGCATTTTCCATCTGTGGAAAGCAACAGAACCATTATGGCTCTATTTGTAGGCAGTAATCATCATAAATAACAGTTAATGTTAGCTTTGAAATCTTTTTAGAATGAGAGAATTGATATTCACAGTTCCAAAATAGAGTCATACACTTTTGTAACATCAGTCCTTCCATCTTGGTTGTTACTACATTTTCAATGGTGCTTCTCTTAAACTATGAAATCACTGATCTAGAACAACACAGTTACAAGGCATTGTAGATCTACAAGGACTATTTTTTTAGAGTTCTTTCTGTGAGCTTTTTAAATCACCAACAGCAGTCTTTGTATGTGCCAACAAAGCCCTTCAGTCCAAGCTACTTCTTATTCCCTGGGCTTGACTACACTAGTTTGCCCAAAGGAACTATTGACAAAAGTTCTTTTCCTTGCAATATCCAAATAAGTTCTTAAATTTTTTCTTGATATTTTTCCATTTTTGACCTTTCATACATGTATAATAATGTATTTTAATTTTATTTTCTTCAATTACCATTATAGTCACCATGTTGTTGCTGGAATGAAGCACTCAACCAAAAGCAGATGATGAGAGGAAGGTTTTTATTTTTGCTGACAGTCTCCAGGGGAAGCTCCATGATGGCAGGAGAAAGAACGGCATGAGCAGAAACTGGACAAGAACTCTGCCACAGCCGGTTGCAAACAACAGCATGAGACTGAGCCAATCTCTGGCTAGGGGAGCTGGCTATAACACCCAAAATCCTACCCCCAAAACACACCTCCTCCAGCAAGACACCACCTGCAAAATTGCCACCAGTTGAGGACCAAGCACTCAAAACACATGTGTTTATGGAGGATATCTGATTCAAACCACCACAAATACCTTCTCTTATTTTCCTCACATTAACACCTTTCTTCTCCATTAATCCCTATCTTATTTTCATGTCTTTTAAAATCCATTGAGTTAAATTGGAGTTGCTTGCATGAATGGCAGCAAGGTTAATTACTGTGGAATTGGCAACTTAACAGTGGCTATACCATCATATATATATATCATATATATGTACATCATATATATGTACATGCTGAATCCCCTCTCCCAGCAGAGATTAACTACCACTAGCTGCTCTGGGAGGTCAGGGGTTTTGTGCATTCTTTTCCCTGATGAAATAATGGCAGGTTAAATCTTGTCCAAGAAACCACAGATGCTATGAGTTCATGAGTGTGACTGTCTATCCAAATGATAGACAGCATCTCACAGCCATCTTCCCCATTCTTCTGCTCTTACAATCTTTCTTCTGCAAGGTTGTCTGAATCTTGGAGTAGCTGGCTTACATATCCTGTTTCAGGTTCACTTATTATCAGCAATTTTGCCAGCTACATATCTCTGTATTAACCACTACTCATTGTAGTCAGAACTGTCTATGATCAAGCTGCAAGCAGTACCAATCTATGGGAACAAATATATTTAGAAGGCAGTTTTACTTGCTGTCTGTTTAGCATAACCACTATAGTAGGTCATCCCCCCTAGTTTGTACATTCCTAGCCATGGGCTTTAGGCCAGGTTTATAGTACCAGACATGAAATCCCACCTGGGAAGTGGACCTTGGTTGCTCCCATAACTTTCATGCCAAAATTGCACCAATGGGCATATCTTGCTTGGCAGGTTGGTTGTGGAATCTAGTAGGTACATGCATGGGTAGGACTATTGATGGTTTTCCTCTCCTGGTAGCTAGCTAATTACCTTCTGGTTCAAAGAAAGCTGGCCAGCAGGGAGGAATAAGTACTTTTACTTAACTATCTCTTATTGTTTGTTTGTTTATTTATATATTTATTCATTAATCTTTATGATTATTTTGAGGTAGGGTCTTGCTATAGTTCAGGCTGACCTGGAATTCATTATGCAGTCTCAGACTGGCCTCAAACTTATAGCAGTCCTCCTACCTTGGCCACTCAAGTGCTGGGATTAAAGGCATGTGCCATCAAGCCCGGATCATTCATTTTTTGCATGTGTATGGATGTGGTATGTATATTTTTATATATATGGGTGCAAGTGGATGTGCAGGTGTCTGTGCATGTGTGCACATGTATGCAGAGGCCACCGGTCAATGCCAGGTATTTTCCTTAACTATTTCCCATCTTATTTTTTGAACACTCTCACACTGATCCTAAAGTTGATCAAGTCAGCTATACTAGTTATGCATCAAGCTCTAGGAATCCTTCTATCTGCCTCCCCAATGCTAGAATTACAGATTCTACATGGATACTGGGGATCTGAACTCAGGAATTTTTAATAACACTGGTAAGTAAGATCTCCCAATCCTTAACTATATCTTTATCCTGAGTTTGATTATTTTTAATTTTATTTATGAGAGGGGGCATGCCAGGGCCTTCAGCTGCTGCAAATAAACTCCAGAAGCATGCACACCTTGTGCATTTGGCTTACATGGGTCCTGGGGTATCCAACCTGGGTCCTTTGGCTTTGCAAGTGAGCACCTTAACCACTAAGACATCCCTCCAGCCTTTTATCCTGATTTTTAATTCAATTTTTCAAAGACATGGACAGAGACTCAGAGATTAATCAAGGCCACATAGTATAAAGTATCTAGATTTAAACACAAAAAGCATAAGTTCTAAAAGTTTCTTTTCTATCAGTCCCAACAAGGTCCCATGTATCCTCTCAGGGCAGTTTCAGATGAAATAAATGTTCCAATAGGTTAGCTCTGGCCAACCATATTTCTTCTATATAGAGAAGATTCTAGCTATCTCTTCATAGCTTAGGCAGTCTTGGACTATTGATTTTAAAGACATGATGTGACCCTCAATGCATACAGGAAAAACAGAAGGCAAGAGCTCACAACCCTGTAATTCCAGTGAATCTCCTGGAAGTTTTCTCAGGAGGATGATGCACAGTCACAAACTAGAATGTTGTACTATATATGTCAATTAGGCACAAATAACAAATGGATGTATCATGTACAGAGTTGGTATTAATAATACCATTAATAAGGCTGGGATGTAGCTCAATAGTGGAGTACTCACTTAGCACATTTGAGTCACAGTTGTTAATATCCTCCAGTAAAACCTTGAATGGGAAATTTTCCCATAATCCCACCAAGCTGTATCATGGTGATACCAGTGCTCTCACAGCAGTCAATGGGTTTCCTAACAACACACTACCACACCCACCAAGAGGCAGGAAAGCACACAGGGGTTTGAAGACTTGAATTGAAGGAGAAAAGCTAATTTCAAAGAGCCTTAAGTGTCAGAAGTTAATTTCATCATCTAAGTCTAGTGTGGTACAATGTAAGGAGTCATTGAAGATAATTTTACAACAGTCTAAAGATGATCTTGGGAAAACAAACTGGTGAAGCCTCTATGGAAATCAGTCTAGCTATTCCTCAAAAAGCTAAATATAAAGCTATTATGTGACCCAGCTATATCACTTGTTATTGTTTGAATGTGACATGTCCCCATAGGTTAAAGTTTTTGAATTCTTGGTCCTGAGCTGGTGGTACCATTTAGGAAGGTTGTAAAACCTTTAGGAGATAGAGCTCTGATGGAGGAAATGATGAGGACTGGCCTTGAAGTTTTTCTAGCTCAACTCCACTTCCTGTTTTCTCTCTCTCCCCTTCCTGACTCTGAAAGAAATATGACCAGCTAGCTTCCTAGCAGTGCTGTCACACTCTCCCAGATGGACTATATCCCCTTTAAAGAGTAAGCCAAAATAAACTCTGTCCGTAAGTTGTTTTTGCCAGGCATTTGGTCACAGCAGTAGGCAATAACTAATACAACACTCTTGGATATATGGTTGAAGGACTCTAAAGTCAACATACCACAGAGATAATTGTACTTTCATATTTATGGATACATTATTCACAATAGCCTGGAAATGGAACAAACTTAGATATCTGTTAACAGATGAATGCATAAAGAGAGGGTGATAATGATTATGTATGTATATACACACACACACACACACACACACATATGGTGATGTGCACACATGTGTGGGTTGGGGGGAGAAAGAAATATTGAGGGGAGGAACAGAGAGGGTAATGGAGTACATGTGCCAAGAAAGCAGAAAGGGGCACTACCTGAGGGAAGGAGGAGAACCAGCCAGAGAGGAATAGGAAGCACAGGGGAGGGTAGTGGGGGCAGAAATGATCTAGAACAAAGATTAATGACACATATGTTTGAAAACTACCATAATGGCTGGGCGTGGTGACACATGCCTTTAATCCTAGCACTCAGGAGGCAGAGGTAGGAGGATCAAGGCCACCCTGAGACTACATAGTGAATTCCAGGTCAGCCTGGCTAGAGTGAAACCCTACCTCAAAACAACAAAAACAAATGAAATCCACTGCATGCCATGCTAAACTAAAAATTTAATTTTATAACAGAAAGTTTGCAGAGAGGAGAAGACAGTAAGACTCCACTAAATGAATTCCTACAACTCAGACTAGATACAGCAAGACAGATTCATGACAGAGTGGAACATGCAAAGTCCTATTCAAGTTCCCTATTTTAAAGTCCCAGCTATAGTCCAAAATCCCCGAGGGCAGCTCTTTCCCCTCCAACTCCCAGAGGAAGAAGAGAGAGGAAATAATAATATAGTTTGGGAGATGGCCATTCTCACGATCCCTGTCATAGTCAGCTTCAAGTTGCTGTTTATGAAACTCCAAACCAGACACTGTTACAGGAGGAACAGAATTTATTTCAGGCTTACAGAACCAGGGGAAGTTCCATACTGGCAAAAAAGAGAAAACCCGCCACCAAAAGCAAGAGCAAAACCTGCAGCAAAGCAGCAGAGAACCCAGGCAGAACTCAGAGTGCTCTCTGCAGACCTTAGGCTGGAATTCCAGATCTTCCCACAAACATACTTTAGGTCTAAACCCTAGGATCTGCTCACAATGACACCTCCTCAAACCATGTAGCTGGAGATCTGAGTTATAAGCTTTAATAAACTCATGGATCTTTTGGGGGGACACCCATTCAAACTACCACAACCCCAAGGTCTTACACTGCCCCCACCAACCTGCTGCAGCTCCATTCAGTCTGCACTACAGTTGTTCCAGGCAAGAATAAGATCACTTGTCTTAAAATGGAAACATGAATTTTAGATTTCAACATTCTAGGTTTGAGGCCTAAATCTAGACTCTCTGGGTTCTGGTTTCAAATGGAAACATGATGTAGAGATACATACACTATGTTGGGAATAGGGAGCTGTTATCTTTTGAGGAGGGGAAGAACCAACTTCTTTTACCATGTGTTTAAATCCAATCCATTTCTTCCTAGTTCTCAAACAATCTCTTAATTAAAAGAGCTTAACTTACATTTCAAATAGATTTTCTCCGCCTCAAGTGTCCTTCCTTCCCTCCTGCTAAGACATTGGCTCACTTCACAGAAGCTTCAACTTTAAAGTATACCTACTGACCACAACACAAGCTTAACAGCTCCATGGACTAACTACTAACCTTAATTTAGTTCTTCAAGGACTGATCTTTAAGAAAATTATAACTTGGTGACAATATGGGAAGGAAATTCCTCATTTTGACAGTCTAACCAACAGTGGCTACTTGGTTGGTCAAGGAAATCTGAATGTAATTAATGCTTTTCCAGCTGAATTACAACATTGGCTTTAAACTCCTTTATTACTATGACAATAAATACTTTAATTAAGTTTTCCAGCTCAAGGAAGGTATTAATATATTGACTACAAATCAATTCTTTAACAAAGCTACTGAGTGAGTACTGATTTTCAGAATAGAAAAATCACATTACTTGTTGCAGAACTGAAGAGAGAGTAATACAGCAGTAACTACTGTGCTGGAAGAGAAGGTCTTGGTAAGACAACTAAATATTGATGGTGCATCCTCACTCTTCAATACACTTCCAATGGAAATAAACTACATTCAGTCACAAGAAGACATCCATCCTTTCAGGAAGAGCTTGTACTTTTGTGCACCAGGAATTCTTGAGGGAAATAATTGCCTTACTACCTAATGGCAGTTACTACAATTTAAAACAATGAGCAAATTATTTTTCATTTAATTTTTTTCTTTTTAAACCTTTTTACCATTGTCAAATGCAATTGTTTATGTTGATGCCCATCCTTACCCATAACTTTCTTCCCCCTTTCCCTCAGTTCTCTTCCTTTCTGCATTTGCCCTCCTCCTGTTGACATATCACATGTATTTTTTTCCTTCCCTCCCCCTGAGAGGGAGTAGATTTAGGGTGACTGGACCCCTGGAAGTAGAAAAAAAAAGGAAAGAAAGTCTACACTTGCTAGAAATCAAAGATCGTCTCTTATCTCTTGCCTAGTTCCCTAGAACTGGTTTTTCACAAACAACCAGGGCCCCTCCTGGGAGGGAGGTCTTTCATAGGATTTAAAGGTTGGGGTTGGGCAAGTTCAATCCCTGGATTGTTGTCCAGGCTAGTCTCTTCCTAAGACAGCCCCTATCCTTAACTAACCAGCTGTCCCTCTGGTTTACCTGAGCCAAAAGACAGCCCACTACAAGGGGAGGAGAGGTTCTCTGACTACTTGAGAACTTCCAGCTCTGGGTGAGTTTTCCCTTGGCTGGGCCTGGGGTCATGGTTGAAGGGATGTCCCCCAGCTCTCACTCTCCACATGGGTTATTAACAGGGCTGGTAATCCCAGCAGGGTGAAGTAGAGCCACCTCCCCACACGGCAATAACTCCTTGAACTTTCTTTTCTCCCTTTCTAGGGTTTGTCCAGGCCCTCCACATGGGATCTCTAGCCACATGGGTGCCTTTTCTTGGATCTGTACTTCCCTCAATAAATATAATAATTTAATAATTGTCCTCATTTTTTAGTTGTTTGGTTAAAATTAGAAACAAACCTAGGGCTTGAGGGTTCAAGGACTTTCCTGGACCCCAAACACCCTGTAACATTGATGACAATAAAGAGAATATCTTGAGAAGGAAAATTATGATTATTATATTACGGGAGAAAATGGGAAGCATGTTTTCTATCTGTGAGTGTGACTTGGAGCATTTCTACTGCTTCTCTCCACTTGTAGGAAAACTTTCTTGCTTTCTCTTCTTACTGGAGGTAAGATCCACTATCTCTGACTAAGCTGAGGGGAATAAATGGTACATGGCATTGGCAGTGGCCAGACAGACAGACAGTCCTTGCTTCAGACTGGGGACTCTCCTATAGCCCCCACTCACCATCAGCACATCAACATCTTAGGCTGCCTGGCCCTGCTTCACCCTGCTGGGATTACAAACCCTGTTAATGTGCACTATTGCCTGTGGCCAAACTGGGATGGTGTCAAGAGTGGCTCATTTGTAAAGGTGACAACTTTTGTAGGGAGATGCACTGGGTTGAGTTTCTCTGACCCCCAGCCACACTTAACAAGGCAGACCTCCAGAACTTGGGAGCTTGTTCTGCTTGAGCTGATGGGGAGAGACCTCATGGCTACATTGAGGTTGGGGAACCAAAGACTGGCTGACTGGAATGTCTTCTAAGTTTTTATGCCTTTTACTATTATAAGCCACTATGCCACCAGACACATGGTTGCCTGTGAGGGTGGGAAAATGGAGCTCTGACTTCTGTTCTGGGCTCTGCCCCCCTTTTTTTTTGCTGCACAGACCTCTGCCCAGTTCAACTGGATACTTGAGGCTGCACCTCTGGAGTGCAGCAACTCACCAGACAGAGACCATGTGTCTCTGGTGACCTAAATGATGGGGAGACACAAAGTGTCCCAACCAAGCCCCAGACCTAGGTGCTTGCCTGAAAAAGTTTCTTCAACAGGCCTAGTTACTGCCTCATGGTTCTTCCCCACCCATGGAGCTGAGGCCTGTGGCTATATCAACTGGGTGGGGGAGGTAACCACACCATCCCTCAGGAAATACAGAGACACAGTGGGAAAGACATGTCTGATGGTACTTGGCAAGTGCCATGATTTTCTGCCAGAGTGTTCTATGACAAATATATCTTTATATAACTGTAAATCATTTATTCATACAGGCATAATAAAAAGCAAAATAAGCCAGGCCTGGTGGAACAAGTCTATTATAGTAGCTACTTGAGAAGCTGAGATAGGAAGATCACCATTTCAAGGCTCCAATATGGTAGGCTGACCCCACATTTTAAAACCATGTGACTTTTAAATTGCTTGATAAAAGTGAGTATATAATTTTAATTGATGTTTTCCAAATCACTTGATTAAAAATAACTTGTTTGTAACTGTACCTGATATTTTCTCTTTTGTTTAGGCTTTAAAGAAATAAGATATTTTTGATAGGTTGGTTTCTTTATTATGTATGGTAAATGGCTTTCTAATCCAAACAGTCCAACAGATCTTTCCTGAAGCTTTTGTTGGCATTTAATTTATTTCAAGATTATTTTGGTTTTTGTCTTTGAATGTCAGATTTAATTGAAGCCTACAGTTAGCTGAAATTATATATAAACAGGCCATAATTTATTACATGATATCATAAATATAATTACTGAGTTTGTGTTTTAGGTCAACTTCAACCTACATAGAGGATTACAGAAAACAACAAAATTCTCTCCAAAGTGATGGCTCATAATTTGCCAGGTATTTTAAGAGACTATAACATTCCTGTTGCTAAAATGGAGTAAACAACTGGCCTGAGTTCCAGGACAACTTGCCTCAAGACAATAAAAATCTGCTTTAGCTACTTTTTACAAATTTTGCCTAAAATTAGTTTCCTTTTATAAGGAACAAAAAACTAATTTTCAGGATAAAAATAGATAAATGCCATGCATAAAACTAAGGATTTTTCAACTGTTTACAGACTCTCAAGGGTGCTCTAAAAGTTTTACATAGGGACATAGACTTAATCTAAATTCATCTTAAATTAGACACAGGTGATGTCCTGTCTTGAGTTGGTGGCAAAGTCATTAAGCACAGATGTAATCCACATTCTTTAGTGGTCTAACCAGGTTAGACATAAACAAGACACTATCACCTTTTGTATTACAAATGGGTAAAATAAATGTCTTAGGCAAAAACAAATAAACAATTTCAAAATAAGACAAGAAATATCAGGATGCTTAGTTTTCTGCTCTGTCATTTCCATTTGCTCTTGCTTACTGTTATATGCTATTTAATGTCATGACAAGCTGGACTCTAAGAAAATAAATGGTTCCCTCTTTATCTCACACTCCATGCAAGTTTAAGCCTTTAGGACCTGTCTCTGACAACGAAAAGGCAGAAAAAAACAGCAAATAACTTTGGTTCATTTTATAATTCCTCTCTTTTGAACACCTAAAGTCACCTCTATCAGATAAAATTTCTCACTAGGCAAAGAGGTCAATTAAGTGAGTAAAAAATAAGGAAACGGAGTTAAGGTATTTGATCATGTTACAAACTTGTCCATAAGACAAATATCAGATTTATCTAAAATGTATATCAGGGTATAAAAAGATATGATAAAAAGACATCAAGTAAGTGACCTCTCATCTATCTGTCTCAAATATCAGCAAAGGGTAGGATCCCTATATTTAAGTTAATAAAACCAGAGATTACCTTTAAAATAATACCTTTTAGTCCCTAGACCATTCTGAAACATTTGCAAAGGGGGTAGGGGGTTATATCCTAGACTCCCACAGTGCAGAGAATAGAAAGTAGCCCCAGGAAATTCGACCCCCAGAAGGCTGTCAAGACAGGGATAAATGCAGGAGTCTTCACACTTGGCCTGTGTTGCCGGTGGTACTGCTTATGAGCCATGATGTAAGAGATGTACAGGGCTGGGGGAGGGCTGGAGGTCCTCAGGCTTGGGAACTGGCCAGGCAGGATGAATATGGCTATCCTACCTGGACCTTTCTTTCTCCAGGAGGTACATAGACCACACTATGGCCACTGTTTGATTGGGGAGAACACTGGGAAATTTAGGTTAGGATTCCTGCTAATTCTGTCAAGTGGTCATCACTAGGTTTAATCACTTAGGTTTAGGTGATTTAATTTTAGTCACTGTAACTTTTATCCTCCTGTTAGGTAAAATATGTTAGGATACCTTGCTTAAGCATTATCAATTTTAAGTTATCAATTGCTACCCAAGATTAAGCCAAAAATATTGGTTGTCAAATATGTTTTCTCTTTCAAAACAGATTTGTCAAGTGTTGTACTAGAGCCTAGCTGTTTTGACTCAACAATGACCAGATTCTGCTCTATTATATGGAAAGTAACTGTCTCATTTCTGGCACCTCAAGTCCAGTGCTTATAACAAAATTAACTCTTAAGATATAATCCCTGCTTTAAGGTACAGTCTCATGCTCAATGTTCCTCATCTGAGAGATATAATTTCAAGCTCTGTGGTTCTGTTTCCAGTGTTCCTTGAGTAATTAGTATCCACTGAGGTTGGACTAATCAAAGATGTATTCAAACAAAGGTGCCAAGCCTTTATATTGTTTTACTTGTCCTTTTGCTGACAATTTCTAGGTTAAATTAATTGGTTTAAATGTACATTATTTTCAAGACCAGCAACAGGTTCTACCTGTATTTATTGCTATTAAATATATAAAGGATAAGACATGCCTACTTTCTATGCTTTAGGTATAGTCTATGCCATCATAAGATAAGTAAACTTAAAGGTCTGACAAAATAATTTTAAGCTGCTATGCCATTCTGCTGCTTCTTTTTATCTTTTGGTTTTTTGAAGTAGGGTCTCACTCTAGCTCATCCTGACCTGGAATTCATTCTGTAGTCTCAGGGTAGCCTTGAATTCATGGTGATCCTCCTATCTCTGCCTCCTGAGTGCTGGGATTAAAGGTGTGCACCACCAACCTGGCTCTCCTATACAATTCTTTAACTACATCTTTCAGTAATCAAATGTGCTATATACGTACATGTATCCACCTTGGTGTAACCTCCTTTCTAAGAGTTCTGACAACCTATGTAGAAGCCAAAGCCAATTAGATTCACCTGAGCTAAAGGGGCCAATATTTTGGCTCTTGTTCCCAGGTCATGAGACCACTGGAGATGATGGGACACTTCTGCACTGTCCCCCTAGTAAGTCACCTGTCTTCCTGACTAGGAAGATACAGAGACCCAGAAACAAACAAAAAATCAATGCACAGTCTGAAACAGGAGAGTCATAACTGAGGAGAAATCAGTCCTCCTTGCTTCCCTTAACCTCACTTAGGCCTTTTCACTACCATTAATCTGTTCTTCTACTTACATATATACAATACCATCATATTATATATGCGTGGTGGTTTGATTCAGGCACCCCTGCATAAACTTAGGTGTTCTGAATGCTAGGTTCCCAGTTGATAGAGATTTGGGAATTAACACCTTCTGGAGGCAGTGTATTGTTGAGGGCAGGCTTATGGGTATTATAGCCAGTTTCCCCTAGCCAGTGTTTGGCACACTCTCCTGTTGCTATAGTCCACCCTCTGCTTATGCCATCATTTTCCTTGCCATCATAGAGCTTCCCCTCAAGCCTGTAAGCCAAAATAAATCTCTTTTTCCCAGAAGCTTCTCTTGGTTAGATGATTTCTACCAGCAATGTGAACCTGACTGCAATAATATGTAAGCATATATGTAAGTAGATTCTTCCCTTTCCATCTTGTCGACCACCTTCAGAAGAGTTGTAATTAAGTTGTCTTGAAAAGTTTGATAGACTCCACCTGCATCTATCTGATCCTGGGCTTTTCCTTGTGAAGAAAGTTAACTACATCTTCAATCTCATTGCTTCTCAGAAGCTCATGGACCCTTGTGAGTTGGCGTTTTTCCTTCCTATCTTTTAGTATTGTTTCTTTGCTTTGGATTTTTAACATTGTTACTATGATGTGGCATGCAGGAGTTCTTCTCTGGTCAGGCATATTTAGAGTTCTATATAACTTGTGTTTGGATGTCAACTTCATTCTCTAGATTTAGAAAAGTTGTCTATTAATTACATTCAATCGTTGATCAATTCATTTTGTATTTATCTCAGCTCCTTCTTCTATCCCACATATTCTAAGGTTTGGTCTCTTGAATTTATCTCAGTTTTCTTTAATTTTTTTCTCCATATTTGTATTGAAGTCTTGATTTTTTTTCTCTATAATTGGTATTTGTTCTGTATGATCTTGTTGATTAGTATTTTATTGTTATTTACTTTTTTTTATTAACATTTTTCATGATTATAAAATATATCCCATGGTAATTCCCTCCCTCCCCACCCCCACACTTTCCTGTTTGAAATTCCATTCTCCATCATATTACCTCCCCATTACAATCATTGTAATTACATATATACAATATCAACCTATTAAGTATCCTTCTCCCTTCCTTACTCCACCCTTTATGTCTCCTTTTCAACTTACTGGCCTCTGCTACTAAGTATTTTCATTCTCACGCAGAAGCCCAGTCATCTGTAGCTAGGATCCACATATGAGAGAGAACATGTGGCGCTTGGCTTTCTGGGCCTGGGTTACCTGTTATTTACTTTTTATTTATTCATCACTCTTTTCATTTTCACTATTTCTGTTTCTTTTTCAGCATTGATATTTACTTATTAAATTTTCTTCCATATTATGTTCTCCTCCAATATACTCACTGTTTCATTCATTTTGGAGATTGTTTTGAGATCTTTTCTTCCCTTTTTTTTTTCCTATTTCCAAGGTAGGCTCTCACTCTAGTCCCAGTTTGGCCTCAAACTCATAATTATCCTTCTATCTCTGCCTTTGTAGTACTGGGGTTAAAGGCATTGGGCCACCATGCCCAGCTGAGGTATTAAATATATTTTTTAGGCCTATCATCTGCCTACTTGAAGGGTCTAAATGTGGCTTATAATTGCTTTTAGAAGTAGAACTCGTAATTCTATCTCTGGCACCTCAGCTTTCTCATTTTCTGTTCCCATTATGGGGCTGTGTTGTGGTGGTTTGTTGTCCTTTACTCTGAGTTTCTTTGCTGTGACTTGGACATTTGTGGAGATGGATGCTTTCCCTCTTTTGTTCCCTTCTTCCCTCCACTCTATTTGTTGTTCTTTTATTTTCACTCAGAATATGTTTCTGTAAAGGGAAGCCCAGTGCTGAGTCCCAGAGATTGATCGGTAAGTGTGATTTTGCTCAGCTGAATGGTTCCCTTTGTGTTACCATTCTGTATCTTTAGGGTATCCTTGCAATTAATATATAATAATCTTTGTATTAATTCCAATACACTGTTAGAATGGCTTTTCTAGTGGGGCTTTGACATCCATGTTTAAAAGGAAGCAACAACATAGGCATCAATATATGGTCAGAGAATCACAAAGGCCAAAACACTAGGCCTAAAAGGAAATTGAGAATGTAAGAAGAGGAAAAGAAAAGAGAAAAGAATAGCAATAAATTAGATAAAACAAATTTAAACAAAAGCATAAATCAAATAAGCAAATATTAAAAAGGATAAGAAGTAAAATAATAGAGTACAACAAAACCAACAACAAAACCAAATTAAGCAAAACACCACCAGTTGATCCTTACCTCTTCCTGAGCAGTTAGTTCTCTTCTATTTTCATCATTTTTAAATAGAGATTACACATGTGAGGTAAACATGTGACCTCATGAGGATTCTCTCTTCCCATTTCCCCCCTTCAAAATTAGTTGTTCTCTTTTTTATAGGAGCAAAGATGATGGACTGTTATGATCTCAGAGTCCCCTGTCCCTGCCACCTGCCAAAGATGAGGTCTTCAAAGTTCTTGCTCAACAGATCTAGCCAACCTGGCTTTTTCCCTGAGCATCTGCCCACATCTACACACATCTCCCAAGGCCCTCCCCTCATAGGCACCTTGACCTCCCCCTAAGGAGATGGGCATCAAATCTTCTCCAAATTCCCCTCCCTCTTTTTCCACCTCTTTCCTAAAACAGGTATGTGTTCTGTCTCTTATCTCTCATCTGCCTGCCTTGGCAGAACTGAAATTTAGTCTCATCCCTCAGCCACAGTGCCCGGTAGCTCTTCCCCAATCTTACATACTTAGGCATGCTGGCCCCTTTTGGGCCAGCCTCTTGAGTCCAGAAAGACCAATCAGTTCTCTCTCATACTCACCTGAGCTTGTCCCAAAAGTCCTTCCCAATAAGTTATAAGAGATGCTTACTAGGTGGACAAGGGTCTTGGTTGTTCACCTCCTGGCGTGCCTGTTCTGGTAAGTGTTCCTCCTATCACAGCCTGGCTGCTGGGATAGCAGGGGAAGATTTTATTTCCTTCTCATTTTGTTACTTTCTCCTAAGCTATGGGACCTTTGCTAACTTCTCTCTTAGCTTCTTTTTCTGTGGAGAAAGCCTCTACACCCTCATGCTCCACTTCCCACATGGGTGCATGTGTGTTTCTTTAAGCTCTGGCATGTTTTCCATTTCCCTGGAAACTGCCTTCATAGTTCCAGCCTTTCCATAGATATTTTCCCAAATAAACCTTATAATTTAACTTTTTAAAAATCCATTGCCCCAATTCTTTATTGGAATGGACAAGGATCTAAAAGTTGGGATTTACAGGCCAGGAAAACAACACCCTGACTCTCCCAAATCCTGCAACCAATGGCACTGACTCAGAACAGCCTCTCACAACACTTGCTGTTAACTGGGTCCAGAAATCCAAATCCTGCTTTGTCCCTAATCTGCCCCAAGTTTGTGCTAACACTCACCTGCACCAGCTATAAGTACCTCAGTGGCAGTACCAGCTTCTGTGTTCCTGGAATTCACTGCCCCATCGACTGTCTTTCTTGGCTCCCATGCTCCCAAAATAATCCCTCCACTTTTCACCATCCTGCTCTGAGCCACCAATAAATAAACTCTCTATACCTAAAATTTTCTGTTCTAGAATCTGTGTTTCTGAACAATTCTAATAGATACCATGTCAACACAGTTCACAGTTGAGATGTTAGATCATGTTGTATTTTTTTATAAACTCACAGCTTTGTGAAGATGGACTTCCTGTGGTTGCCATGATAAAAAGCAAGAATCATACAGACTCAGTGTGGAATTAGAAAATATGCTATCAATATCCATTTTGATTCTAAGATTGGAGAAACTGCAACACTCAATAAAAATAGCCATTCTTGTCATTGACTCTAGTCATCATATTTTCTTCATGTGTATGTATGTTTGTACGTGTGCTTCCATGTGCAGGGGTCACATGCGTAGAGATGCACATGCAGGTATGTGTATGTGGAAGCCAATGGTTGTACAGCTACACCTACACATCTCTCTATGTTAAGCTTTGACTACTTGGGAAATAGTCATTAACAAATCAAGATTCATTTTAACTAGTTTCTGTTTAAAGTTTATTTAAGTTTTATCTCAGTGTGATCTGAAAGTAAAAAAATGCAATATTAATACTATTGGCCTTCTGAACATTCAATAAGAAAACAGGACCCATTTCCAGTTCCATCACTCTACCATCTACCTCAAAGGCCTGAAGAGCATAAGAGTGGACCCCCCACAAAGAGAAAAAAAATAACTTGCCTTGTCCCACTTCAGCCTGAAGAACCCAGATTGAATTGACCCAGCAAATTTTAGGGAGTCCTGGCACAACAAAGAACTAGTTTTACCTTGGAGGAAGCAAGGTCCCATGTATAGCTTAATGTAAATATGTTCATAAGAACTATAACCCAGAGCAGCAGGTGTCTCAACTGGTCACAGAGATGCCAAGTCATATGAAGAAAAATATAATAAGGTGGCTATTTTAACAAGCTAAAATAGCCCAGAGTAATCTTGGCTCTGGACTGGGAACACTTAGTTCTCCACAATTGCTACAGTCCATTGTTGAAGTTCTAGGAAAACAAGCATGGCTTCTGGGAGTCTTAGGTTTTGGTTCCCTATTTGCTAAACATGACTTTGTACTTTGAGCACCTGGCAAGCTATTGCCCTACATGGCTAAGAGGCTTTCTCTTAGAGTATCTTATAGATGATGTGGAATAGGCAGGAGACAGCTCATCAGGAGAGTGACACTTACTAGAGCCATTGTGAAAGAAACCCCAAATCATGTTAAATCTATTAGCCATTATGATCTGAGATTTTTCTGCTTTCCAATGTCATGAGATAGAAGCTCTAGTTCCAAATGTTTTCAGAAGTACCTGTTGTTACTTGGGTTTCTGAGATTCCCTCCCAGTATGTTTATTACTTCCAGAGCCACCATGCTCCTGCTATAGTCCCACCAAACCATACATCCTCTTTGACCCCCACATTCAGAGAGTCATTTGACCAGAAGGCATTTCTATAACATTCCTACCCCAGCTTTTTATATAATGACAGAGTTGGGAATGTTAGAACCAGAATGTTTCCATTTTTGGACTCTGAGTGCCATTCCATTGTAACTCTGTTTCCCAAGAGTGACCCAACCTCCCCCTTCAATTATCGCTTTGTTGGAATGACCCAGACCACCCATTCCCATGATCACTTTCCTAGAATGACCTCAAAACCAAAAGTTTGGCACTTATCATTTCCCTGAAGTGGCTCGCAACCAAAGAATTCCAATGGCCCCACTGCCTATAAGTATTCCCTAGCCTACAAGGGAAGTTGCTTCAGACCTGCCTGCTCAGAGCCCTTCTCTGCCTTTCCCAAGTAAAGCCTGATTCTGCTGTTGAGCCAAGTCTTCTCTCATGTGCCATTTCCTGCTATTTCTAAACCAAGGTTTTATTTAATAACAGCAATCCCAGTGAAAGAGTGTCAGGTTCAGAGTGAGAGGAAAGGGGCCTCCAAAGCAGGAGCAAAGAGGAAGGAGAAAGGGGCCACGAACCACCTAATAGAAGGAGAGGTTTTTGGCTGGAGAGATGGCTTAGCGGTTAAGCGCTTGCTTGTGAAGCCTAAGGACCCCGGTTCGAGGCTTGGTTCCCCAGGTCCCATGTTAGCCAGATGCACAAGGGGGCGCACGCATCTGGAGTTCGTTTGCAGAGGCTGGAAGCCCTGGCGCGCCCATTCTCTCTCTCTCCCTCTATCTGTCTTTCTCTCTATGTCTGTCACTCTCAAATAAATAAATAAAAATTAAAAAAAAAAAAAAGAAGGAGAGGTTTTAAGCTCACTGGAACAAATGAAAGAAAGGAGGAAGACCCTGTGTTATGTTTCTTGGGGTGTGGGGAGGGAGGATTTGCTGAAGCCTGCAGCAGCTGTACTGTTTAGAACCCCTGTTGTTCTTATGGGAAAGTGAGACTTTGAGTCAATAGGTGATTGTTGGTAGGAAGTTGTTTTCCTCTCAGTTCAGTTGCAGAAAGTCTTGCTTAATTACCATAATAGTAGGTAGAGACTTCAGACCTATTCTGAGCATTCTGGTCTGTAGTGGGAAGAGAGGGAGAGGGTTAGAGAGAGCTCACTGATTCAGCTAGTCCAGCTGACTAACTGATTTGCCTTGGGGATCTCTCTCCACCTCCTGAGCATCAGTGGATTATAGCCATGCCCACCCGGCATTCATGTGGGTACTGAGCATAGAAACCCAAGTCTCACAATGAAGCAGCAAGTACTTTACAGATAAAAGGTAAAATGGAGTAAGTATAATTAATGTTACACTTACTTCATCCAACATACCCATAACATTCCCATTTCCACATGCAAGGAATAAAAATATTACAGTGGATTGTTGATGGATTTCTGCATGTTAAGTATGGTGCTGGATCACGTGTGCTTTAGGTACCCAGTAGCCTCATGTGGCCAATTGCTACCATGTTCCACAGTGCTGGTCTAGAGACAACCACCACAACATCCTCCTAAGCTTGTTTTAATCCCAAAAAGCAAAAAGTGGACTGCACGTTACTATGGACTGGCAACAATCAAGTGAAACTCTAAGAAGCAGTTAAGATAAAGGTTTGGTTGCACTTATTATGAAATAACATTCTGTGATTTCAAATTTACCCAGCTTATGCAAAGGCAATCTTTTAATGACTTAATTTGTTTAAAGAACCTGCATGGTACTTGGCACAGAGTGAGTTTGGACAAACACTGGCTGTCACTGAATATCAATGATGACATCCTGGGAACACCATATCTATGATCATGACTAAGAACAAAGAAAGCATAAGAGCACAATGTACCCAACAACCACATTTCAGAATCTTTCTAGAAAAACAAAACAGCCAAATAATTACACCACTATGCATCTGGAAATTCAATACAGAAGGTGAGTGGAAAATGAACTTTCAAGTTTCTGAATCTAGTTACTTTATTAAACAGTTGTGTGTCAAACATAAGTCTGAACCACATCTGGGTTGGTTTCACCAAAACTTCTTGGTGTTTTTGACCAGGAAGTTTTAGTTTTCTGTTATTCATAACTCCCTTATTTTTTGTTCAGCTCAGGGCAAGAAAAAAAAAAATTAAGGAAAAAATAACATTCTCTGTTAGGAAACCCCTTCCATTCTGCTGGCTATGTTCCTTCTCAGGCAGGAATGTAGCAGATGCTCTGTTCTTAAAGCAGAATAGGCCTGTTCTCAGGCAGGAATGTAGCAGATGCTCTGTTCTTAAAGCAGAATAGGCCTGTTCTCTAAGCATGAATTAGTGATAACCTTTGTAAGGATGTATTTAACCTCTTGAAAATCCTGCTAGTTCCTGAAATCTTCCCTGTACTGAAATCAGCAAATAACTGACATTCCCAGTGGGAAGGAAACTTCCTCAGGCCTTAAAGGCCAGAGAGGAGATAGTTAGCACCAGCTTCTCACAGACAGGCAATTAGAACATCTGTTTGCATCCTCTATGCCTGTTAAGATGTTTACTCTGTTAATTGTAGGCATAACTGGGGGGGGGGGTGTCCATCCATGTTTTTGTTTTTCCTGCTGCCATAGGAATTTAATAACAGTCCTACCCCCACCCCATCCCCTACCTTACTGGTCAATTAACAACTTGTCTTCTTTAAAAGAATATAAAAAATGGCATTTGTCAGAGCTGGCTGGTGAATGACTTCAGAAAAAGCACAGAGGCTGCAGCATGAACCTTGTGGTAATGCTGAAATGGCTCTGAGGTTTCATGAGTGAGCTGACTATGTCAGAAAGAGATACCTCTGAGATCCAGAAATAGATTTTGATCCTCTACAGGAATTTCCAATGAATTCATTAGTCTTTCCAGCTGGACTTTGTTTGCCAGCCAGGGTAATTCTGCAAAAGTGTGTGGTAGTAATCTCTCGCAGTCCTCCTCAGTCTTTGACTAAAGGAAGAAATAAGGGAAGTAGAGAACAAATTGCCTAAGCTAATGAGTATATCAAATGATCAATTACATTTTAGCAAATAATCCACATTTTTTAATTTAAAATTAAACAGCCTGAGAGGTTGGGGAGAAAGTGGGTCAGAGCACTTAAAGCATGAGGACCAAAGTTTGATCCCTAGCACCCATGTAAAAGGCAAGGCAAGGCAAGGCAAGGTCATGCATTCCTGGACCCTCACTTCTGTGTGAGGTGGAGAACCACCACAGTGGCTCCATGTGTAGCCAGTCTGACAATAATGGGGAAAACCAGGTTCAGTGACAAACTGTCTCCAGGAACTAAGATGAAAACCTATAGAGGCAGACACCTAGTGTTCTCCTCTGGCCTTTGCACATGTGCACACAAGGCACATACATCTGTATACATGTGCATACACACCATACACCATACCACAAATGTTACATACACATGCAAAAAAGTCAGAGGTTGAAATATTGGTGAAATCTATATTACAAGTTAAAATTTTATTCTAGTGGCATCATAAATTTTAAGGGATATTCAGCACTCAATATCTGGATATCAGTTATCTAACTATTATATTATTAATTTTAAGATAACCAGTATTTAACATAATCATTAGTTGATTTTTTTACCAGTAACTATGATATGTTCCCTTCAAAGAAATGATTCTACAACAGTAAGTATGCTTCAAATCTTGAAACTATGGTCAGCATTTAAGTTGTACATGTTGTTTTTTTTTAATTTTTATTTATTTATTTGAGAGCGACAGACACAGAGAGAAAGGGAGATAGAAGGAGAGAGAGGAGAGAGAGAGAATGGGCGCGCCAGGGCTTCCAGCCTCTGCAAACGAACTCCAGACGCGTGCGCCCCCTTGTGCATCTGGCTAACGTGGGACCTGGGGAACCGAGCCTCAAACCGGGGTCCTTAGGCTTCACAGGCAAGCGCTTAACCACTAAGCCATCTCTCCAGCCCAAGTTGTACATGTTTATCTCAATCTAATAATCATGCTAGTACTTCAATAGTAGAAAAAATATGGCATTGATACCATCTGGATCACCATTCATTATTTATGACATATATGGATAATGGGAATGGCCACGAATAACCCCTGAGAAGTGACAATAAGAAGTTGAGGACACTGGCTAGTGAGATGTTCTGCCATACCCATCAGGATCTGAAACACACTCACAGTTAAGCAGCTGTATATATATCTTTGTTACCAGTCCTTTAACAGAGGAGATGAAAAATAGCATAATATTCATTCAAAATTGAATTTCAGGATAGACTTCTCGTCTATTATTTAAGCTGAAATTTTGAATTTCCTCAAAGGTAAGAATAACCAAGGCAAAGTTCATTTGCTATACATTCTGCTAAAAGAAATTATCTTTTGAACATCTGGAAACACTCTTTTGCCTCCCTCTTAAAACCTTAAGAATTACCCATTGCTGAAGCTTGATATGTCAGTGGCTGGAATGCAGTTTCTACCTTAAACGTTTACCATGGAAGGTGTTGTCCAGCTCAAAAATGCCTTGGGATGTTAGGTTTATGACACCCACCTTAACTTCCCTGATCTTGCTTCTTAGAATCAAGTCTGGTATGAGACAGCTTCCATGTCCCTTCATAGTTACCTATTATCTCCAAAGGCAGGTGTCCATCCTTTCTCCTCATTAGTAACACAAGAATTAGAAATGTGGCAGATTTCCACATTTCCATTGACCTTGCCTCATCACACACATAGATAGGGGGAAGCAAACATTCTCATCTACAGGTTTTAGTAATAGTGTTTCTAGTGATTAGATGTTATTAGTTTTAGTATTAGTAAATTAATGATAGAAATATTTCTGAGAGAAAGATCAAATTTATTGAAGTGGATTTTCTTCGTGTAAACCTACAGATAAAACTGCCTGTCTTTGAAAACATACCATGCCAAGTAACCTGCACAAATGCTGAATCAACATAATGTGAACCAGTTTTGTGTCTGAAATGGTATTACGAGAGCTGCCAAATTGCTCAATGGTTAAGGTGCTCCCATCCAAACACTAAGATCTAAGTTTAGACTCCCAGCATCCATATAAAAGCAGAATGGCAGCTCACACCTATAATCCAGCACTAGGGTGGCAGAGAGAGGTGGATCCTGGAGGGTTGTTGGCTAGCTAGTCTAGCTGAATTGGTGAGCTCTAGGTTCAGTAAGAGACCTTCTCTCAAAGAATAAGCTAGAAAGTCATTAAAGAAGACATCTAATATTGACCTGTGCTCTCCAAATACATATGCATACATACATCCACACACATGAGTGCACATTCACAAAGCATATGCACACCACAAATATGTAAACACACACACAAAATAAAATTTAAAAATGGTATTTTCGGGCTGGAGAGATGGCTTAGCGGTTAAGCGCTTGCCTGTGAAGCCTAAGGACCCCGGTTCGAGGCTCGGTTCCCCAGGTCCCACGTTAGCCAGATGCACAAGGGGGCACACGCATCTGGAGTTCGTTTGCAGAGGCTGGAAGCCCTGGCGCGCCCATTCTCTCTCTCTCTCCCTCTATCTCCCTTTCTCTCTGTGTCTGTCGCTCTCAAATAAATAAATAAAAAATTTAAAAAAAAATGGTATTTTCATCAAAGAAAGCCAAATTGGTACAGAAAATGGTACTAGCAATCCATTGGGCCACCGTCAACTTTCCAAACACTCTCCACTCAAGCTCCCAGCAACACATGGCCACAGTGCTTGAGCACAGGGAGAAGGAGCTGGAGGCTGTCAGGGAGACCTTCCCAGCCTGACATATCTCCAAAGGAGACTGAATGTCTGGCTGGAGGTGTCACATGCCTCATTTCCCTAGGGTCCTGAGATGCTGTGTGGCTGAGTAGTTTCTGCTTAAGGGCTGTCAACCATACAGACCCTAAGAACTTCCAAGGAAATGGTGATGGCTCTGTAAGTGATGATATAATAAGAATGACCCCAGATACCATCTCAATGTCTACCCCGCTCCTCCCAGGGACCTGCAGAAGCCAGCAAGCACCCTGTAATGTCATCCAGCTGGTGACCAGAGCTTGAGCCAACAGGCTAATCCACACTAGAGCAATGAGGACTTTTCCTTTAAGAACTACATGCACTTGTTTACGTGTGGGCAGATAAGCATGTCAGTTTCAGTGTGCTTTCTCCAAGCTTGTGTTTAATTATAAAAGGGTAACTTTATCCTAAAGACCTGATTTATAAACCTTAACCTATTGCTGTAAGATCATCTTGACTGCTGGCCAGAATCAGATCAACATATGACTAGATACTGGCACACAAAATAAGGAAAAGCCTCATATCCGGTTACACTCTTCAAACTGCTTTATTTTACTTTATGTTTATTTGTCTGCCTAAGTCTACCCTTCCCTAAAGGAACAGGAAGAAGGTAAGGAGGGCAGCTGCAAATGGAAAGGGTAGAATAGAAGAGGGTCTGAGAAGTTCCTGAGCTCAGGGCTCCTATCTGATCAAACCCTTAACCTCACTATTTCCTTCCTTGAGTATTTATTTTAACTCTGATGCTTAGTCTTTGACCTTCGGTGCCAGAAATATTCTTACACGTTCAGATAAAACACTTTCATCCCATTCCAAAACTGTCGGGGTGAGGTGAGGTCAGGTCTGGATCACTCTTATCCTGAGGCTAGCGTCTCCTGTAGTGGGACAAACACAGTCCTGACACGGGGGCCCACAGCTGACAACTGGCTGTTTACAGTCCTGTTTTTACTTCCTCCATCCTCTGCTGCTTCTAGACTCTTCCCAACTTCTGCAAAGCTGAACCAAAAAGAGAAAGGTCCCATCCCCTCCACACTTGCCTAGCTTGACCCTACCTGTGTTTGGCTTTTACCCTGGGACCATGGCAGCATTCCTGGGCCTTGAGAGAATGCCCGCTCTTGACCCAACAGGAAGGGAAGTGAGCCAGGCGTTGACATCTCCTGGCAGATGTGTTTGTCAAGTCAGAGACTGGTATTTAAGGCTTTTTCATGGAAATCATTGACAGAGAAAAGCAATCAAGCAAAAAACAAAAGGCAGAGAGTCAGGGCCATGGCGGGCATGTTTTGCACCCCATAAAAGGGGAATTAAAATGACTCAAGCTCACCTCCCTTCCTCTTTACCCCCTCCTCACTCATCTTTTATGTCTGGAAGTCGCTGTTTCTGAAACACTATAACTACTAGGAGAGCAGACACACATAAAACTGTCAGTCTTCAAGGAATATAGGCGGCCGGCTGAGGGGTAAAGGGGCTAAATCAATTTGAGCATGCATGTCAAGGACTGTGAAAGGGCAGAGGGGAGAGCTGGGAGGCTGGAAAACATTTGTCTCTGTCTCTTCACGTTTCCACTGCACTGGGCACAATCCACCCACAGGCTGCCCTTCGGCTCCAGCCTGACTCTGAAAATGATTAATGGCAGCTGGAAGTGCCCAGTCGTTTCCTCAGCTCACAGTGCACTGAACCCCAGACAGATGCTCCCCTTGCTCCATAACTAAGGAACCTGTTCTTAAGGCCAGGGAGGCAGCCAGCCTCCCTGCTTTGGCCCCTCCAGCACCAAAATGCAAGCTCCAGCAAGGAGTGGCAATCTTGCTAACCACAGGGCCCCAATTTCTGTCTATTACACATGCTCTTTTTACACAATGAATGTTCATTTCAGAGAAGACACAAAACAATGAAGAAAAATGTTATAGCAGTTCTACAAGATAAATTTACGAATAAGTTATTCTCAGTCCCAAAAATGTTGGAGGAAAACAAAGTTAAAAGATGGACTGGGTCTTAAACTTTTAGGGGTGTTAAATTTTAGGCTGTCATTACAAAAATGTCCCAGTGGTTTAACTGCGAAACCTGGGACCTAACAATCACCCTAATTCCTGCCACCCTGGCAGCTCGCAAGCCTGCGTGTGCTTGGGCTGCTCTTCCATAATCATTCAGCAGTGAGCATTGCCCCACACGGTATACTACAAATAAGGTTATCACATTCTTTAGTTTTGTAGTGTTAAATGGTCAGTGTTTGTATTTAAAGTCACTAACACATGAAGTTTTATAGATAATGCATGCTACATCCCATGATATAAATACAGAAGTGCGCATGTCTGCACACACAGTCAGGTCGCACTTGAGTGGTGGGGGATGGGGCTGGTAACAGAGAAAGCATAGACCTGATCTTGGACCTCACTGCTATTGCTTCCTTACATGACCCCAAGAAAGGCTCTCATCTCCTCCAAACCTCTGCTTCCTCAATGTAAACTGGAACACTATTATAGGAAATCTGTAGGTAAAGCCAATAGCCCAGCATCTGGTACATAGAAGGGCCTATAACTAATTTCACATGTTACAGGTAAATCTGAAATTATGATTTTTCAATTGTGGTAAAATTTATTATCTTAACCATGTTTATGCCTACCTTTCAATGACATTGACATTGACATTCATATTATTGTTATTGTGCCACCACAACACAATATATCCACATAACTTTCTTCACCATGTAGAATGGAAATTCTGTCTCCATTAAGTACAACCATTTGGCCCTCAGTCTCTACAAAACTACCATTCTACTTTCTTCCTCTTTGAGCTTGACTACAGTAGATAGTCAGATAAGTGGAATTATGCAGTATTTTTCCTTTTGTGACTGGCTTAATTTAGTCTACATAATATCCTAAGTGCCATGTATATTCTAGCATATGTCAGCATTTCCTTGCTTCACAAGGCTGAGTAACATTCCATTGTAGGTGTATAGTGCGATTTTAATGATTCTATTATCTTTGAATGTTGAGTTCCTTCCACATTTTGTTTCTTATGACTAATGCTCATGTGAACATGGAGCTCCCACTTTTATATCTTTTAGGCATTTACCCACAAGTGGATTTGCTGAATGATATAAATTTATTGTACATCGTTATATAATTTTATGTTGTGGTAGTTACCTTCATATTTCTAGGACAAATGATCTGATCAAAAGCAGATGATGGGAGGAAAGCATTTATTTTGGCTTATAGTCTCTGGGGTAAGCTTCATGATGACAGAGAAAGGATGTAGAGCAGAGGCTGGACATCACCTCTTGCCTTTGTAGAAAGCAACAAGAGAGTGAGCTGAGCCCTGGCAAGGGCTCACCCTCAACGACATACCTCTTCCAGCAAGGATCCACCTTTCTCACTGCCACCAGCTGGGGGCCAGTCACATAAGTTTACAGTGGCATCAGATTCAAACCACCAAACATAATTTATTAATACCACTCCTTTTTTGGGACAAAAAACACCCCACAATAAATATACCTAATGAGTCCTTTGGTTCCTTTTATTGCTAAAAATATAGAAAAATACTAGTTTATTTCATTTTTATGGATGTCAGATTATGCAATGAAAGCTATATAATCAAAGAGACATTAACTGGGTTTTTTGTATTGTTGTTGTTATTTTGTCAGTAGACACAGGAGAGTTCAGTAGAAAGCTCACTCACTCGCTCACTTGGAGGCCCTCATGGGCTATGTTCCATCGGTACCTTGGCTCTCCCTGGAAATGAAGGGAGGCATCGTGGATCAGGAGCAAGCCTCTGCCACAGCAGTCAGCTTGAAGTCGCTAGGACTTCTCTCAAACTTGTGTGCTGAGGAGACTCGGATGTTGGCTTCAGCTCCTAGGCTGAATTCAGCAAATTGACTCAGGAAAATTAATGTATTGAGACAAAGAAAAGGATCTGGCAGAAAGGAACACCTATTATCCTGGGCTTGGCAGCAAAGAAGAGAACAAGTAGTGGAATTCCTGCAATCTGAAAAGCACACTGAAAGGTGACAAAGCAGCTCAAAGATGAGTGGTGGAGAGGGGTATAACATTCCAGCCCCTCAATCTAGAAACATTAGTAAGAACCAACAACAGCTTCCTAGACAGAAGACTAAGGATCAGAATTCCCAGATGAAGATTGTTCACAAGAAAAAAGAACGAGGACACAGTTACAACTCATCAGCGGCTGCATGGCAGGCTATGCAAAATGGCAGGAATAACAAAAATGTTTCTAGCAATCCAAATTGGAACTCTAGCCTATCAAGTTCCATTTGGCTTTTTAAGTCTCAAGCTAATCAGAACCATGCTGGAGCCAAATTTAGTGAGCCACCATCACCAAACGTTCTTCCCAAGCCACCAAGCCACTGAGTTCCAGTTTCATTTAATCCTTCAGATAAGGAAATATTGACATTTCAACTTAAAACCTTACTTAAAGTACAGGTCGAAGATGAAGTACTAATGTTTAAATTTAGCACTGTTTACATAGTTATCAATTACTCTGAACCAAATTGACTTAAGGAGGTAAAACTTCTAATTTACAAGTATAATCAAGACTATATCATTTTTTTTTAATTTTTTTTTTGGTCATTTTTTATTTATTTATTTGAGAGTGACAGACACAGAGAGAAAGACAGATAGAGGGAGAGAGAGAGAATGGGCGCGCCAGGGCTTCCAGCCTCTGCAAATGAACTCCAGATGCGTGCGCCCCCTTGTGCATCTGGCTAACGTGGGACCTGGGGAACCGAGCCTCGAATTGGGGTCTTTAGGCTTCACAGGCAAGCACTTAACCGCTAAGCCATCTCTCCAGCCCTATCATTTGTTTTATGTGCTGTGTGCATGGCAACATATCAGTGCAATTTAAATAATTGTACTTGATAGGATTGCCAAGTAAGTAAATTCAAGTGAACATTCAGGTTGATTTGGGGAATAGCTGACTTTTAAAATTCTCTATTGGGGAGACGGCACTTTATTTACAGTCAATCAGGTTTCTAGCTGAAATATACAAGGACTGAAAGTAGTATGGACATTAGGAAGTTAAATGTCCTAGTGGCACCTAAACAACCTAATGCACTGCCAAAAGAAAATGAATTTTTCTGAAGCTTTCATTTTACTAAATTGTACTTACTCATTGGTGTAATGTGTGAAGGTCAGTCAGGACTTGATAGAACAAATGATCTATGCCCCAGTGACCCTGTTTTTAGGATCTCACACCAGCCCAGGCTGGTCTTGAACTCAGTGATCCTACCTCAGCCTCCCAAGTGCGCTGGGATTAAAGGTGTGTGCCACCATGCTATGTCTCTGTTTCTTAAGCATAGTGGATATGCATCTGCCTACAGATGAACAAATTATTTTTTAAGTACTTGTTTTAAGTACCTAGAGAAGAAAGAGCCATGTAAATACATGTAATAAGCTTGTAACATATGTGAAGTTTTCTTTTATCCTACAGGAAGACTATTTTCAGTATGAGTTTGCTGGATGAATGACCATGGACTTTTTCTTTTCTACTAGGAACTGATTTTAAAGGTCCCCAATTGTTTTAAAGTTTCTAAAGTTTGCCCTCATGCTAAAGTGCCAGTGTATGTACAATTGGTTTGGTTTTAAGCTACATATCAAAGTAAAACCTAATGTTAAGCTTATATTAAAAGATTTAAGCTGCTAAGACATTTCCTATTTTTGAGATTTAAGATGCAGTACAGGATCTCCACTCTGTTCTCCAGTCTTTAAACCCAAAGATTCCTTTTTGCTTTCACCAATCCTGATGAGATTGCTTGTTCCAGTGCCTCTGATGCTTCTGGTGATTAAGTGTAACTTAGGGAGACTTGTGCAAAAGGTGTGATCTCAACCCAAAGGATGAAAATGCTAGTAGCTGTCAATGCTACTATCTAATTTGATACCCATATTTCGATGTTGGCAAGCAAAATTAGCTAAGTTGTAATTCTCCAAATTCTGATGAGATGTGGAAATCTTTTTAAACAGGGCAAAAGTAGATTAAAGAAATATAGGAAGACTTCTAAGAGTGGGAGGGGTTCTCAAAAGAAAGGAGGGGCTTACAAATCTTGATTCTTATGGATTTTCCACAATACTTCGTGCATATGATCTAAGTTTGAACAATGAAATAAAAAAAAAAATTCTGCTGGGCATGGTGGTGCATGCCTCTAATTACAGCACTTGGAAGGAAGAGGTAGGAGGATCGCCATGAGTTCAAGGCCACCCTGAGACTACATAGTGAATTCCAGGTCAGCCTGAGCTACAGTAAGACCCTATCTCCAAAAAACAAAAATCTGCTCATGCTCAGTAGTTTTCTTTCAAATAATTTTTAAAAAAGAGACAAATGACTTCACAATGGCATTACAGATATGCCCTGAAGGTATGATGAAAAAAGCCTTATTGAAATCATCTTTCCTCTAGATGTACATCTTTTGTCTTTATTCACAACCCAGACTATTACATTCACGCTATTTATGATGCTTACCACAGGGGAAGAGTAGATTCCATGGTCTTCAGACATGGGGAGACAACATTGGGAACATGCCTATTGCAAATAATACTGTAGCGTAAAGGGTTAGAGGGGAGTCTCAGTTGGACAGCCCATGCTTAACAAGCACAAAGACTAAGGTTCGATCCCCACTATCCACTAAAGATCTAACATTGTCAGTGTTTTTGAATACAATAAAACATGCTGTATGCATTTCATTGAGCTGTTGTGACATTGGGTTATAAGGAAGAATAGCTCATAAGGAAACAACACACCCTGACTAATGACAATAGGGAACTAGCAACCAGAGGTGGTTTCTATGTGGGTTGACAAGGAAACTGGCACAGTCCTTCCCACCAAGATGGTGTGGGAAAGAAGAAAAGAAAAATAGAATGGAGAGATGATGAAAAGATCAAACACCAGCAGGAACAGAGTGAATCAAAGATATCAGACTAAAAATCTTGTGTCAAAGAATACATGTTAGACCTCTGCCAGGCTACTGCAGCTCTGTGACAGGGCAGGCCTTAGAATGGGGACAGGAGGCAAATTGGCTCCATTCTCTTTCTCATTCAGGGCTGAGGCTGCAGAGTCAGTGTCCATATGTAGCTTCTCTCCTGTGAAGTGAAGGGACCTTGCAGGGTGGTCCTGGGCTTATACAAGCCATCAGCCTCCAGCCAATGAGCAACATATTGACTTCTCAGTGGTGAGTAGAAAATGAAGGCTTTTATAAACTGAATGATAATACTATTGGAAATAATGTATGTATATCGAAAAAAACATTCGTAAAGCAGTTGACAATCCAAAGTAGAGCCATTCTGATTAGGGGAAAGAGTGACATGGCCTGATCACCTGCATTATTTTACTTATATATTTCTTGATATATGCATTTATTTTAATACAGTCCTCTTTGTAATTGAGTATGTGTGCATGACATGTGCTGTCCATTCTTCATGAGTTTGTGTGTTTGGTGTATGGACATGTACATGCAGGTTCCCATGTGCACATGCACACATCCCAGAGGAAGATATGTGGCGTCTTCTTCTACTGTTCTTCCACCACAGTTCCTTCACACCAGGCTGCTCTGTGAAGCTAGGGCTGCTGATGTCAGTGAAACAGGCCCTCTAAGACACAACTTACGAATATCCATGTCCAGCTTTTGATGTGGGTGCTGGGGATAGAACTCAGGTTCTTATACTTGGGGAGCTGTCACCTCCCTGGCCCTTATGCATTTATTTTTGAGACCAGGGCTTGCAAGGTAGCCTAGGCTAGTGTCCTGAATTGTGCAATCCCAGGCGTGTGCCACCACATCAAGTGCATATTATTTCTTGTAAGATGCATGCTGCCTATTTCCAGGTATGGGGGTTGTATCACAACAAACGTGCCAGTTGCCCTCTTTGAAAGCACTGCATTTCCTGCTGTGCATATAGAATTGAGCTCTGCTCAGATAATTGTTTGAGTAAAAAATAAATAAATAAATGATACTGATGACTGTAGAGAATGCTCTAGACCTGAGGGTCCCTAGTTGTATGTTTCATATATGCAAGGACCAGGTAGCCATACTAGTAACCAAAGTTATTGTACTTTTCTTCTTTAGGTTATGTTTCATCTCTCCAATTATGTCTGTAATTCATGGTTTCTGTCATATTTGCTTTGCTGCTTAAACAAACAATCTTGAATATCACTAACTGCTTATATCAGAACACTGATATAAGCATGTTAATCAAAATTCTCAAAGAAGCAGGAGCAGCTCATGACTTACAAGCCAGCCTAGGCTACATAAACTGACTGTTGTAGTTACCTGCTTATCGTCACACAAAGCATTTTGCCAAAAGCAGCTGATGGGAGGAAAGTTTTTATTTAGGCTTAGAGTCTCAAAGGAAATCTCCAGATGTCAGGGGAACACATGGCATAAACACAGGCTGGGCATCACCACTGGTAGAACAGGTGAAAAACAGCAGCAAGAAAGAGTCAGTCTCTGGCAAGGGGGAGTTGGCTCTAACAACTCTAAGCTCACCAGCAGCACACCTCCTCCAGCAAGGCTGTAAGAAAATCTCACACTTTGTTTACAATCAGCAGATGAATGTAAGAAAGTACTGATCAATGATAAGCAACAGAAACAATAAAAACATGCCTTATTTTGGCTGTAGTGTTATCTTAATTGGCATTATTTAATTACAAATTTAATTATATGAATTTTATCATTGTAGTTTTATATTAAGTTTATTCATGGAATCAGCATTTTGTTCCATTGAAAGGAGGCTTAAGGATTTTGCAGAAGGCAGAACCAGCCTTTGCTTGGGTTGCACACAAAGAAAGTAACTGTCAGGTTTCTCTTAAAACTTGAACTTCCTGAAAGGATGAGTCAGGTTTAAAGTAATTAGGCCCTATACTAAATTTTTTCACCTCTCAAACTTTCTATCCATTTCCTTCCTACTAGATCTTGTGTTCCCAAATGAAAAAGCAAGACAACCAAGTTAGAAAGAAGGAAAGAAAGGCCCAGGTTTCCCTCAACTGCTGCTACATTGGAGCAGATTGTAAAGGACATGGTGATCACTGGCAACTGGTAGAAGCTGCTTCCTGCTCACATGTCTCACACAAGAATGGCTCAGCACCACCCAACAGACACAGCAGTGGTGAGCTGCCCTTCAACAGAAGTAGATTTTTCTGAACAATTTTTTTCCTTATATCAGACTCTGGATATCTCACTGGGCATTTAAACAGCCACATGTTCGCTGCACAGAAGCTTCTGTAGGTGCACAAGTGTAGTGGAGTAACGTGTGGAACGATGGAAGACAGTGCAAATGTCACACATCCTCCATCACGTAGACAGTATTCCTTAATGGCAAGCTTGTCAATGATCCCAACTGAGCTACTGTAATGTTGAAGGGCAATTTTCTAGTCTGGAAATACTCAATTAACCTTAGAAATGCTTAAGTTAAAAAGTAAACTGATTGTTGAGCCCCTAAATAGGATTGCTCATAAAACTAGAATGTGTATTTACCTAAAGATTGAGTACTGTACTAATTTCCCTTTAATAGTTTACATCATCAACAAATACTATAAAAATACTATAAAATATGTTTTTCTGCCATAAGTTATGATGATAATATTACTATATAATGTTTAGTTTTCATAGTTAATGCTTTTGTGTATGAGATTTCATTAAGTTCACACAAAAGTTCATAAGTATATTATCCCCTAACATAATCTTTTGAATAGATAGATAAAATGCAACATTCTCATATTTATACTATTTGCTCCAATTATATTAATTATATATTTAAAATTAAAACCATACATTAAAATGCTATTTCCTAATACTTTCTCACTTTTAAAATTATGGCAAATATGTTTAGCTTTTAGAAAACAATGTACCTAAAATACCCACAATTAAAAGGCATATTTTTTCTCAGAAAAGAAACATCACCTTTAAGAAAGCTGATAATCCACAAATAAAAATTAGAAGATTTATTTTTTTAAAAATTAGTTAAAAGAACCTTTCCAATTTCTTAGCATATATACATATGCCCATGTTGCTTAATAGAGATATGTTTCTCTAGTATTAAATCCAAATAATATATTTATGAATGTAAGTATGTAGTTGCTTAAATGTAAAATGCCTTTATAGTCCCATGTGTTTATGACTAAGTCTCATACGTAATTCCCAGCTGGGGGAGCCTTTGGGAGGTGAAGCTTTGCTGGAAGAGGTATATCACTGGGGTGGCCTTGGCATTTTAGTCTAGTCCAGCTTGCCAATGCTAGCGAGCTCCTCTGTTTATTCCTTACTGCTGTAGCAATATGATGTCCAGTATTTGCTCTTGCTGAGCTTTCCCTGCCATGATGAAGCTTGCCTTCAGAACTGTGAGTGGAAATAAGCCCTTGTATTTGATGAGCTGCTTCTGCTTAGGGGCTTTGTTCCAGCAACGAGAAGGTAACTGCAACATACATTTAGGATGCATACGTTTAGGCTTTTGTTTCATTTATTTAGTGTGTATGCATATGTGTGAATGCCACAGTGCACAAGTGAAATTCAGAGAAAAACCTTCAAGTCAGTCCCCACCTCCTACTTCATTTGAGGCAGGGATATGTTGTTGTTCACTGCTCTTCTCATGAGCTTCCAGGAAATATTCCCTTCTTGGCCTCCATTCTCACCTTAAGTGCCCTGAGATCACAGAAATCCATAAATTTCACATTTTTCTAAAAATTAATCTGAGATTTTATATTTTCAGAATAATCTTGCCAACATTTAATTTTCCCTATCTTTCTATCCTTCCTCAATTACCAAATATATTTAATATAGAACTACGGAAACAAGTTTTATATAAAGGAAAAAAAAACTTGCTTCAGAAAATTACTATTTTAGCACCAAATACAGAATTTTCCTACGAATCCCTAGCTTAAAAACAGTTGAGGGCTGGAGAGATTGCTCAGTGGTTAAGGTGCTTTCCTGCAAAGCTTAAGGACCCAGGATTGATTCCCTGGTACCCACAAAAGCCAGATGCATAGGGAGGCACATGCATCTGGAATTCATTTGCAATGGTTAGAGGCCCTGGCATGCCCATTCCCTCTGTCTGTCTCTCTGTGAGAAATAAAATATTTTTTTAAAACAGTTGAGATTATAACAGAGTCAGTTTTACACACTTCTATATGCTTTTCTACAAAAGTAATGAAGTTATCAAAATTAATTTTTTCAAACTTAAAAAGTGGTATTTATTTGTATAGTATCATACAAACTTATTTTATTAGCAAGAATACAGTATTAAAATCTAATCCTATTCCTCCAGTGACTTACATAACACTGTACTTTGTATTTACTCTTATCTGAATAAAAATAGGTGCCTGCCTGTACAACACTTTGTGTGCTTGGTTGGGGAATCCACAGGGGAGCTGAAACAGCACCTCTGATTTAAGCCATGCTATCTATACTCAAGACTAATTTTTCATCAGTGCTAGAGGTTAATGACAATATTATTTGCTCTATTACTTCAGTTTAATAAAAGCAGTGAGGCATAACATTTGGTAAAACCCAGCAATAAGAGGAAATAAGACAAGTATTAACCTCTAGCATAAATGTAATGGCAATTACTCCTGTCTAGTTTTAAAATTAATGCCTTTGATAGTTTCCCAAGTGGTCAAAAACATTAACTCTCTACCTCCTCTATAGCAACTACCAAGATATGAGGTCAACAAGGGCAAATTACACCATCAGTTTATATACCTAAAAACATTTGTATACCACAGCACCCTTGACTATAGAAGCATATTACATTTGTAAAAAAAACACTGAAGGGGGCAGTTAAGCTGCAGTAATAAATTAGCTCAAGGGACACTACCTATGGAAATGCTAACATAAAATGCTGCTTTCAGAAAAGTCAGTCCACGAGTAAAAGTCAAATTAGTTGACCCAGTAAGATGAACGAATCTCCAAACTCAGTTCTTAGAAAAGAGAAGCAGACATCCCAAAGAACCTAGATCTCGCCTGAACTTTTGAATTTTCTACATGTTTACTTTGCTTCCACTCTGTCAGAATTCATTATGGGTGTTTTTATGCACACACTTCACAATCATTTCTGTTTGATAAGCATGTTTCCAGTGTTTTGGCAAGAAGAATTAGCTTCTGTCTTATTACATGTCAGCCTTGTCTTCCATGCTACCAAGTCATGTCAGTAGCCTCCTTGGCAGCCAGTGGCAGCCAGTTGAAGATTAATTTCCATCATTATCTTCAGTCTTGGACCATGCAGTTGGTGCACAGAGACCCAAATTACAAATACTACTTTTGCAGCTAGGGCCTTCAGCAGTCTGTAGATGCACCAAGCTAAAATGGTCTTGAGCTATTGTCCTTCATACACCACTGATCTTGCTGCACATTTTAACTGTGTTGTTTTCTATCAGCTTTTCGTATTCAGCTTACAGAAGCCAAAATGTGCCTATAAAATGTCAGTCATCCAGAATTTGCTGCCTTTCTTCTTGGTCATAGTTTTTTGTACATGTGGATGTTGAGACTCATTTCTTCTATTCATGGGTGGGCATCCCAAAGAACTTCCTCATTTACATTTATACAGCCATGGAACCAGAAAGTGTTGCCAGTAGTCTCCATCTGGACTGTTTCCAAGTTCTTGGCATCTTATTTAAACTATGGAAGAAGTACACAGATAGCAAAGCAACAAGTTTAATTACAGAGCAAGGCTAAGGTACAAAAGGGCTGGGATGTGCTATAAGGGAGCTAGCATATCCAAGAGGTTTACAGTTTGGAGCTTCCATCAGAAAAATAGATATGTCATTCACCAATACCACTGCTACATGGTCTTTTGGCATGACACTTAAAGAAAGTAGAAAGTAATTCCAAGAGAGGGAAAAGTGGTGAATATGAAAAATAAATCACTATTACAGTTATTGCCTTAATAAGTGAATGTGGACTACAATTCTAGGTTCTGGTAGGTAGGTAGGTAACTGGTTGGTTGGTTTGTCAGCATGTGAAGGGGCCAAGTTTTCATCTAAATGAATGGCTGAATCAAGAGAAGAACACAGAAAGATGATTCAAGAAATGAATAAGGCCTATGGTGTATTCTGGATTAATGATATAGTATGAAAACCTGTAAGTCAAGTGACCAAAAGTGACCATTACACCATTTTGTGAATGAGTAATCAGAAGTTGTCAAAGCTTCTGTCCACACACCTGACTTTCAGAGGTTGAACCAAAATACTAAGTCTCTTATCAAATGTTTAAGAAAAGTAAGTAATTGTGATAAATATTGCAAGCAGGAGAATTAGCACTCATCTTGAGGCCATCATCCTGGTTTGTCTGTATTTCACCAACTCAGAGCTGGCTAAGGATGCAGAGCAAGGACCTAAGTTGGAAGCACACACAACTACTGAAGTGTGTTAAGTTCTTGATTATTTCATTAACTAAAATGGACATAAAGTATGCTTTTTTGGTAATAATTTTTCCTAATCCTGTTGACAACACGAGAGGCAGATAAGCTATTGATCACTTACAGACTTCACAGTCTTGCTGAATTTGTTCACAGTTTCAGAGCTTAGCAAGTAGAAATTTTAGAAGCAAAACTGAGATTTTCAGAGGTAACGAGATAGTTTCTGGTGCCTGTAGCCCAGCCCAGTGTGAAGAAATTGTTAAGTTCATGAGCAGCTCAACAGATGTGCATCTCCTTGCAGATGTTTGTAGAATTCTTCTATTATTCAAAACAAATGTATCAAAACATTTTCTAAAACAAGCTGGAGAAAACCTCTTTCACACACCCATAGCAGAGACACACACAGTGCCCACTTCTACTTGCAGCATTTGCTAATTGGTGTTTTATGTTCTTGATGGCCATATTTGATTTTTTAAGAGAAATAAAATAAACATAAACTCCATGTTGTTTCCTGTGTTTGTAAGAACTATGACCTTTGACTCTTACAAACCTATTGAAAGCTGAAGTCTGGAGATGGAGTGTTCCAGGAAAGTTCAAATCTAGCTCCAGATTTATAGTGCTGCAAACTTTCTTTAGCTTGTCTCAGTCCATTTTATTTGATAAAAGTTAACTGGTAAACAGAGTGACTACACATCCCCCATAAAACGCCATGAGGTTATCTTACTTTGTCCCAAACTAGAGTTTGTTTACACAAAGAATTAATGAGAGGGGTTATTGAAGGACTTCAGTCTCTTCATTTCTTCCACTCAGACAAATTGTTTGCAATTTCAGTAAAAATGAAGGCAAATAAAATTAATTGACTTCTTAATGTATAATATGCTTTTAGAGAGCCTAGTTCCCCTGTTAAAACAGAAAAAGATGTCTCTGAAAAACTTCTGAGGTGCTTGATGGCATGGCTGTTGAAATTTCTATTAGTGTTTGTAAAAGCCATAATGATCCAACTTGCAATTAGTTGGATTTGGAAACTTAAAATGGGCCATTTCTTCAAGTACTATTTCAGCTGTTATTTAAAGAATAGATCCCCAGTTACTGCTATATTATGTCGTTTCTAGGGACTGTATCTTAGCTATTCAAATTAGTTGGAAATAACATAGATAGATAGAAACACTTTCGGTTCAAGAAAAGCTTCTATACATCAAACAATTCAAAATGTATTTTGAAAAATTATCACTGGACCAGAATATGGAAAGTGTTGTGGGGCAGCCCACATGGTATAGAGGATGGCAGACTGACCTACAGGATAAGCTTTGAGAAGTGCTCCCAGCACTGCCCTTGTCAGCCACAATGGGCCCCACCAGATGTAGAAACATTACTGTCAGTCCTCTTTCTCTTCAGAGCTGCATTTGCATCCCAAGTGAGACAAAATTAACCTTTACATCTATTTTTAACTTAGAAATAGAAAGCAACTTACTTTGCTAATGTTTCCTATGCAGACTGACTCTAGGTCAACATTTAGCCTATACGTCAAAAACACTTGACAATTCAGAGCCACATGTTGGGGCATGATATGCAGAGACATTTATCGTACCAATAACTATGGGCTAACTCCACAATGCACGACCCATATACATCAACAAGGAGGGGCCATTGGGGAGGGGGTAGGTCAAGGATGAGCCTAATAATGGTACCAAAATGCCTGATCTTGCTGAAAAGAAAACTAATAAAAAAAAAAAAACTTGACAATTATATCGTAATGAATCCTTAATTTGGGGGTCACAATACTTTGCACAAAAATATATTTACAATATACCAAAATGTGTAGTTAGTATGAAAATTAAATGTACCATAAGGACACTTGTTGGTTGTCTCATGGTAAACTCTTTAAAACATTGGGGAACTTGAAGATGACTTACATACTTTTATTGAGAAATAAAACCAGCTCTTCCAAATTTCTGACCTTTTCTGTAGTGAAAACTGCCTGCTTAGCAGTATTTACATACACCCTTAATATGTCCCAATATGAAAGAAGCATTTTTAATAAGAAGTGAGAAAATTACTGTTTTGGAAAATAATCTCTGCTATCAAAACAGGAATTTTGAAACAGATGTTTGGCAATGTTTTCATGATTACACAGTTTTGTTCCTGAAAACAGTTTAAGTGTGTCAGTTATCAAACTCTCATCTTCATACTTTGAAAATTAAATGTTACATATTTTTAAATGTAGGATTTTTGTTAATTTGCTAATAATTTTGGAAGCTTTGAATCTGTACTCAATGAAATTGAGATATCTTTTTTCATGCGTGTGTATGCATGTGTGTGTTCTCTCCCTCTTACTTAGGGATCTTCCACATCCTTAATTTTTGTGGGCACAAATGTTACCCTTTAAAGTACTAGTAAAATTAGTACCTAGGTATCTAGTTTTGTAACTATTTTGTAGGAAGGTCCTTGAATACCAATTGAGGTTATTATGGCCTTAAACAAATTAGATTTTTTAATGTCTAATTTTGTCCATTTCAGTAATGCAGATTTTTCTAAGAAGTTGGCCAGTTTACCGAATATCCCAGGAGCTCTTGCAGAACTTCCTATTGATTTTGAATATCTTTATTCTCATATATATAATTGTCTACTTTTTTTTAGTAAGTTTTGTCCCAGAAATTTATTTTGGAATTTATTTATGTTTTGTATCTGTTAGGCTTATTTCTTTCTTTTACAACTAACCTGTGTTATATCTTTATCTTTTCATTTGTATGTTTATACATCTGTATTTTTTCATATGATGTGTGTATATATGGATGCATATATGCCATGGCAAATGTGTAGTGATCAGAGAACAACCTTGGGGGGTTGGTCCTTTCCTCCCACCCACTTGATATGTTATTGTTGTTTACCACTGGGAAGCCAGACTAACTGGCCTATGAGCCACAAAATTCTCCAGACTCTGCCTCCCATGGCCCTCAGTGTGCTGGGGTCACAGATGTGTGCAACACTTTTGTGTGTCTTTATTTGGATGCTGAGATCCCAAAATCAGGTCAGCAACCTTGCAGAGCAGTCTGCCCACTGAGAAATATCCCCAGTCCTATATTGTACCTTTATTTCCTTCTGTTAATATAGTTCAATTCAATCTGCTTTTCTCTTTTAACTTTTACTCCTAATACTTGGAACATTAATTTTCATTATATCCACACTATGACATGAATATAAGAATCCCTACTATTTTGAAACTAAAAACTGTTAATTGCTTTCTGTGGATTCTGATGTGTAATATTCTGTCCTTTAATATTATTAATACTCACAGTATCTGGAATCAAGTTATGTGCCTGTGAATCCAAGATCCATCATTCATTAGATACATGCTATTATTTCCTCATCAACAAAATAATAGTAAGAGTAGTAGAAATTATTCCTAAGGTTTGATGAAGCATGTACATATCCCAGTGACCCATAACAAACAGCTGTCGCCATTGACTACCAACATCATCTAAGTCCTTATTTGTAATCATATCATAATTAAATAAAAAAATATTTTATAAAGTATTGCTTTAAAATTCAAAATAAACAGTTGTAGAACCTACTTTAAAATATTGATACATAATTGTATTGAATATCAACCCAACAATAGCATACTGAGTCACTGATATTTGCTGCTTGTTTTGTTGCCTACTATATAATCAATTTTTATTAAAATTCCATTAGTGTGTAAAAACACTCTCTATATTCTGTAATCACTGTGAAGGATTTTAAATGTGTGTCACACCAAACTGTTGTTATCCAGTTTGTCTACATATTAAATGAAATTTGAATATTTGATCTACCACCATGCAACAGTATTATATCTTCTATATTAATATGTTAATTTCCTGTTTAAGTATTCCAGTGTTACCTCCTGTCTGTAAAGATAGGCTGTTAGTTATAAACAGATTCAAAGTTACTGTATCTTGGAAAATAACAGGCTTATCATGATAAAATAATTCTCTTAACCTTAACAATTTTATTATTTCGCATTTATTTCAAATTATAGTGATTTAGTATTTAATCTGATATATTTTTCGTTTCTTTACAACTGTCTGTCACTTTTGCTATTTTATTCCAAAAACACACAAATTTAAGCTGACCTGCTTAGTCAGTTTGCCTGTATTGAAGCAATTTTCTATATTTTGATAATTCTCTGTTTTATGTTGCAATAATGTCTCTTCTATATTGAATATTATTGTAGTAAAATTCTTTGTTTTTTAAAGATTTGTCATATGATTCCACTTATCTGCTAGCCCATCCACATGGAAATCTGTGTTAACTGAATGAGAAAGCAGAGGTCATAAATTTAGGAGAAAAACAAGAATTTTAAGCCAGCATATTTTTTGTTGTTTAAATGAGTCTAGCTGTAGACTTTACCAAACTGAGCCAGTTAACATTTAAAACAAAAGATTTTGCCAAAATAAAGAAAGCAATTTGCTAAAACTTGTTTCCAGAAAGTGTCTAAGTAATTTTAACATAATCTAATTTTTTCTCATTTCTTTAAATCATAAGGCTTTTTTTTTTTTTTTTTGGTGTATTGACATTTATCCAAGATACTACTTTAAAAAGTTTATTTATTTAAGAGAGATAAAAGGCAGATAGAGAGAGGGAGAGTGGGGACACTAAGGCCTCTAGCCACTTCAAACAAACTCCAAAACATGTGCTACCTTGTGCATCTAGCTTATGTAGGTACTAGGGAATTGAATCTGGGTCTTTCAGCTTTGCAGACAAGCATGTTAACTACTATGCCATCTCTCTGGCCCCAAAGTACTGCTTTTTATTTTATAATTTATAGTTTTTGTTGATGAAACAGGATACCCTATATTGATGTTTATATGGATGAGTTCCTCTAATGCCTAATGGTTCACCTTTCCCTTTAGAATTATTGAAATTTCCATTCTCAGTGGCATTTGGACAAAGACTTATGCATTATGCTACATATTTATTCCCCCCCCCACCACTACCTTGGTCCAAAAGCCTTGGTCACTGACCTTGAAAAGTTGGCATTCCTACCCATGATAGAAATGAATACCTGATCAACATTTATGTGAGTAAGAAGTAAACTTGGTTCAGGCTGTTGAACCCCTAAAGAGTATTTGTTATAGCAGCTCTCCTTGTGTCATTAGCACATGTCTATAGTGATTCATTCTTTACCTTTGAATTGGTGAGTTTCTATGAACTTGTCTTCAGTCCTACTATGCCTTTCTTTAGCATGTCCAGCCTATAGATGACCCCATCAAAGACAACCTTCATTTCTGTCTTTCGTTGCTCACATTTGTTTTTTACTTTCTTGGTTTCCAGTTTTTGCTTCTTTGTCCATCTGGTTTTTCATGTTGTCTATTTTTTTTTTTTTTTGCATTGAGACCTTTAACACATGGATGATATTGTTCTTAAATCCTAACATCTGTGTCACATGTGAGTGCTGCATGAAAGTCTCCCCCCCACCCCTGGAGATACATGAACACACATCTATTCACCCTAGGCAGAGTACAGATGGCCAATCATGATTACACCAAAGTCCGTTGTGGTGAACAAATGAGTTTCTGAGGATACTTAGAGAGCATGGTGTAGGAGCACTTACAGGAGTATGAGTTACATGACTGCAAAGTTTCACCCCTTCCCACACACACTGTTAAGAGTCTCAGACCTCTCTACTCACCCCATTATCACCTGCTCAAAACTCAACAGAAGACCTACCCAACCTGGCTCTTCCCTTAGCACCAGCCCATACCTCCACAAGGCCCCTCCATCCAATGGCAAGTTGCCACACCCCAAAGATATGGGTATAAAAGCCCAGATGCCATTCTCTCACTTCTCTCATTCTTTCTCTTTCTAGCCCTCTTTCTTGAAGGTGTATGTTTCTCCATCTTTAATTGTACTGTGTCTCTCACCATCTTTGCCTTTCTCTATACAAGATCTCTCTCATTCTCTCTCTCTCTCTCTCTCTCTCTCTCTCTCTCTTTCCCATCGCTATCTTGTCCCTCTTCTTGGCTTACATCCATTTCCCCACCACTCCTGAGCCACCCCGCACCAGCCACAACCACCTAACCACCTCAGCGGCAGATCAATGTGCCCAGATAGCTTCTCCCACCCTCCTGCCCTTGCACTTCTGCCTCTAAAACTCCCCCTATGAACCACTAATGAACTCCATTCCCAGTTTAAAAAAAAAGTGCCATCTCAGTCCTCGAATTCGAACCCTAACTGCTTGACAGGACAGACCAAAGCATCAATATACCAAAGGCAATCGTGATGAACCAATGAGTTTACTGGGGTTACTGAGCAGAGTAAAGAGCTACTTACAGAGTAGGGTGAGGGGTTACTTACAGGACCATGGGTGATTCAAAGGCAGCTCCATTACTGCAAATTCCCCCCACCCCATCCTGGATGGCAACCTCATGGAAGCTGCATCATGGAGACTCTCATCCAGTTAACCCTCTACTTATATAATCCAACATCTCCCAGGATCACTTGCAGGTGCTGGGAGTGAGGGGGCAAAAGGATCAAGAGCTGAAATATTAGGTGAGGGTCTTGTAATCTTCTTCTCCATCTACTAAGGAATATTGATAGTTCTATCACCATAGCCATAGAGCTAGCCGTTACTGTATCATCCTGTTCCAAGGTTGCCATGGCTGGAGGGTCAAAGCATTCTCTACTCCATGATGACATTATGTCATGCTAGGAGGGAAATGCCAAACAACAGAAAATCTGATTGATTCTTGCTTTCTCTCTTCACACTGTTTGTCTTTGATGTTTGTCATCCATGGTATTTTTGAGTGAAGGGAAGTAGGGTATGATCAGGCATGGGTCAATGCTTGCTATTAAATGTATGTGACATGGAGCTCAAATCTTGTTAGTGTCCTTATTTATACCTTCCCAGCTGACATAGGTCTTCCTTAAATACTTTCGTGTAGAAGAAAGTCTTCACATCTTAGAGCTCTCTCTTGTAAGAGTCCTAGAGCTTTCTACTTACCCCTCTGTCCCCTCCCACCAGGCATGTTCTAACTAGGCGTGGGAATCACTTCATGTAATAATTGAGGATACCTCTAGGCTGAGAGGAGACAATGCCACCTCAACCCAACCCCTACCAAGTCCCTCCCTTGCAAAGCAAGTTCCCTTCTCCCTCTTTCTTTCTTCTCTCTCCTCTTTCTGTCTCCCTCCTTCTCTCTCACTCTTTTCAATTTGCTTAGCTGCTGTAGGTGTGTGCACCTCCATTTTCCCTTTTTCTGCCTCCACCTGTCTATTCCCACTTCTCCTTCTCTCATGCTTTGGGTCTTCTGGCTATGTCCCTGGAGAATGCACCCTCTTTCTCTTTTCTCCATAGCTCTGCGTTTTTTCCCTCCCAGTCTTTTTTTCTCTGTCTCTCTCCTCTCTACAATAAAATCCTTAAAACAAGAAAACTTCCTCTCTCAGTTTTGTATTGTGAACCCCAAATCTAGCATCTCTATTCCTATTCATTATCATTATACTCCATATCCCAGGCCTATTGGTGGGGTACTAAGGTGGAGGGGAAGGGTGATATTCTAACCCTCAGTGTTTAAATGCTTGTGTATGCCAACAGTGGCCTCTCTTCTGGTATAATTTTTCCCTGGGTAACACCAAAAAGCTAGAAGTACCTAGGGTGAGAATGCCCTTTTCTCACCTCTGCAATAAGGCTCCAGTAATCAGTTTTCTATATCATGAAGAGTTCTGTGAGAATCTTCCACAAAGATTGAGCTTCCTTCACCATAGCAGAGCCATAGAGTATCTTTCCTGCCCCTTCCCTGTGAGAACCCAATGACGCTCCTGGCATCAAAGCTCATGGGTACCTCATGACACTGTAACTCTATAAGCTCTTCTTCTCTTGCGTGCTAACCCTCAGTGTCCACGACCTCGTAGATGCCCTCTAGTTGTGATGCACATGATGTCAGAAACAGCTCTCCAGTGGCCCCCTGGCTCTAATATGGGGAATAGTAGTGTTCCCTAAAATGACTGTGTTTTGAGCCAGCCATGGTGGTACATGTCTGGAAACCCAGCATTTGGGAGGTGGAGGCAGGGGAATCAAGAATTCAAGTTCATCATCAGCTACACATGAAATCTAAGACCAGCTTGGGTTACATGAGACTCTATCTCCAAAAATAAAAAAGAGAAAAAAGAATGTGTGGTTTGGTGGTTTCTTTTTTGTTATTTGTTTTTTGTTTTGTTTTGTCTTAAAAGCTGTATAACTGAATTAATTTCTTTTGGGTGAGCACTCTTTTGGTAAGAATTTCAGTTAGGGAAGATGAGACATTTCTGCAATTTTCCTGGTAGCCATACAAGTGATTATAGTTAATGCCACTGAAATATTCACTAAATAATGATTAAGATAATATACATTGGATTGTATGTAATTTAGCATTGTATGTAACTTAGCAAAGCTAAGTTTTCATATTAGTTGTGAAAATCATATTACTAATTTTTTTAAAATTAACAGAATCTCGATAGCTTTTCCCCTTTTCTTTATATTCTTTTGTCATGGCTTGTGGGATGAATTCTGTAATTTCACTCAAGCAAGGGCATACTCTACCACAGAGCTACCCACACCTAATGCCATTGCTTTGTAAACCTGTGAATCTGTCAGTGACTCTCCTGCGGGCAGTACTGAAGAGTGAACCCAGTGCATGGTGGGCATGCGTGGTTCCAAGAAAATATACTGAGCTTCAGCTGACTAAGCTTTTTTTTTTTTAATTTTAATTTTTATTTTTATTTTGTTTTTTGTTTTTTCGAGGTAGGGTCTCACTCTAGTTCAGGCTGACCTGGAATTCACTATGTAGTCTCAGGGTGGCCTTGAACTCATGGTGATCCTCCTACCTCTGCCTCCTAAGTGCTGGGATTAAAGGTGTGCACCACCACTCCAAGCTTGATTTAGCTTTTCTTTCTTTTTTTTTTTTAATATTTATTTATTTATTTATTTGAGAGCGACAGACACAGATAGAAAGACAGATAGAGAGAGAATGGGTGCGCCAGGGCTTCCGGCCTCTGCAAACGAACTCCAGACGCGTGCGCCCCCTTGTGCATCTGGCTAACGTGGGACCTGGGAAACCGAGCCTCGAACCGGGGTCCTTAGGCTTCACAGGCAAGCGCTTAACCGCTAAGCCATCTCTCCAGCCCTGATTTAGCTTTTCTTTGTAGCAAGAACCACACTGACAACAGCCAAGCTGAAACTCAAAGTCCAACTTTTATATTCCCACTGAATCACTAGTTCTTCCTTATCACCTCATCTAGCTGCTCTTAGCCATGACCTATGTTGCAGTTACCATCCTTTGCTGGCTCAAAACATCCAACCAAAAGTAGTCTGTGGGAGGACAGGGTTTATTTTTATTTATGAACTAGAGGGCATGGGGAAATGTGGCATTATCAGAGGCTGGACATCACCTCCTGCCAATGTCAGGTAGACACAGCAGTTGGACACTGTGTCAAACACTGGCAAGGGGAAGCTTGCTATAACATCCATAAGCTCACCACCCCAAATCTTCCACCTCCATGAAGCTCCAATTTCCAAATTACTACCAGCTGAGGACCTAGCATTAAGAACATATAAATTTATGATGGACACCTGAATCAGACCGCCACAACCCATGTGTTAGTCTCCCATGTTTTAAATGTGAAATGAAACAAAAGCACATAGAGACCCTTCTGTCTTGATCACCCATGGCAGTCAAACCTTTGGGATGTCCTAACATAGTAACTCCTCTATCTAGAAGGCAGAGACCATGAAGTAGCACATGGCTCTGAAAGTGAAGAAAAATAACATTGTTCAACTGCAAAAGAAGTGTTTCCCAAGCCTAAAATGTCCACTATACTCAGGAGCATGCAAGGGGAATCAAGGACAGGACAGGAGCTGATTCCTGCTGACATCCATGTGGCCTTCACTCCATTGATTTAGAATGAAGGGTGTGTCTTCCAGATCCTTCAGACTTGTTCCCAGAATGCTTCATCATGCTGTACAAAGTAGCAGTGTCTGGGAACAAGTTCTCATTCTGGAATAATAACCTCTATTGACTTCATTGACATTTCAAATGCATGAGAACATTTATGACCAAACTCATATATATTTCTAACCAGTGTTTGTGCCATTAATTACCATTGCTGCTCCAGGGAAGAGCGTGTTTATTACACTATGAAGCAATTTTTTTTTTCTTTTAAGTCAAAGATGTTTTTATTTGGTGGAAAATTACTGTGACAATTAATTTGGTCTGGCCTCTGATGTCATCCTCCTGTAGCCCTCAGCTTCCTTTGTTATGGCTTGCATTTCAATAGCATGATATATTTTAAACCATGCTGGGAGAAAGTTGTTTAATCCTATACAATATTATAATTTAGATATTACTTTATAAGAACTGATTGAATCAGATTTCATTTTAAAATAAATGTGACTTCTAGACTTTCTCAAATGAGATCCAATGACTAACTGTGTCAGCTGAAAGGCCTACAAAGTCAGTGTAATCATAGTAACACTAATTATAAAGTGATCTTTGCTGTACAGTGAGATGAAAACCTTTGGCTTTCTCTTATTTCCAAGAGAGTTTGTGATTGGCCATTTCTGTGAAGAACTTCAGCATACATATGACTATGCAGAGTAAGTGGAGCCTTTTCACAGCACAAATGCAACCCCATATTTATAGAGCAGAAGAGTAATAATTCACCAAGCCATGCTCCACTCTGCAAATCTTTACCCTATAAAATATCATCAACTATTGCTCTGTCAACCTTAAACTCCAGAGGCTTCAAAATTTATCATAGAAAAGAGATGTCAGGGTTGGAGAGATGGCTTAGTGGATAAGACACTTGTCTGCAAAGCCTAAGGACTCATGTTCAGGTCCCATGTAAGCCAGATGCACAGTGATGCAAGTGTACAATGTCACACATGTACACAAGGGGTACACACATCTGAAGTTCATTTGCAGCAGCTGAATGCACTTGCCTGCTTATTCTCTCTCTCTCTCTCTCTCTCTCTCTCTCTCTCTCTCTCATTAATAAAAAAGAAAAAACATGAAAAAACAGGAAGAAAAGAGATGTCAGAGGGCTGGGAACATAGCTCAGCAGTTAAAGGTGCTTGCTTGCAAAGCCTTCTAGCTTGGATTCAATTCCCAAACCACCCACATAAGCAGGACACAAAAAGTGGTACTAGTATCTGGTGTTCATTTACAGCAGCAAAGGCCCCTGTTGTGCTCATACACAGATACACACAAACATGCATATACATACACATATGCTCAAATACATACATAATTTAAGAAAGAAGAAGTCTTCAAAGCATTAATTCACTTTCTTAGAATAAACTCAGTAGAGCACAGTGTTTTTCTTGCCACATGGATTTGGATTCTTGTCCCAAGTCTTTCATTTCCCACTTTGATTACTAGAGCAAGATCCCCAACTCTAACTCATCAGAACAAACCTCTCAATTTCCACCTTTATAAATTGAACTTTATAGTATCTTCACATGTGACATGGGAAGAATTGTCAAGGTATCATATTAAGCAAAGGTCCTGTATAATGGAATTTCCAATAACTATTTCACAGCTCTGATCTCTGTTCTTGTCATTCTCTCCTTAATCCACATATAGGCTTAGTAACCTACCTATACAAAGTGTTTCAGACTTTAGTATATCTGCTTATACATTTTATCTGGGGATGGAACTAAAATCTGACCATAAAATCCATTTATGTTGCTTATACACATAGTATATGTATAGTTTTGAATAATTTTGTGCAAGAAACAGTGTTTGATATAGAACTATCTACTAGTGGGCTGGAGAGATGGCTTAGTGATTAAGGTACTTACCTGTGAAGCCTACATACCAGGGTTTAATTCCTGAGTAGCACATGCATCTGGAGTCTGTTTGTACTGGCTGGAGGCTCTGGTGTGCCCATTCTTTCTCACATACACAAATAAATAAAGAATTGAAAAAAATAAAATAAAAAGAACTATCTACTTGTGACATTATGCTGTTGCTTAGAGAGCTTCCAACTTTCAAGCATTTCATATTTTCAGATGTAGAAATGGTCAGCCTTTAATAAGATAAGTATTTTATATTAAAATAATGTACTTATTGCTCAATAAATTGGTATGAAATTTCTGTTACAGCCTGCATTTATCAAGAAATGCTGCATACATAAGTACTCCATCTAATGTTTCCAGAAGCAGTGTAGACTGGATATGGCTTCTGCTTCGTGATCCTGGTTCAGTATGGGAAACAAAGACACAGTACCCTGCACAAGCAGGAGCCATAGAGACTGCAAAGATGATGACTGGTTGAAAGGATCCAAATGCCGCTGGTGCTTCAGAAGTCACAGGATATGAATTAGAGAAATTATCCTGGTGGGAAAATTATCCTGTAACTGGAAAAGAGAAGGGATATGGTAAAGCAGAGAGAAGCCATTCCCCAGAGCAAACCCTTGAGTTGGGCACAGGGGATCCAGGCCATGTTCCACATAGAAGTTCCTCAAAACTCTCCAGTAGTCACAGCCCAAATCCAGCCTGAGCCTGGAGTCCACCAGCTCACTCGGCTTTTCAACTTTCCCAATCTTCCCTGTGCTCCATCCGAGTGTGTCTGTCCTGGATGAGACACTTATATGCACCTGAAGTAGACTCAGTTGACATTCTAATATTTACAAATATAAAATGGATGTATTAATAAACTTCAACTCCTCATTATCCAAAATTCCAGTAAGAAAAATCTCAATAAGCTTTCCTAGACCTGGTCTAGAATTCAAAACACAAATATACTTAGTTTGGGAACAAAAAAAATTAAAACTCAAAATGGACAATTTTCTTTTCCAAAAAAAAAAAAAACCCTAAATGATATAATTAGATGGTAAAAAAAAAAAGCCTGTGTTAATTAAAAACACTAACTCAGTGGTAGTATAATCTGAAATTCAATTAACATTTACTTAGATCATTAAGTACATATGTGGAAAATCTTAACTTAGGAGACATTTTGTAGTTATACTATATGAAAATTTCAAATCATAATCAAATGCAAAACAAAAATACACCTCCTTTGAATTTTCAGATGGTTGCAAAAACACATGTAGGCACCAATTTATCAATTATCTTGTTTAAACCTGCAACCATTATCACAAAGTCTAGAGACAATCCAATTGCAGTTAGTTGCAACAGTTTCTTATTCAAGAAAACCAGAATACGTTTAAAGCACCAAATTGTCACAGGATAAAATCACAAAAGCAGGTACACTTTTCGTTTTGAAATTGTTCTTAAAAATATTCCTTAAAATTATTTATTTATTTATTTATTTATTTATTTATTTATCTGCAAGCACAGACAGGAGGAAAAGAGAGAATGAGCATGGCAAGGCCTCTACTGCTGCAAACTCCAGATGCATGCACCACTTTGTGCATCTGGCTTTATGTGGGTATTAGAGGATCAAACCTGGGTCATTCAGGCAAGCACCTTTAACTGCTGAGCCATTTCTCCAGCCCCAAAATATTCTTTTACCAAAAAAAAGATAAATGTAACCCTTCCTGCATTTGGGGTCTTCATTATATACATCTAGTGTATGTTCTTTATAGTTAAGAGATTTCTCCCATATTGTCTTTGTTTGCTCCAGCTTTCTGGCTTTACCTTTTCTTGGTTCTTCAGAGGAATTTTGAATTGTTTGGATAGTTTGAAGAAGCCCAAGCTATCTAGTTAAAATGCTCAGTCACACATCAGTCAGCATGTTCCAAGAGAAAAGCAAACAAACATAAAGACAAAAGACAAAAAAAGCTATGGCTGCCATCATACCTGTGAGAGTGAGCAAACCATATGGATCACTGCAGCAAGTTAAGGCTGTAACCCAAGTAGTTCCTGAAGAAACAGAAGTGAAGAGAAAGCTCAACACAGGCCGCTCACAGCTAATCTGACCAGCCAAGACCACCGAGGCCGAGAAACAAGAGCCCAGTCCCCCAGCCGGATAGAAGTTCTATTCTTTCTGTACTGTTCCTTAGTAATTTGTAGTTATTTGCTTTAGAAAACTATGATATGTGGTTCATTTTAATAGCTAATAAAATTTTCTAATTTTCTAATTGCCACACAGTGTGTAATGTATTGAAAATCTTTAGTTAAACTAAAAATATTTATTTAACCAGCATTATTGTTACTTTGAAAATAAGATTTGGGAAATAGATCAACAGTTAAAAAACATGCAATAAATTATTTTAAGAAGAAACAGTTTCCAATATGGGAGGAGTATATGAAGGAAGCTTAGAGTTATTTTCAGACTTTGGGTTTAAGAAGCATGGATTCAACTCACAGGCCTGTTAGATATATCATACTATTTTATTATAATATTTGGTTTGGAGACCATTTGTGATTTAAACACATAAACTGAAGTGCCAAAAAAGAATCTGTGTGATTCTTAGTTATATATAGAGACTCCAATATTGTATTATGAGTATGTAGAAGACACAGATATTTTGCTTTTAATATACTGTCATTTATAGATGCATGTAAATATCGTGATTGTGGTTATACAAAAAATATACACAAAAAATACTTCTAGTCATTTTTGTGTGGGGGTTGTTTTTTTTATTTTTGTTTGTTTTGCTTTTTGGGTTTTTTGTTTTTTTTTTTTTTTGAGATAGGCTTTTGCTTTGTAGCCATGGCTAGCCTGGAACTCACTGTGTATACCAGACTGATCTCAAACAGTGTCAGTCTTCCAACTTGTGCCTCCAGAGTGCTGCTGTTGCAGGCTTTGAGAAACAAACTATGGTGCTTGTGTAGCATAGTGTACACTGTTGTATGGCATACATAAAAATATAAAGTGTCATGGAGCAAAAGACCTTAAGTAAGCAACTTTAAAATACATTGCATTTACAATACCTGCATCAGAGTCTACTGGCAATGATGCCTCTTAAACAAACACTTCAATTCACCATCTGGAAGGGATATATACATCATTCTTCTGAATTGAAACATTCCCCCCTAAAATGAGGGGGAGGTTTATGAGGCTCAGAAACATTAAACTCACTAAAACGGCCTGTTATTTGGTGTTCTAGTCTCTCTGCCCTGAAGAATGAGGTGGATAGATGGCAAAGGGTGAGCAAATGGGGATACAACTTGAAAAAAATGTGGAAATTCTGAGCTTTCAGTCTTGGTGGGAGACCAACTCATCACGAAGCTCTGAATACTTGGCAGGTCTCTGGATACCAGCCAGGAGAGGTCTCATCAAAGCAGGAACTGAAGCAGTGGATCTCAGAGGCAAGAAGGCAGGTGCCTCCAAGGCAGACACAGGAATGGCAGGTCACAGGGGCAAGTCTACCCAAACGCAAGTGCAGGAATTCTTCCTCCAGGGCTTCATGTTCTGATGTCAGGACCATTTTACTCTGGAGGATGTGTGCAGGGCTTCATATAGACTAAGGTGGGCCCTGATTTGTCATACAAATTGGGCAAGGAGAGGCAAGAACCAATCAGGGAAGCCTATTGGTCTGAGAAGGAAAGTGCTTGCCTCTCAAAAATTTGCCCCAAGAAGTAACCACACCCCTTTTGCCATGGTGATGATGGAAAAATGCCACTCAGCTATAAAAAAATGACAAGGCATGGGGCAAACAGTGGAAAGAGTTTCAAGCTCTACTGGCATTTGAATCATGGGAGGATCAGGGCCTTAAACCCCTATGCTCCATTGCCATGATGGTGTGGGGAGGCTCTTTCTCCTCTTGTTACCAGATTCAGGAAGCTCAGAGAGCTAAAGCATCCATCACACACACCCCGCTCCCCCCTCCAACACACACAGGTATATGAGCAGGAAACAAGGACTGGGGAGAAGACAGACTTTTTAAAAAAATATTTTTATTTATTTGTAAGCATAGAGAGATAGAAGAGAGACAGAAAGAATGGACACACCAGGGCTTCCAACCACTGCAAATGAACTCCAGATGCATGCGCCACTTTGTGCATCTGGTTTTATGGGGTACTGGGAATAAGGTCACTAGGCTTTTCAGGCAAGTGCCTTAACCACTACGCAATCTTTCCAGCACGGGGAAAACCTTGAGTGGAGCTGCCTGCAAGTTTACAGTGAACTCCAGGGATGCAGCTTTCATGGGATATCAACTCCTGCTGGGGTGGCCTTTCAGTCTCCCATGCTCCTTCCTATAAGTAACCCCAATAAACTCTGGCTCACAAAGCCAGACTCAGATGGAATCATTTCTTTGATCTGTTATTGGTTTCCCATCTGAGGTGAATAGATATTTATTTCTCCCCAGGAAAAGTCATACAACAGAAAGTGATATCTTTTTCTACTAAACTCCTTCAAAGTTTTATTTCCCTTTTCCTCTCCCCTTTCTAAGCGCACACTAGTGTGTTATGTTTCATTCTGATTTACTTGGTAATGTGACCAACAGCTTAACTAGAAACCCCTTGAGGAAGAAGGGCGCAATCTAAATATATGTATAAAATCATACACACACAGACACACACACACTTCTAAAAATGTTGTAATCACATAATAATTGTTTCCTGGATGAATTCATATATTTTTCTCCAGACAGCATCAGGGCCAGAGGATTAATAACTTTGATAATTTTTATTTACTCTAAATTTTTCCTTGGTGGAAAGTTCTAGATATTGCCAAATCCAGTGAAAGACCTTAAATAGGACTGATACAGGCAAGCAGTTTTCTGAGTGGCTAGAGAGAAACTTCCCCTCTGTACCCAGACAGTGTCTCACAGTTCTCACCACTTTGGTGCATGGCTTGTCACTCGAGCATGTTTTATTATACAGAAGGAAATCCTATGACTGTGAGAAAGCTGGAGGACAGCCATAACCAATCTGTAGGAGGGTTGGGAAAACTGGAGCAAAATGTAGTGAGGTAGTATGTTTCCCCTGGGGCTGAGGAACAGAGAGCCCAGGGGAACCCAGTGTAAAGAGCCCTCTGGCCTCTCCTGTTTGGTTTCTGAGATAAGGTCCCACTACATAGCCAAGACGAGCTTCAAACTCATGATCGTCCTGCTTTGGCCTTCTGAGTGCTGGGATTACACATTTGCACACCACAACAAACTCCCCTTCTCAGTTTCTGCCACCTGGACATTCTGATGAAGGTCATGTAATTTAAAATCACTGGGCCTCCAGTTGTGTTGAGTTCTTTCATTTCATAAGTTGGACAGGTTAAGACCACTGTATTCTGATGCTTCTACAAATTTAAGGTTTATGATCAGGAATGAAATTTTTCTGAGCCTTCTAAGTAGCTTCATCCCACTGTGTTTATCTCAAGGATTATTAAAGTGTGAAAATATTTAGAAGGTGTCCCCTTCTCACATATAAGCTTAGTCTATGTCAGCCAATATTTCAAAGATAGCATGTAGCAACCACAATTAAAAACCAAAATTAAATAACAGAAAAATCACTACCAAGATTCCAAGTTGTCTTTCTCAACTATCAGGTGCACTGGGTTGGTGAAATGTTGTTAGCTAAATAAGGACCAAACATACCAAAGTCATCTTTGTACATTAATCCTGCTCAAAAATATGAGTCACATTTCAGTAGAGTAGAAATTAACATCAGAGACTGATTGAATCTGGTTTCACATGGCAGAGAGACACAGAAGAGGGGAGAGGTAAATGAATGTATTTCATACTCAGATGCTCTCCTCTGACTTATGTCTTCTTCCAACAGCCTCCCAGCTCCTGGGAACCCTTGTTTCCTTGTTTTTGTCAAAACAGTACCATGCTCATATGAAGGTAAACTAAGAGTTAGTGTACATTAAAGACTTCACAAAGTACCAGTCCATACAAATATACAGTAAATGATATTTATTATGGAGTATGTTATAAATGGATATGTCCACATTAGAAAAGGAGTTTTGGACATCCAGTTAAGATGGCAGTGTAGGCACCATGCCAAAGCAGCCTAAGGGGGAAACAGACCAAAAAACTCAGCAAAATACACACTTTTACTAAAAAGCAAGGTGTTAAGGAAATTGAAATGGCAGCAGAGAAGTAGAAGGGATCCAGAGCATCCAGAGCCCGCACAGGCCGGCAAAAGCGACCTGGCTGGTCTGCTGACTGCAGCGGTGTCACACCAGAAAGCAGCCAGGTTCATCTTGAGCTTCAGGAAAAGCCAGGTGAGGGGAGCTTCCACTCACACTGGAGCTCTCCGCAACTCAAGAAACATGAAGGGAGAACAGCAGTGAACAATGGAGGAGCAGTTCACAAGGTAGAAGAACATGTGAAACAGCGAGAGAACCAGAACAGCATAGGCTCCCTCCCCTCCCCCACCGTCTGTGCCCAGCTCCAGTGAACAGAGCAGCGATCCTGGGACCCGGCCACACCAACTTGAACCTACAGCAGGACCCAAGCAGGAGCAGAGTCTGGCAGCATCATCAGTGGCTCCAGCACTGGCAACAGGGGCCCCAGCAATAGGGGATCCAGCAAACAACTTCAGCAGCAGCTTCAGAGGCAGCAGCAGGGGATCGTGCAGTGGCAGCTACAGCAGCAGCAGCAGTGGCAGATCCAGCAATGGCAGTTTTAGCAGCACCAATAACAGATCCAGCAGCAGCGGCTTCAGCAGCAGCAGTAGCGGTTCCAGGAGCAGGGGTGCCGATCTGCAGGGCCACATTTGCCAGACTCTGTTTGCCTCACAGGAAAAGCCAGTGCCCTGCTCCAGAAATCAGAACAGGGGCACAACCACCCAGCCAGAAACTAGACTGAGACCAAATTCTTCCAAAAATATAACTGGGATTGCACCAGGGAAGGGTCTCATTTGGTCACAAGCTGACTTAGATCCCTCAACGGACCAGAAATCTTAACCTCTTTGTTGGTAGAGGATCTGGTTGTTATAATGCCTACTCTTACATAAATACTCAGTGCTGTTTTGAATTGAATGTATACAATATTTAATTAAATTTTAGTATATACCTGTATTTTATTCCACTCACCCTACTTGAATACTCCCTTAGCAAGCAAACTCAACCCCTAGGTACACCTTCGTACATACTCTGAGAGTCTTAAGAGCCACACATAACACCTTAAGCTCCTACACAGGAGATATATAACATCAGATCAATTGATACAGCTAAGAATACCCAGCTAGCTAGAAAATGCAAGCATTAACTTAATCTGAGATGCACAAATATATACATTATAACACAAGAAACACTAAAAACCAAGACAATATAAATCCATCTAAAAGTATTAACACATAAGAAATGACCTTCAGTGAGAACGAGTTAGAGGAAATGCCTGAGAAAGATTTCAAAAGAATGATTGTAAATATGTTCAAAGAAGTCACAGAACAAATCAAAGGAGTCAAAGAGGAAATCAAAGGAAACAAAGAAGACACAGGACACCAATGTAATGAAATAAAGAGGGCAATAAAAGACATAAAAAAGGAAATAGATATAATAAAGAAAAATCAGTCAGAATTACTAGCAATGAAGAACACAGTTAATGAAATAAAAAACTCTGTAGAAAATCTCACCAGTAGAATGGATAAAGGAGAGGACAGAATATCTAAGCTAGAAGACCAGGTGGAAGATCTAATACAGTCCAACAAAGAGAAAGACAAACTGATAGAAAAGTATGAGTGGGAATTTTAAGATATTCAGGACACTATGAAAAGACCAAATATAAGAATTCAGGGCATAGTAGAAGGAGAAGATTTTCACCGCAAAGGCATAGTAGGTATCTTCAACAAAAGCATAGAAGAAAACTTCCCACAAATTGGGAAAGTGGTGCCAATACAGATACAGGAAGCCTTTAGAACCCCAGCCAACAAAATCTGGAAAGAACCTCCCCTCACCATAGTATAATCAAACTACCAAACACACATACCAAAGAAAAAATATTGAAAGCAGTTAGAGAGAAAAATCAAGTTACCTACAAAGGCAAGCCCATCAGGATTACAGCAGATTATTCAACACAAATTTTAAAAGTCAGAAGGGCTTGGAGTGATGTACTCCAAGTTCTGAAAGATAAGAACTGTCAACCAAGGTTACTTTATCCTGCAAAGCTATCCATTCAAATAGACAGAGAAATAAGGTCATTCCATGACAAAAGCATGTTAAAGGAGTATTTGAAGAAAAACCAGCTCTACAGAAAATATTGAAAGAATCCTCCATGCTGAAGAAAAGGAAAAGCACACATATAATCAACCTAGAAAAAAACAAGCAATACTCAAATACTAGTTAACACAAGAGAGCAAAGGTAAAACTGGAACCACAAAAAAAAAAAAAAATGGGAAACATAAACACACACCTTTTAGTAATATCCCTTAATATCAAAGGCTTCAATTCCCCAACCAAAAGACATAGGTTTGCTGACTGGGTTAAAAAGCAGGATCCTACAATTTGTTGTCTCTAAGAAACCCAACTTTCTACAAAGAATAGGCATTATCTTAGGGTGAAAGATTGGAAAACGGTGTTTCAAGCAAATGGGCCTAGAAAACAAGCAGGGGTTGCTATCGTAATATCTCAAAAGGTAGACACACAGTCCAACATTACTCAAGAAAGATAAGGACAGACACTTTATATTGATTAAGGGCACACTCCAACAGGAGGACATTACAATCCTAAACATATATGCACCTAACATGGGGGCTCCCAAATTCATCAAACAAACACTATTAGAAATAAGGTCGCAGATAACACCAAACAAAGTGGTGCTGGGTGAATTTAATAACCCACTCTCATCAATTGACATGTCATCCTGGGGAAAAATAAACAGAGAGGCATCTGGACTAAATGAGGTCATAGAAGGAATGAACCTAACAGATATATACAGGACATTTCATCCAAATGCTAAAGAATATACATTCTTTTCAGCAGCACATGGAACATTCTCTAAAATAGATCATATATTAGGATACAAAGCAAATCTTAACAAATTCAGGAAAATTGAAATAATTCCTTGCATTCTATCTGACTACAATGGAATTAAACTACAAATCAATAGCAAGAAAGACTATAGAGCATACACACAATCATGGAAACTAAACAATACACTACTAAATGATGAATGGGTCAATGAAGAAATCAAGAAGGAAATCAAAAAATTTATAGAGTCAAATGATAAAGATAACACAACATACCAAAATCTCTGGGACACATGAATGCAGTTCTAAGAGGTAAATTTACAACTTTAAGTGCCTATATTAAGAAATTAGAAAGGTCGCAAGTAAATGACCTAATGCTTCACCTTAAAGCCTTGGAAAAAGCAAACCAAAAATCAGTAGATGGGAAGAAATAATAAAGATTAGGGCAGAAATTAATGAAACAGATACAAAAAAGATCCAAAAAATTAATAAAACAAAGAGTAGGTTATTTGAAAGGATAAACAAGACTGATAAACCCTTAGCAAATCTGACCAAAAGAAAGAGAGAACAGACACAAATAAATAGAATTAGAGATGAAAAATGTATCATCACAACAGATTCCAAAGAAATACAAAAAATCATAGGGACATACTATAAAAGCATATACTCCACAAATTATGAAAATCTGAAAGAAATGGATGATTTCCTTGATTTATATGACCTACCTGAATTAAATCAAGATGGATTAATCACTTAAATAGACCTATAAGAAGCATGGAGATCCAAACAGTTATCAATAATCTCCCACCAAAAATGCCTTGACCCAGATGGATTCACTGCTGAATTTTACCAGACCTTCAAGGAAGAGCTAACACCATTGCTTCTTAAGCTTCTCCAGGAAACAGAAAAAGAAGGAATTCTACCAAATTCCTTCTATGAAGCCAGCAAAACCAGGTAAATATAGAACAAAAAAAGAAAATTACAGACCAATCTCCCTCATGAACATAGATGCAAAAATTCTCCACAAAATATTAGCAAACAGAATACAAGAATATTTCAGAAAGATCATTCATCCTGACCAAGTAGACTTTATCCCAGAGATGCAGGGATGGTTCAATATATGCAAATCTTTAAATGTAATATGTTACATAAGTAGATTGAAGGACAAAAATCACATGGTCATGTCATTAGAAGCAGAGAAAGTGTTTGACAAAATCCAACATCTGTTCATGATAAAAGTCCTACAGAGACTGGGTTAGAGGAAACATATCTCAATGTAATAAGAGGTATTTATGATAAGCCTACAGCCAACATATTACTAAATGGGGAAAAACTCGAAGCTTTTCCACTAAAATCAGGAACAAGACAAGGGTGTCCACTGTCCCCACTTTTATTTAATATAGTTCTGGAAGTCTTAGCCATAGCAATAAGGCTAGAGACACAAGTAAAAGGTATACAAATTGGAAAGGAAGAGATCAAGTTATCATTATTTGCAGATTACATGATTCTATACATAAAGGACCATAAAGACTTTATTAGCAAACTGTTAGAGCTGATAAAAACCTACAGCCATGTAGCAGGATACAAAATAAATACACAGAAATCAATAGCCTTCATATATGTTAACAAGAAACACACAGAGGATGAAATCAGAGAAGCACTCCCATTCACAATTGCATCAAAAAAATTAAGTACCTTGGAATAAACCTAACCAAGGAAGTAAAGAATCTCTACAATGAGAACTTTAAAACACTCAAGCGAGAAATTGCAGAAGACACTAGAAAGTGGAGAAAAAATCCCCTGTTCCTGGACTGGAAGAATCAATATTGTGAAAATGGCAATCTTAACAAAATCAATCTACACATTTAATGCAATCCCTATCAAAATTCCAAAGACATTCTTCATGGAAATAGAAAAAAACAATCCAAAAATTCATTTGGAATCACAAAACCTATGAATATCTAAAATAATACTGTGCAACAAAAATAAGGCTGGTGGTATCACCATACCTGATTTTAACCTATACTACAGAGCCATAGTAACAAAAACAGCATGGTACCTGCACAAAAACAGACATGTAGATCAATGGAACAGAATAGAGGACCCAGATGTAAGCCCAGGTAGCTATAGCCACCTGATATTTGATAAAACTGCCAAAAGCACTCATTGGAGAAAAGACAGCCTCTTCAGCAAATGGTGTTGGAAAAACTGGATAAATATCTGTAGAAGGATGAAAATAGATTCTTCTCTCTCACCATACACAAGAATTAAGTCCAAATGGATAAAAGACCTTAACATCAGACCTGAAACTCTGAAACTGCTAGATGAAAAAGTAGGGGAAACCCTTCAACATATTGGTCTTGGCAAAGACTTTCTGAATACAACCCCAATTGCTCAGGGAATAAAACCACAGATTAACCACTGGGACCTCATGAAATTACAAAGATTTTGCACTGCAAAGGACACAGTGAATAAAGCAAAGAGGCAACCTACAGAATAGGAAAAAAACCTTCTCCAGCTATATATCTGATAGAGGATTAATTTATCTAGTTTATACAAAGAACTCAAAAAGTTAAATAATAAGGAATCAAATAAGCCAATCAATAAATGGGCTACAGAGCTAAATAGAGCATTCTCAAAGGAAGAAATACGAAAGGCATTTAAGTGTCTTAAAAAAAAATGTTCTACATCACTAGTCATCAGGAAAATGCAGATTAAAACTACACTGAGGTTCCATCTCACTCCTGTCAGATTGGCTACCATCATGAAAGGAAATGATTATAAATGTTGGTGGGGATATGGAAAATGAGGAACCCTTGTACACTGCTGGTGGGAATGCAATCTGGTCCAGCCATTGTGGATATCACTGTGGAGGTTCCTAAAACAGCTAATGATTGATCTACCATATGACCCAGCTATAGCATTCCTAGGCATATATCCTAAGGACTCATCTCATTTCCTTAGAAGTACGTCCTCAACCATGTTTATTGCTGCTCAATTTATAATAGCTGGGAAAGGGAAGCAGCCTAGATGTCCCTCAACTGATAAGTGGATAATGAAGATGTGGCACATTTATACAATGGAGTTCTACTCAGCAGTAAATAAAAATGAAGTTGTGAAATTTTCAGAAAAATGGATGGATCTGGAAAGGATTATACTAAGTGAGGTAACCCAGGCCCAGAAAGCCAAGCACCACATGTTCTACCTCATATGTGGATCCTAGCTACAGATGATTGGGCTTCTGTGTGAGAAGGAAAATACTTAGTAGCAGTGGCCAGTAAGTTACAAAGGAGATATAAAGGGAAGAGAAAGGAAGGGAGGAGGGTACTTAATAGGTTGGTATTGTATACATGTAAGTAGAATGATTGAAATAGGGAGGTAATATGATGGAGAATGGAATTTCAAAGGGGAAAGTGTGGGGAGGTGGAGTGTATTACCATGGGATAATTTTTATAATCATGGAAAATGTTAATAAAAGTTGTAAAAAGATTAAAAAATAATCATAATAAAAGAAAAGGAGTTCTGATTACTCAGAGGAATAAAAGATCTGATACAGGATACTTGCTGCTATTTTAGAAAGCAGCCATCCTACACATGAATGTTGAAGAAACCAGTGCTTCCACTTCTCCAGATTATGTTTACACACTAATAGTTAACAGTACAGACATCTCCAAAAGTGAAAGATCATGACATAACTTCAACTTGTCTCTGAACATTTATATAAATAACTGCTTAGTGTCTGACAAGAAGGAAGCATGAAGATGACTCCACTGGTATGTAAAAATATTCATATAGACTCAGGAGAGTGTCATCCCTCAATAGCCACTGATTACCTAATCTTCTCTTCTCTTCCATTTTGAATGACTTCAATCACTTCCCAGCAAATAGATTCATAACATAAAAGTAATGTTTCTTCCCAATTCATACCAGATTTCTTCCAGTCATATCAATAGCCCATACAGCCAAAGTGAGGGCTTTTCTTACATGTGGTTTCCATGGTGTTTGTGTTTCTACCCCAAACAGACAGATAAGGGTGAAGCAACGCATGCTAATCCCATTATGAGGCTGAGCAGTGGGCACTTTGTGACACATTCATACAATCTCACATGCTGTGAACATCCTGTTTATCTCACTCTTCCTCTCATTATTGGCTGTGGTATATCAGCACATTACCGACAACTGGGACTATCTCCAGTAGAACATGCCTTTTCTGTGACAAATATCCAAAGATCCACAGGAACATGTGTCTGCCCACTGTGCCCAGACAAAGCGAAGCACAGTAGGTGCATGGACTCTGGGGAATGCCACCAACAGGACCCCCATGACCTTTAGAGGCTAGATGAGATAATATGTTCTTGGACCTCCATTTCCGGACTGCTTTGGGTTAGGTCAGGATGGCAAGTGTCCCACTTCCACAATATCAGATGTTACAGTAATTCCTTTAAGCTGATGTGTAAGAGCAAAGGAATGCCTTCAAACCTCATGGAAGCCCTGTGGAATCTGTTGAAAATACATGACAGCTGTGGGCTTTGGCCAGGCTGTCTGTGAATGTATGAGATTTGGAAACAATTCAAAGCCAGAAATAACTGTGTAGCTCATAACACTACATCACAGTGCCTTTGTCTCTCTCCATCTCTGTCTTCCCATCACTCATGTTTCACACTCTGGACCTGGGGCACAATGTCAGTCTCATGAATACCAGGCTTTATTCATGGCAGGAAACTGTCCGAAACATCCTCTGCAGCCTTCTCCCCCAAAGGAAAGCAGCAGAGTGAGAGTGGGGGTGACTGAATGTTTTTTCATAAAGCAGGCCAGCAGGCAACTGAGGAAGAGTGTTTTTCAGTATCCACTTAAGACATGAGAGGAGTAAACACATATGCTTGAAAGCCCATCTGAATTAGAAGCATCACTTTGAAAGTCACTCATTTTCTGTGTCCTGTTAGAAACTGACAGTATTATACTGAGATTCAAGAAATTTCTATGGTTATACCCATTGCCATCTACTCTTACTGTAAAGGAGTTTGTGTGCCACATTTGGAGAACAACAGAATGATTTGGAAAGAAACTGACAGCTGGGGGGCAGCTCCAAGACTGTCTTCTTAAAGCAGAATGATTCATCTCCAGCTGCATTGCTGATCTTGACCTGGGAATCTCTACTCAACATTTTGATGGAAATATTATCTCAGTATCCAGACAGTGTGACCTGATTTCTAAGTGGTGAGGCACCCTAGGAAACATTTATGTTAATGCCACCTATGTTGAAACTGTTGCCTCTTGGCACAAGCAATCAGAGTTTTCTTTGCTTTTGTCTTTCTAACTAAGCCCAGTTTGTCACACTTGTGACACGGGCTCTGTGTCACTCTTTGACAACACAAACTTTTAATTTTTTAAAATGTATTTGTGGAGGGGGTAGGTAGGATGTTTTTTGCCACTACAAATGGAACACCAGACACACTAATTTTGGGGTCCAGACTTAAGTGGGTGGCAGGTGAATTGAACCCAGACCAGTACAGTAGGCCTTTCAAGCAACCATTTTAACCATTGAGGAATCGTCACAGCTCTCTTGATAACACAGACACTGTGTGTGTGTGTGTGTGTGTGTGTGTGTGTGTGTGTGTGTGTGTGTTTGTATTGCTAGAGTCGAACATGGGACTGCAGGCATGATAGACAAGCACTCTACAATTGAGCTCCATTCCAGCCCTACAGCACACATGACTAACCACTCTAAACTAGGTTGTATGTTCTGCAGCTTGGCCATGGGACTCCTCTAGATGGGGCTTTCAAACTGAAGAATAGATGGTACCATCAACATGGGTATCTAAAAAAATATATATATATTTATGGCATTAAAAATAACCTGTCAGGCTGGAGGGATGGCTTAGTGGTTAAGGCATTTGCCTGCAAAGCCAAAGGACCCAGGTTCGATTCCCCAGGACCCATATTAGCCAAATGCACAAGGGGGGCATGCGTCTGGAGTTCATATGCAGTGGCTGGAGGCCCTGGCGCACCCATTCTCTCTCTCCCTCTTTCTCTGTCAAATAAATAAATAAATAAATAAATAAATAAATAAATAAATAAATATAATTTAAAAATAACCTAATAAAAAAAACAGAACATCTTAAATATTCTTTCCAAGGTCCAGGGAAGAGAGGGGACAAAAAGTAAGAGCAGAAGGATGGGGGAAGGTTACTAAACACTGTCTTCTGCATAGGGCATAGCCATTATATTCATGAACTCATACAAGCTATAGTTTCCTGCACAATACTGAGCCTGTTAATACTTCATCACTGTCAGGGGAACATGAGACTCAAAGTCCCCCAAAGTAGCTAATAACAGTTAATGATTGTTGGGAGAAGGGAGTCAGGTTCATCAGTGAGGAAGCCATTGGTAAATTGCCCATTCCACAGTAAGTAACCTTCTACCCTTGCTCATGCAGGCAACCCTAATTTTACTCAATGGACTCAAACAAACATGAAAGTAAGATGGGTTAATGGAGAAGAAGAAGGGTGATAATGGGAGAGAGAAGGGATAAAAGAGAGTGATTGTGGGAATAAAATTAAAACAAATTTCTTTTTAAATAATTTAAAACATGTGAAACCTTCATATAAAGAATTATACTACTTGGGCTGGAGAGATGGCTTAGCGGTTAAGCGCTTGCCTGTGAAGCCTAAGGACCCCAGTTGGAGGCTCGGTTCCCCAGGTCCCACGTTAGTCAGATGCACAAGGGGGCGCACGCGTCTGGAGTTCGTTTGCAGAGGCTGGAAGCCCTGGCGTGCCCATTCTCTCTCTCTCCCTCTATCTGTCTTTCTCCCTGTGTCTGTCACTCTCAAATAAATAAATTTAAAAAAAGAAAAAAGAATTATACTAGATGCTGTTGGGATTTTATCAGCTACCTGGAGATGTTTGAGAGTTTGACAGAAAAGCAAAATCTTCCTGTGTCCATCTATGTTGGTTTGAATTAGGTGTCCCCCTAAAAAACTGTGTATTGAATGTTTGATTCTCAGCTATTGCAGTTAGTTTCTCATTGCTGGAACAAAAATCTGATCAGAAATAGCTTATAGAAGAAAGGCTTAGTTCAGGCTTATGGAATCTAGCAAAAACACCATTAATGGCATAAAAAGCTGGTTCATTCCAGCGTCCACAGCAGAGAGAGAGAAAAACCATCACCAACAAACATGAACAGCCAGAGCTCCAACTGGCTCTGAACCTTAGGGATGAACTACAAGATCCAAGCACCAGTGACATCTACTCCAATAGGCTACTGAAGCTTAATTAGGAAGCTTAACCCCAATCAAAAAAATCTCATTGCTGGGACAAACATCCAACAAAAAGTAACTTATGGGAGGAAAGGGTTTATTTCAGGATTTCAGAATCCAGGGAAACACTATCAATGGGGAAAGAAGAAAGAAGCTGGCTTACTTGAGCATCTACAACAAAGAGAGAGAGAGAGAGAGAGAGAGAGAGAGGGAGGGAGGGAGGGAGGGAGGGAGAGAAAGAGAGAGAGAGAGAGAGAGAGAGAAACATCAACAAGCACACAGCCAGAGTTCAAAGTGGCTCTGGACACACTTTAAATCCACTCCCAGTTCCACCTCCTCCATCAAGCAGCTAAAAACTTAAGGAAGAATCTTAACCTTCAAAAAAATTTCCTGAAGCTATGGGGACATACTTTCACATTCAAACCACAACACCATTAGTTTGGGAGGTAGAGCCTTGCCAGAGGAGATGTGTTGTTGGGGCAGGGTTAGGGATGTTAGAGTCAGCTCCCCCCTTGCCAAAATTTGGCTCACTTTCCTGCTGCTGTTTTCCATCTGCTATGGCAGAGGTAATGTCCAACTTCTGGTCATGCCATGTTTTCTCCTGCCATAATGGAGCTTCCTCTATAGACTATAAGCCTAAATAAATACTGTCCTCCTGTAAGCTGCTTCTGGTTTAGTCTTTCTTCCCACAATAATGGTAATGACACCATCCATGCACCTAAGTCGAGGCCAAAAACACTCACTGGAAGAGATTCTGTCCACTCTCACTCTGTGCTCAGCCTGGAGGCATTAACTTTCATGTAAAGGTGAACTCTATCAGCCTGAGCTATTGAGATTCCCAGCCTGCAATGGGAAGCTCAGCACAGAAAGACACCAACCACACATAGATGTCCATTATATAGTAGGAGCAAGGGTCTATGCTTCAATAGCATGATTGGCAGTCTTCAGTAAAGAAGCCTTAGAACATCAGAACACAATCCAGAACAACTATGGGTATGCAGTGTTGGCCTGCAAAGTTCAAGGAATGATGCCCCATGTTTTACTTATATTCACATTTAAACAACATAAGGTTAGATATTTTGGTAGGTTAGGAGAGCAGATCTATTATATGGAATACCTCATTATCCTCATCATATTTTACTGATGTTACTGTATTTAGCATTTAATTTCAGTGTTTTGTTCTTCTTATGATCATGCAGTATATACATGATAAATTACCATCCCCATTTAAGTACTTCCTAAATAATCTCAAGGACAAACAATCATGAAAACTAAAAGAAAATGGATAACTGTGAGTATGATCACCACACATGCACAATAACGCCATGAATAATTAAGAGGAGACATACTTGTGTTTTAGTTTTACAGAGGGAAAAGTGATATATCAAAGAAAAGCAAGAAGATGAGGCCTATTCTGAGGCAGGATGTTCATGGGCAATGTGAGGGTGAGGAAAAGGTGCTAAGGAATCTGCTTATCTGGGTAGAAGTTGGCACTTATGTGCTCATCTCATAAATGTATTTTCATTTTTCACTCATGTGGCTGACTCTTCATGCTATTGGCAGCCTTATGCTGTGTCATGACATCAAGACTCTCAGATGGCTTTCAAATCTTACCTACTAGTACACTCCTTTATAAATCCTCAGTGCATATTTGCAGGCATCTTCTAGTCTCCTTCTTCTTTATAGGTTTAGCTTCCACAATAAATTACCACAAAGTTGACTTTTCACATAAGAAATCCATCATCTCATAATTCTGGAGACTTGAAACCAGAAAAGAGGTGTCAGCAATGGTGACATGCCCACCCTAAAAACCTTAGTGAAGACTCTACATCTGTCTTTGTAACACCCAATGGCCCTGACATTATTTCGTTGGTTGATAGGTAACTCTAGTGTTTGCCCATTTCTTCACATGGCCCCTCATCTGCATATCTATGTGCCCCTTCCTTTTCATGGGACACTTATCAATGTAGGACCAACTCTAAATTCAGTATGACTTATCCCAAGATCCTTATTTAGTTATATTTGTATAGACTCAATTTCCAAATAAATCCCACATTGAAATCATAGGTGGTCATGACTGGATAACACACTTCAATCCACTGTATCTCATTCATAATTACCACCAAATCAGCCTCATTTTAGAACATGACTGTATGTCTTTATATGCTAGTCATCATTCAGAAGACATTATCTCTCTTCTTCCCTCATTTTAGATACTTATCTCCATAAACTTGTCTTCCTTTGCAGCCATAGTGACTTGGCTTCCTTTGACATAGGTCAACAGCTGAGAAAAAAGTGGAAGTACAACAGGTGGGACTTGTAAGGAAGATCAGAGTTCCACACTCACAACAATAACCCCTGACAAATCTCTAGTACTAAGTTTGTGTTTTAAAGCTCTTTATTTAAAGTTATTCCAAAATTGCATTTAATTTAGATTCCATAAACCTGGAATGCAGTTGTTTGACTCCTGCTACAAGAAAATGTCACACAAGGATTCTTTCCTGGCTTCTTTTGTCCTCTTCAAAGGATGCCATGAGGACATTATTAGCATAGCAACAGTGGTTACCATGCGATCATGAGGGTAATGCTAAAAGAATGCTAGGTATTCTGCCCCTTGATATCATTGAATGTCAAACCAACCCTGGAACTGTATCCCTCCAGGCCTCTCACTACTTAATAAAAAACTGAGGTCAGGGGAAGAGATTGAGTAAAAGAAAAGTAGAGGGAGGGCTAATCAAAATCTAAGAGGATATAAATAAATCATATGGAATCCTGATTTTGGACAATGAAACACTCAAGAGCCATATATTGTTGCTAGAAAATTTTCAGTGCCAGGGATGGGATACCTTCCAGTGAGTTGTTGGTCAGGGAGGTTCCCTGATGCCCCAAAACATTAGAGGGTATTGCCGAGGCCCTTGGTTTCCCACCAGGAATAGATGGTGAGACCTCCCTATTGCTGAAAATTCCACATACTTGGGCTGCAAGGCCACTGAGAAATCCTGCTGGAACTGAGCTGATAACCTCCTCCATGTAGACCAGCTGACAGAAAGCTGGAAGAAGCCATTCTACATGCAGTTCGATGGGAGAAAGAGATTCCACCAGTGAAGATATTCAACAGTAGACACTGCAAGCCTTATAATTGGCCATCCAGGCAAAATGAGCCAATGGGAGCAAAAGTGGTACATCTATCATGGTGGAAACCAACTGCTCTCTAATTGGACTGGAGGCCTGCTCCATGGGATGGAATACATCCCTGATACTGAAAACTTAAAATAGGGGTAGTCATGAACCCTAGGGGTATAACATCTGCTGATGTCTGGATAAATGTGTATACTATGCTTATCAAAATGCCCAGTAAGCACTTCTCTTAATATTCATGCCCTTGTATTAATGCTACTCTCCTTTGGGTAGAGAATTTTCTCATTTCAGATGGCAGTGACCTTGGGATGACTCAGAACGTATCATGGTGCTGGAAAGAAGTGACTGTAGCACTGAGTAACATCTCGATCACACCTTCCAAGGCTGAGGGTCTAATGAGGAAAAGGTGGCAGAAAGAATGTAAGAGCCAAAGGAAGGGTAGGACTCCTTACAACGTGCTCCATCCAGACATAAAATGGCCTGGATATCCATGACATCACAGTTCCTGATACTACCTACATAAGACCATCATAAGAGGAGGAAAAGATGATAACATCAAAATAAAAGAGAGACTGATTGAGATGGGGAGGGGATATGATGGAGAATGGAATTTCAAAGGGAAAAGTAGGGGGAGAGAGGGTATTACCATGGGATATTTTTTATAATCATGGAAGATGTTAATAAAAATTGAGAAAAATATATAGAGAGAGTCATTTTTCTCTGTCATACAGCACAAGACACACAGAGAGAAATCCCAACTATTGACATAAGTAAGGACAATTTGTCCCTTGTTCTGAATTTTTGAATTTGAGACCCAAAATGACATGGCAATGTTCATGTGTTGGCTGAAATTACCAGTTATAAAACTGGAAAAATTGACTACCTACCATCTTGTTGCATAGATAAGACACAACCTAGTTTTCCTCTTTTCCTATTGTGTTTTATCTATGCAACTCAGTGGTGGGAAAGAGTGCTTGCTGTATATGCATGAGGTTCTGATTTGATCCCCAGCACCTACATAAAAAGCTGGTTGTGGCCATGATACCCATGCTGTTTGGGTGGGGGTTTACTAAAAAGAGGACTACTGAGGGTTGTTGGTTAAACAATCAAACTGACCAGTGGTATTCTTCATGTCCAATAGGAGATTCCGTCTGAAGAGTAATAGAGAAGGACACTCAACATCTTCTTGTGGCTTCCACAAGAATTTGGGGGGGGGGCACATGCACATGTGCATATACCACATGCACACACACATCCATACTACACACATAAAAGGAAGGGGAATGAAGTTATCATGTGGAAAAGGATGTGACTATAAACAGAGAAAGAATGCGAAGGCTTTGTGGTGGGGGGTGGGAGGGGCATGGTGACTGATAGCAACAGACCTTGTGGCCTTTCTCTAGTCCTGTTTGTCCAGTTCTTTCATGAGTTTGTTGTGCACAGTTTTCGGTGCCCCCAGTGACCACCAAGGAGAACCAGGCACATATGCAAAAAGCAAAGAGCTTTTTCAGGCTTAAGCTTGGACTCTTGACTTCACCAATACAGTGGATCCATACAAGAGACCTGAGTAGCAGGAGAGCAGGGTTTTTATAGGGATTTGAAGAAAGAAGAAGAGGGTTTCCAGCTTGGCAGTTACATGATTGATTGGTTAACAGTAACTGTACTTGTATTCTTTTGATTGGCCTTAAGATGTTGGCAGGCAAAGTTAGCTGGCAGGGGTTAGGGGAATTCCAGGCAGATAAGGTAACCTTCATTGTGACTGGCTAAGCAAGCAGCAGTAACTTTTGTATGCCTTTGATTGGCTGGGGCAGACAGGCAGAAGGGACAGGTCTTGGGCAAGTCTCAGTCATGTCCTAGACATGTCTAGGGGCTAACTTAGGACCTTGGGTGGATGTCTTTCCTTACCACTAGCCAGGGCAGCACCCTACCGAAGTCTGTCATGGGGTTATTTTGGTGCTTGGGTACTTCATTCCCATCTCTTTGCATTATGAGCAGCCAATCTTGGATCCTAGTTGGGTTGGTGAGTGGAGTCTAATGGTATATACTGTGATTTTAAAACCATAAGCTGCACTGTATTAATGCATTCCCTAACAAAAGCAACTAATTTATTAATAATGCAGGGTCCTATTGTGATCAGTAACAGAAATTCGAATAGTGGCCCTGCTAAAGCAGACAATAGAGTTGTTAACCATGGGGAAGGACTGAACCATAACTCAAACCATCCTTGAGAAGCTTCTTGTTCCCTTTTTCATTTTAATAATTCCTCACAAACTTTGGCTAAAGATTCCTTAACAACTCCAGAATGATCAGCATAAAAACAACGTTATTCTCCTAGAGCCACATATAGTCCCCCTTGTTGAAGAAAGAATAAATCTAAACCCCTTCTATTTGTAAGAACTACTTCTGCTAGGGAAGTGAGTGACTCCTGCACGTGAGAGATTGATTTTTCTAATTCCTGAATATCTAAGTCTATGGCTGCTCTAAGGCCAGCATATTGGGTTTTTTTTTTTTTTTTGAGTTATTAGGAGGTTATCCCCATTCCTGCACCTGTAAGGCCCAAACCTATCAGTAAGCTGACAGTTAGAGCAGTGATAGGTTCCCTTTTAACCCTAACTGGATCTGTATCTAGTCATTGGTCCAGTTTTTCAACTGAGAGATAGGCTACCTTGGGGACCAACTGCACTTGGACACAGAAATCCTTAGCATTAGTTAACACAGATGCACTAACACAGGGGGTGAGTCCTGTAAGGCAGGCCCACCAGGAGTCTTCAGAAGAGATGACATAGGAAGAGAAAGTATTAATAAAAATGATCTGATTACATAAGGAAGAGGGGACAGAATTAGGGCTAGTACTGCTAATGCATAGTCCTTATCTCAATACCTGTTGGAGGGTGAGCTTTATAGTCCCTAGCTGTTTCCATCTACAATTATTTACATCTGATGACACATTATATGATTCAGAGACTGCTATTCCTTCATAGAACGGGGGCCTTGCATCATAACATAACCAACAATTCTGTCAAATCTGGTCTAGAGGAATTGAGAACTTGATAAGCATGGGATAGAATATCAATAAGTGCTGTCTGTGGCTCTAATTCCTGTGCAGATGGGGGCTCTGGCTCCAGAGTGTAGGGTGTGGAGGATGGTCTGAGTTTGTCTGGGGAAGGTTTGGGGGGCTATCTGTTGGTATGGGGGGTGACCTGGGTCATAAGAGGATAAGGACCTTGTTAGGTCCTATACTCTGAGGTTGGCCTAATGACTTTTCAATATGCCTAATGTTAAACTGGACTCCATTGTTGTACCCTGACTGGTAGAGCTGCAATTTCCATGTAAACCCCAAATCCCAGATTGTCTCTGCTCTTCCTGTCTCAGTAAAAGAAATACTGATGGGGTTACATTTAGGGTTGCCTATACACTTTAATGGCCTTGCCTCACTGGATCTTGATGAGGCCTGGAGGTGATGGCTTATTTACCCAATGACAAGTCCCAGTCTGCTCACATACCCAGGCATTACAATAAAAATCTGTCAAACCTCCACATTTTGAGGCCCTTTTGTTATCTGTAGAGGCTGGGCTCACATAGAAGCAGGTGTTCTGTAGTTCTTGCATGGAAGTCTAAGTTCCACACCCTGGGATTCCTATCCTACCTTCATGCCAAGGGTCTTGTCTGAAGAGGGAACATAAATCCACAGTCAGATTGGGCCACCAGGTTCCAGGGGGGTGGGTCTATGAATGTTGTATTACCACATGATTGGAACTAGGGGTGATGATCTGCCAGGTGATGTTGCAGGAGAGGTGAGAGTTAGCAGTAGGAGTTAGGATCAGGAGCCAGGGCATCTGCCAGTCAGACATGGGTGTGATGAATCCAAGTGGTAATTCCATCCACCTTCACAGTGGTAGGTGTGGTTAGGATGGTGATGTAGGAATCTTTCCAGCGGGGTTCAAGTGTCTCATGACAGTGGTGGTGAACATACACTCAGTCTCCCAGCTTGTAACCATGAGTTGGTGGGGAGGTCCAGTCTCATATATGGCCCTCAGTCATGGCCATACATCTTTATGGGTTCTAGCAAGAGATTGAAGAGATTCATGCAACTGTTGATTATTAAGTTCAGCAATCAACTCTGCTCTTAAGTCAGGCAGCATTGGGGGTGGTCTCCAAAACATTACTTCATAAGGTGTTAGGCCTATCATGTAGGCTGTATTTTGTACCCTGTAGAGGGCAAAGGGGAAGAGAGATTCCCAGTCCCTGCTGGTCTTTATGGTTAATTTAGTAAGTATCTCCTTTAGAGTCCTGTTCATCCTTTCTACCTGTCTTGAACTTTGGGGTCTATAAGCACAATGAAATTTCCAATTCGCCCCTAAGATCTTAACAAGTTCCTGTGTTACCTGAAAGATTCCATACCTGGGAAGTATGTCCTCTAGGATCTTCTTAGTTACCACCTGAGCTGTTTCATGCTTGGTGGGGAAAGACTCTATACATCCTGAAAAAAAGTTATCTATAAAGGCTAAAAGATATCGGTAGCCATATTTACCAGGTTTTACCTCAGTGAAGTTCAATTCCCAATGTGTTCCAGGCTTAGAGCCTTGCAAGCGAGTTCCATTTCCTTTAGCATGGTTGTCTGCATTATTCATTTTACAACTTAAACATTTATTGACAATTTCTTCAATTTGAGATATTAAGTTGAGTATTTTAAGGTGGCTGTGTCTTATCAATTCTTCAGTCTGATTTGTGCCCAGGTGTGTAGACCAGTGCAAATGTTGGAGAAGTTGTTGAGCCAGGAGTGTGGGAAGGATCAACTTATCATCCCCACTTTTGATCCAGCATCCATTGCCCTCTTATGTTAAAGGAAATTTATCAATCAGTTTAAAGTCCTCTGTGAAATATTTGGAAATGTCAGGGAGGATAGGGGGCCCCAGGTCTGGTAATATAGTCATTATTAGTTTAGCCTCTAAAGCAGCCTTTTTAGCAGCTTCATCTGCTTTCTGATTTCCTCTGGCCACTGGAGTATCAGCTTTATAGTGTACAGAACAGTGTATAATAGCCAGCTTTGAAAGCAGCATAAGGTTGCTAGCAACTCTAAAATTTGCTCCTTGTTCTTAATAGTTTTTCCTTCAGCTGTAAGGAGACCTCTTTCTTGGTAAATGGCCCCATGCACATGAACAGTTGCAAAGGCATAATGGCTGTCTGTATACACATTCACCTTTCTGCCTTTGCCCAGCAGCAAAGCTTTTGTCAGAACAGTAAGCTGCCCATTGTGAAGAAGTTCCCTTAGGTAATGCTGCCACCCAGATAGTTTCTGTCTCAGTCACTATAGCCACCCCCATGTAGCATGGTCCATCCTTCATGATGATGCTGCCATCTGTGTACCAAGTGACCTTGGCATCTAGCACAGGCTGATCAGTGAGGGCCTCTCTGATGTTGTGGACTTGGCTCAGGATGTCAACACAGTCATGGAGGGGGCTCTCCAGGTCAGGTAAGATAGCAGGTTTTAAGGCTGCGCTTAGGAAGAATTGTATCTGAGGAAGGTGTAAAATTAGGTTTTGGTAATAAGTTATGCAGGCATTACTTATCCACTGACCAGGGGGCTGCTTGAGGACCCCTTCTATAAAATGGGGGGTGACCACCTGAAGCTCTTGTCATAATGTTAGTTTGTTGGCATCTTTTACTAATTGGGCAGCCACTGCTATTATCCTTAAACATGGTGGCCAACCTGCTGCTACTGGATCCAACTTCTTTAATAAGTAGGCAATTTGACCAGCTCCAAGGTCCCAAGGTTTGAGTTAAAACTCCTTTGGCTATTCCCTTCCTCTTGTCCACATAGAGGCAAAAGGGCTTGTTAATGTCAGGTAGCGCCAATGCAGGTGCAGTCAATAGCACTTGTTTTATTTCACTGAATGCCTGATCCTGGGCTGGGGTCCATTGGAAGGGACTTCCTTCTTTGATCAGATCATACAGAGGCTTAGCTTTTTCAGCAAACCCAGGGATCCATAAGCAGCAAAACCCGGAGGACTCCAAGAACTCATGTACCACTCTGTGAATGGCAGGAGATGGTATATTAACACAGTCTCTTTCCTAGCTTGAGATAGACATCCCTGTCCATCCTTAAGAATATATCCCAGGTATGTTACCTATCTTAAACAAATTTGGGCCTTTTTGGCAGAAGCACAGTACCCAAAGTCTCCCAAGGTTGTTAACAGATCCTCTGTGCCTGCTTGACAAGCCTGTGCTGTGTCTGTGGCTATTAATATCATTAACATACTGTAACAACATCAAATGTGGGTGTAGTTGATGGTACTCACCCAGATCTTCATAAAGAGCCTCATCAAACAGGGTAGGTGAGTTGTTGAATCTTTGGGGTAACTGTGTCCAAATTAATTGTCCATTAAATCCTTGTTCTGGGTCATGCCATTCAAAGGCAAACAGTGGCTGGCTTTGTGGTGCCAGTGGTAGGGTAATGAAAGCATCATTTAAGTCCAAAACTGTGTACCAGACTCTAGATGGAGATAGAGAACTAAAAAAAGGGTAACAGTTTGGCACTGTTGGGGGGATGTCCATAACCAGCTTATTTATTTCCCTTAGGTCCTGGACAGGTCGGTAATCCCTGGTATGTAGGGGATTTTATCAGCAGGAGTGGAGTGTTCCATGGGAAATGGCAGGGAACGAGGACCCCAAGTTCTCAGTCACCTGATATGGGGGGTTATGCCCATATAGGCTTCATGTGACATGGGGTGCTGTCTCACTCCGATGGGGGCTGCCCCAAGCTTTAATTCTACCCAAATGTTTGGGTGATATGAGGCTAGCCCCATTCCCCATTCTCTGTCCAGGCCCTGGGAAACTTTTGTAACCATGCAGCAATGTCCATCATAGGCCCTGGTTGTTGATGGAGTCTTTATTCATCTTCTAATTGCATAGTTAATAGTGCACCAGGTGCCCATCTTTATCAGTAAGACGAGGCCCATCTTGGTCAAAAGAAATTTGAGCTCCTATTTTGGTTAATAAATCTCTTCCCAATAAAGGGTAGGGGCATTCACGTATGATCATGAAGGAGTGGGATACCCAGCCCATGCCAAGGTCCGCTGTTCTTTGGGTAGTCCATGAATACTCGTTCATTCTGGTGGCTCCTTGCAGGATTTTTTGTCTGACAGTTTCCCTTGGGGTTTTGTTAGCACTGAATATTGTGCCCCAGTATCTACTAAAAAATTAATAGGCGTCCCCTCCACTCTTAAAGTTACTCTGGGTTTGGTGAGGGTATCTGAACCCTGTCTCCCTCAGTCAAGTCCTTCTAATTCCAGAATGTTCACTCATTCTGAGTGGCTGGTTTTCTGAGGAGGCTTTTTAGGGCATACTTTTATCCAATGTCCAATCTCTTTACAACAAGCACATTGGATGTGTTGGAGTTTGGGCCTATCTTCTGGAGGTCCCTTCTTACCTTGTTCTCCTGAAAGTTTCTTGTATTCTCTGTTTTGGGTATCAGGAGACTCTGCAATGGCTGCCAGGAGAGTCTTAGCCAAATTGCGAGTATTTTTTTCATTCACTGTAGCAACAGCTCAGGCTTGGTGTTCATTGGGACTCACTCTACTGTTATTTGCTCATTCTGCCAGTGCCACCAACTCCTGTAAACTCTTATCTGCTAGTCTATCTAATTTTTGAATTTTCCTCCTAATGTCTGGGGCTACTTGGTTAACAAAACTGAGGATAACTGCCATCTTATTTCTGGAAGCTCTGGGTCCATAGGAGTGTATGTATGATATGCCTCCATGAGTCTTTCCATAAGAGCAGGAGGAGTCTTATCCTTACCTTGCTGCACATCACTAACCTTAGCCAAATTAGTGAGTCACCTAGCAGCAGCCCTGAGACCCCCCATTAGAGTCTGGTGGTACACTTGGAATCTCCCCGTACCTGCTGCCATGCCAGTCTGGTCTGGTCAAAGGGAAGGAGGTATCAATGATAGCCTGATTATTGGTGGGATTCCCATCAGCTCCCAGAACCAATTTTTGGGTTTCAGTCTGGATTCTCTCTCTTTCCTCTGTGTCGCATCCACCTCGACCAGCAAGGAAGACACAACCACTAGTTCTTACAGCAGTTTATTCGGGCAACTTCAAGCTTCAACTCCCCCGAGCCTCAGGCGGAGCTTCCTTATAAGCGCACTCACTCTGCCCAATCACCCCAGGCTACGCAACCTCTCCAGGCAAGCATCAGAAGCCAATGAGCAGCGGTGAGGGTGAGCTCCTCCAAATATGGAAGCATCAGAAGCCAATGAGCAGCGGTGAGGGCAAGCTCCTCCAAATATAGACTTGTTTGTCCCAAGCATAGAACTTCCGTCAGGCGCCATCTTTAGGGTTTGGCCTGAGGGGCTCTCCACAGCTCCCCCTTATTTATTATTTTAAAAGGCGCAACAGCAGGACACAACGGGTGGAGGTAGAGGTCTGATCCCTGGTGTGCAAGTACCCTTTTCCCAGGGGAAGGAATATGAGTACAACCTTCATGAAATCAAACATGCCTCCCAGAGAGTCGCCCAACTGCTCGTAGGCAACCCCCATGCAGTGCTTTGCCTCACACCCCGGGTGTGATGAATACTTAGGAAGCCACTATTTAAGGGCAGCAAGCCAAATCTGGAGAGACTGTCCTTCTTCTATCACAGCAAAGGCCTGAGCTATCATGGCAGAGGTGCGGGCCTGTGCCCTTTTGAGGCGACAAATACACCACATGCACACCACGCAAACTAATATCAGCATTCCCCCCAGGGCTCCTATGCCCGCCCACTCCTTTAGATGATTCACTGCAGCGGAGATCCATGTCGTCAGCCCAGTTGCCAGAGAAAGATCCACTCGAGTAGAATTCACCATAACTATTTCAAGCTGTAGATCCCCCAACAACTGTTAAAATCCTTGAGACCAGCTTCCCTGCAATTGGGAGGATAAGAGCCTGGACAGATTAGCTGCTCTCGTATAATTTTGGTACTGAACAGAGGTAATACACAGTCCGGGTAGCTTCCATTCACAACCAAGTTGCGCAAGTTGCCCTAAAGCATCAAGTTGTTCCTGAACCAGGTCCACTCTTTGATTAAAAATCATAATGCCACCTTTTAGATGTGAATTAAGGCTTACCTGTTTGTCAAGGGCAGAGGCTACAGTTGCCAATAGGTTATTAAGCGTCGTAGCAATGGCAGCCATAGTAGCCCCGACTGCCGCCACTGTGATAGCTGCCACCGCAGCTGCTGTAATACCAAAGTCTCTCTTATTCCTAAAGAAGGTCATGGAGTTAGGGGCCAGGACAGGCACAGGGACAAATCTGGGCATGCAAGTCACTTCAGCTAAGGGAAATGCAGTCCCATTCCAGCATAAAGTATAAAAGCAGGTATCATTCTTACAGTCTAAATAAGTATCATTAAAAATAGTAGCATTAGTTCAATTTGCAGGAATATCATGATTTTGATTACCTATTTCATCAAACCAAGCTGCGGTCTGGTTATAAAGCATGACACATTGGCTACTCTCACTAATATTACTAATAATATGAAAGCACAAATTCCCTTCTAGCTTGAATGCAATGCTTTCCCCCACAGGTGATATACTTTTATCATCTGGTATAAAAGGCAGTCCTAAAGTTTTATTAGTAGAGAAAAAACGGGGGAACACTTGTGCATCATGACGGATAGGCATCGATTTCGGGAACACCAACAAGATCCCCCATCGCTCTTCCTGTTATGTTGTCGGGGCTATCATCATCATCCATAGGACTAACAGGATCTTGGACTTCATGTTGATAACGCCGAACCAAGCGCTCCGGCACCCAAATTGGGTCAGTTTGATCCTGTGGAAATATGCAAACAGATCCCCTCGCCCACGCCAATACAGGATCTGGTCCTTTCCATTGTCCTGAGAGAACATCTTTCCATTTTACCATTCCCCGATTTACTGGGACATGATGAGCATGTCTATCAGCTGCTGTCCGACCCTCCTTATCCAAATTTAAAAAATTTAAAGTATATAGTGCTAAGGAAACCCTAACCTTCGGAGACTGGCCGTGGCCAATTCCCCCTTTTTGTTTTTGCAAACATTCTTTTAAAGTCCTATTAGTTCTTTCAATGATACCTTGACCCTGTGGATTATAGGGAAGTCCATGCTTAATCAGTACTGCCATGTGTTGGCAGAAAGTATTAAAGGAATGTGCGGTATATGCTGGACCATTATCTGTTTTTAATTGTTTGGGCTTTCCCCATGCAGCTCAGGCTTCTAAACAATGCTGTATTACGTGTGATGCCTTTTCCCCACTGAGTGGAGAAGCAAAGACAATGCCTGAGCATATGTCCACAGATACATGAACATATTTTAATGTCCCAAATTCAGGAATATGTGTAACATCCGTCTGCCATAATTGTAATGGAAGTAACCCGCTGGGATTGATACCAAATGAGGGGAGATTTTGATAAACTATACATTGCAGGCATGCTAAGACAATTTCTCTGGCTTCTGCACATGTTATATTAAATTTTAATTGTAACACTCGGGCATTTACATGGAACTGAGAATGGAATTCTCTGGCTAGTTCTAAAGGTGAGGCCAAAAATATAAATAATAATATAAATAATCTACATAATTAGAGTCAGAGATTAAGTTAAAGGGAAAAGGGCAATCCTTAAAGACTTCTAGCACTATCTGAAGCTCCACTCATTGTGGAGTGTTAGGGAGAAACTGCCTGATAACAGGGTCTTGAGAATCAACCATATAAGCACCACAGCCTGTTTTAGATCCATCTGTAAAAATATTTTTGGTCCCAACTATAGGCTGGGTTTTTGTCACTTTATAGAACACAACCGGATGCAATTTAAAAAAGGCCATAAGAGGATGTTTAGGATAATGATTATCTATTTTTCCATCAAAGCAACAACTTAAAATGGCCCAAGCATCTATAGTTGCAGTTAAGACTCTGATTGATAACTGTCATAAGGTACAATAAGAGTCTGTGGCATGAACCCAAAATGTTGTAGACACTGGCGGAGTCCTTCAATAGCAAGAACAGCCACAGCCGTGGGGATATGCTCCACTGTTTTTCCAGGAGAGCTTTTAGGATGTATCCACAACAGAGGACCTTGCTGCTACAATACACCTGTGGGCTGTTCTACTGTTTGCAAGATGCAAAGATCTACAGGTGTTCCTTCTATTACTCTATGTAATTGGGCAGTAGAAATCTCTTCATTAACAACATTAATAGCTTTTCGGGCATCTTCTGTCAGGTTTCTAGGTGAATTTAAAGCTGTATCTCCCTCTAATACTTTGAATAGTGGCTTTAAGACATAATTAGGGATTTTTAAATATGGACAAATCCAATTTATATCTCCCAACAGTTTCTGAAAATCATTGAGGGTATGTAAATTGTCTAACTGTAAACTAACTTTCTGTGGCCAAACCATGTTAGGTGAAACCTTTGCCCCTAAGTAAGAAATGATTGATTCATGTTGTACCTTTTGGGGGGCTATATAAAGACCCCAACCTTTTAATTCATTTACTAGATTACTATAGGCTTCTTTTAAATAAAGTTCTTCTTTGGCAGCAAGTAATATGTCATCCATGTAATGGATGCATCTTAAGCCTTTAAATTTTTCTCTTATAGGAGCCAAAGCCCTTCCTACATAAAGTTGACACATAGTCGGGCTATTAGCCATCCCTTGGGGCAAAACTATCCATTCGAATCTTTGGTCGGGTTGTTCATGATTACAGGAAGGTACGGTGAAAGCAAAACGTTCAGCATCTTTCTCATTCAATGGGATGGAAAAGAAACAATCTTTGATATCTATCACTATCAACAACCATCCTTGAGGCAAGGTGGTTAGTAGGGGAAGGCCCCTTTGGATAGGTCCCATAATTTGCATCTGTTGATTGATAGCTCTTAGATCATGTAAAAGCCTCCACTTTCCAGATTTCTTTTTGATTACAAATGTTGGGGTATTCCAGGGGGAAACAGAAGGTTGGATATGTCCAAGAGAAAGTTGCTCTTGGACAAGTTCATGGGCTGCAATCAATTTTTCCAAGGATAAGGGCCACTGAGGAACCCACACTGGATCCTCAGTTTTCCAAGTAATAGGAATTCCCTCCTCAGTGGCCCCTAGGAAAAACCCACTCCAGCTCTACCCTTTCTTTCACTTGGTTGGACAGGGGATCTCCGACCCTGCAAATATTTACCTATTCCAAAAGATGGATGATATCCCATATTTTGTATCATTTGTTGAGAAGCAGCAGAATACTCATTTGTAAGTCTCATCCATAAATTTTGTAATAAGTCCCTGCCCCAAAGAGAAATGGGCAAGTCTAGTACATAAGGCTGTATTTCACCTGAATGTCCCTCCGCATCAGTCCATTTCAATGTTCTAGAACTGATATCAGGAGTTTTTGCGAAGCCTAGTCCTTGTAACACCTGATTATAAGACTGTACTGGCCATCCTGATGGCCAGTCCTTTTTTGCAATAATGCTATGATCAGCCCCTGTATCTAACAATCCTAATATCCTTTTTTCATCTACCTTAAGTTCCAGCACTGGGCGCTGATCTAGTTGTAAAAACAGGAAAGTTAACTCTGTGCCAGAAGATCCAAACCCCTGTTTCCCCCGTTGTTTATTTCTAGCAGGAAATTGGTCATGTACACTGGGCAAAAGAACTAATTGAGCCACACGGTCTCTGGGTGATATGGACGCTATTCCCCTGGGGGAGGAAACCATTATTTTAACTACCCCTTGATAGTCAGGGTCTATAATGCCTGGGTGAACTATCAGCCCTCGTAAGGCCGATGAAGATCTCCCTATCAATAATCCCACTGTATTTTCTTGTAAAGGGCCAGAAAAGTCAGTTTCAATTAATTGTGTTCCCATGTGAGGGGTCAATACGAGTCTGGTGGTGGAGCAGAGGTCCAATCCTGCGGAGCCCTCAGTGGCTCTCCTCAGTTCCGAGGGTGTCTCAGTGTTGGCCAGGTCTCCTCTTTCTGCTGTGAATTGTCCATTGCCCCATATATTTGTGGGCCCTGAGGACGAGGGCCCCGCTGCCCGTTTTTTGGCTGTGCTCCACAAAAGCCAGAAACAAGGGGCTGGCCATTAATATCTTTAATTGATATACATTCATTAGCCCAATGATTACCTTTTCTACATCTAGGACATAGTCCTGGCTGTCTCGTTCTACCCCCTCCTGATTCAGCCCCTCTTGCTGCGCAATCTTTCTTCAAATGTCCATGCTTCCCACATCTAAAACAGGCCCCGGGAGGAATTGTCTTCTTTCTTTTTGCAATTGCATTACTGCAGCAGCAAATCCTGCATTAGTAAGGGGCCCACCCAGTTCCCTGCAGACCTTCATCCATGCTTCTATACCTTTTTGTTTATAGGGGGTGATGGCGGTTCTACATTCCTTGGTGCACTGTTCAAAAACTAATTGCTGGATAAGAGGCATTGCACTATCAGGGTCACCAAAGATCCTCCCTGCAGATTCAACCATCCTCGTGACAAAGGCTGAGAAAGGTTCGGTTGATCCTTGCACAATCTTGGTAAGATTACCCAATACTTCTCCCCTGTTGGGCAAAGCCTTCCATGCCTTAATAGCCATGCCATTTATCTGTCCATAAACCTCCTCAGGATATCCTATTTGTGCATTGGCAAATCTGCCTTGCCCCATTAACATATCCCTGTCCCAAGGGGCGTGCCCTGCAGCCTGATTGGCAGCTGCTTGTGCATTTGCAAACTCAAACATGAATGCTCTCCAGTCTAGATATTGTCCAGGAGAAAGACAAGCTTTGGCCAGCCTAGACCAGTCATCAGGCGCCATGCAATGTCTCTGCAAAGCTTCAACCTGAGCCACAGTAAAGGCAGCTGTTATGCCATATGTTTTCACTGATTCTGCCAAAGACTTAATGACTTTAAAATCCAGTGGCTCATGGAATCTGTTACCTGCCTGGTCTTGGAACACTGGGAACCCAATTTGTGAAGACCTAACCTCACGCCACACATCTGGGCAAAATGAAATTTGCTGAGTGAAAGAGCTCGAACGCTCCACCCCATAAGCAGGGGGTGCTGCAGACATACTTTCAATGTCTTGTCCCTTTCTATTGCTGTTATACCCTAACTTAGTATTTGGTGGGAGTTTCCGGGGTTTTACTTCCTCTTTATTAGGCTTCCAATTTTCTTGGAATGGAGCCAAGGAGGGGTAAAGGCTAGTCCTTTCGAGCTGTTGCACGAGTCCCTCTGCTTCCTCTTCTGAATCTTCACTGGAACTACCAGAGGAAGAGACACTTCTCTCGGACTGTAAAGATCTTTCCTCTCTTAACTGATCTAAGGCTTGTCTTCCTGCCTCTAAAGTACCATAGCACCTATCATCCTCAAGACAGCTCCTAACCATTTTCCAGACTGCTCTTACTCCTGGTTTTAATGTTCCATGTTCTCTAGCAAAATCTAAATCTCTTCCTAGTTTTTCCCAACTGGTCACTGTCAAGTTTCCCGACACAGCAAACCAGGGGGCTGCTGTATCACATTCCTTCAAGAAACGTTGCAGGGTGGCTCTATTCAATTCCAACCCCTCTAATTTGAGCAGTTCCTGCAATGCTGAATAGATCGGATGAGATGATGACGCACCCATAGTTTCAATTTTACCTTTCTAGCGCCTACTTCCTGGCATCCTAAATAGCCTCTAATTTTCAATTTTACCTTTCTAGTGCCTGCTTCCTGGCGTCCTAAATAGCCTCTAATTTTCAATTTTACCTTTCTAGTGCCTGCTTCCTGGCGTCCTAAATAGCCTCTAATTTTCAATTTTTCCTTTCTAGCGCCTACTTCCTGGCGTCCTAAATAGCCTCTAATTTTCAATTTTACCTTTCTAGTGCCTGCTTCCTGGCATCCTAAATAGCCTCTAATTTTCCTGAGGACCTTCCCCAAACCCTGGGGTTGTAAGCCCAACTTACCGGGGACTTACCCTGTGCGCACCCCTGACTGTTGTAAGTTCTGAACTCTTCGGTGGGGGAGTCGGGTTCCCCGTATGGGCCACCACTTGTCGCGTCCACCTCGACCAGCAAGGAAGACACAACCACGAGTTCTTCTTACAGCAGTTTATTCAGGCAACTTCAAGCTTCATCTCCCCCGAGCCTCGGGCGGGGCTTCCTTGTAAGCGCACTCACTCCGCCCAATCACCCCAGGCTACGCAACCTCTCCAGGCATGCATCAGAAGCCAATGAGCAGCGGTGAGGGCGAGCTCCTCCAAATATGGACTTGTTTGTCCCAAGCATAGAACTTCCGTCAGGCGCCATCTTTAGGGCTTGGCCCGAGGGGCTCTCCACACCTCTGTAGTAAAGAGAATCTGTAGCAACTGTTGACAATCATCCCAAGTTGGTAGGTGGGTGAAAATAATGGAATCCAAAAGGTCAATTCTGTGGTTTTTCAGAAACTTTAAGGGTTTGCATCTTCCAATTATGAACATCACTAGTGGTGAATGGCCAGTAATGATGTGGTTGATTACCATCTTGGTCTGTGGGCCTGGTAACCCAGAAGAGGAACACTGTAGCCTCAGGATCTAGTGCCTGACTCCAAGGGGCCCTACTATGAGTGTAGGGAGGGCTTGTATGGGTGGAGGTTGGGCTTCTGGTAGAGGGCCTTGAGGCTGTGGCCCTGTGGGCTGAGGTGGGTCTGTGGGGGGAAGGAGGATAAGGAGGAGGGAAGATTAACTCTTTTTCTTGTGAATTTGGAAGTACAGGATATAGAGGAATTGAGGGGGGAACAATAGGGGGAGTCATCTGGTTTATCCTTCTGCTTAATTGCCATAATAGAGGTGGTTTCTTGTGGAGGGAGAAGAAAAGGTTTAACCCAAGAGGGAGGGTCTTCCACTAGGTCCTGCCAGACCATGATATATGGTATTTAGTCTGGGTGGCCAGGAGGTCCCTGAAAACTTATTTCTTGGACACAGTGCATGATTGGCAAGTGGAAGATGCCCTCTAGCAGCCAGCCCACATTGAAAGTGGGCCATTCGCTCCTGCAAAAAGTGATGAGTTTAGTTTTCTTTATTTCTACACTGAGGTTATGAGTCCTAATTTTAACATCCTGAAAGTGGTCCATCAATAAAGAAAGAGGGGTAGTCTGTGTCTGTCCCATCTGTCCAACCACACAAATAGTAATTCCAACAAAGAAAAGGAAAAAGAGCAAAAAAGTTCAGCTGGCCAGTGACTACAAAACCAAAACTGAGACACCATTCCACAGTAGTGACCTGCATTGTCTCTGCAAGTCTATCAGGGGAATGAAATCCCCCCTGGGCATGCCTGGGGCACCTAGGACCCACTGTCCAGGCAGGTGGTCTCCAAGGGCACATCCACCTGACCACAATTCTCCAGTGAAAAGAAGGATAAAGGACAGGTTTTCAAGAAGAACAAAACACAGAAGCACACTTGCCAGCCAGTAATCTGAGCTCCACGTGCTGATGGTCATCAGGAGTCTCTGAGGGGATCTTGGACAAGCCCCCAAATGTTATACCCAGTTCTTGGCACCCACAGTGACTACTAAGGAGAACTAGGCATGTATGCAAAGGCAAAGAGCTTTATTTCAGGCTTAAGCTCAGACTCTTGACTTCACCAACTCAGTGGATCCATACAAGAGTCCCGAGTAGCAGGAAGGTAGGGTTTTTATAGGGATTTGAACAAAGAAGAAGTGGGTTTCCAGCTTGGCAGTTACATGATTGAATGGTTTGAACAGTAACTGTACTTGTATTCTTTTGATTGACCTTAAGATGTTGATGGGCAAAGTTGGTCGGCAGGAGGCTAGGGGAATTCCAGAAAGATTAGGTAACCTTCATTGTGATTGTCTAAGCAAGCAGCAGGCAGCAGTAACATTTCTATACCTTTGATTGGCTGGGACAGAGAGGCAGAAGAGACAGGTCTTGGGTAAGTCCCAGTCATGTCCTGGACATGTCTACAGGCTCACTCAGGCCCTTGCGCAGGTATCTTTCCTGACCACTAGCCCAAGCAGTGACCTACTGAAGTCTGTCATGGAGCTATTCTGGTTCTTGTGTCCTTCAGGGTTAATCTTATTTTTACTATACTAACATCTCCTTTGCTTAAACCAGGTCAAATGAGATTTAATTTATTTATCAGTCAAATCACTAACATAGTGTCTTTTGTCTCCTAGAAATTGGTATTCCCTAAGCATCATTTTCTTCTCTGATTTCTTTTCACTTTGTTTTAAGGAGCTGGTATCTTGCCTGTGGCCTTTTATTCCTGTTGAGGTCGAGGGTGATCCATGTGGTTAGATGCAGCATGGCTCACTTCCTGGCTCCTCAGCAAACTGTCAAATGAAAGTCTCACTTGTGTCATATCAGAGTGAAAGATTGTGGTAAAATCAGTCTCACATAGTTCGGAGGACTAATGGAGTTGGTGCATATAGAACATTTAATAGAATTCTTAACACACAGAAAAGATATATGAAATGTACTGGTTGTCACCACACTAGCAAATATTAGCAGTGTAACTTCTGGACCATAAGGTAAAAATTTTTCAACAATCCCACTGTCTGCCTTAAATTCCAATCCAGATTTCTTTCTGGACACTTCCATTAGTATTCCCAACTTCATCTGAAACTAAAATGATTCTCACTGTTCTGCTTCCCTGTCAGTCCCCTCCTACCAGAGACTCAGAGCTTAGACCCTGGTAGTAATACTAAATATCCTGTCACAGATATGGAAAAATCTATTCCCAACTTTTAAAAAGCAAGAATTATGAATTACAGTTAGTTGTACCTTTATTTACTTTAGTTATTTAATATTTTAAAGTAGATTTGAGACTGTAATCTTGAGTGTAGTGTATAGAGATTGAAGGAAACAAAGATACCTTTTATGATCATAAAATTCTTTTTTCTCTATAAGGAGGTATGACAGGTGGAGTAGTCAGCTTCGGGTTGCTGGGATGTACTTCCATACAAGGCACAGTTAATGGAGGAAGGGATATTTATTGAAGCTTATAGATAGAGGGAAATTTCCATAATGGCAGAAGAAGCTGCCCACTTTCACAGGTCCAAACAAAGAGAGAAAGGCCATAAGCTACCAATACCAGTGCACACAAGCACACACTCCAGGCTCAGCACTTTGGATATATTTAGATTGGAATTCCAAATCAAACATTACACCTTAGGGCTGGACCCTAGGATCTGCTAAGCAACACCTCCTCCAGCTAGGAGGCTGCAGATCTAAATTATAAACTTTTATAAAATTCTGAATATATTGGGAGCCATCCATTCAAATTACCACAATAGGTAATCAAACTATCATCAAATTTGGCACACATTTTACAGACCTTCTGAAAATAACTTACTGTTTTAGAAATTGCAAAGAAATTTTAGGGAACCTCTAGTCAAAAAAAAAAAAAAAAGGAACTTTAGGGGCTATATTGCCTCAGGCCTGAGTAAGTTTCTTTCTTTTTTTTTTTTTCTTCCCATACCTGAGCAATGGTAGTACACTATAAAACACAACTAGGTATAGGAAAGAACATGCAGATATCTGAAGATCTGGATTCAGTGGACAGAGTTCATTCAGTCCAATCTGCAGAGTTATTCTCATGTCAAACCTTTCAGGTCCCAGGTAATCATTTCTTTAAATCTTTTGTCATATGTTCTCTAAAAAATGACAGTTGTATGTGAATGTCATAAAGTGATACTACTTTGATACCTCTGAGCAGCAGCCAGTGGAGAGAAAAGACAAGTAATTAACTTATCAAACACTTCTCAGTGCAGAAACAATATATTCTAAGAGCATGAAGAATCTCTCCAGCTTTATGCTGGGTATTCTGTTATTTCTCCCTGTGGTCCAAGAGGGGCCTAAGACATGACCGTCATACTTCAGTAAAGTAACATATTTGCAATGTATGCACTTGGAAGCTAAGGAATAATGAGCAATACTAAACATTCCAATGTTTTCATGCATTTTATTATAGGTGGAATCTAAATGTGATGTAAACAATGATGCTGGTTGTTTACCAGATGATTTAGATATTGCTTCAAAACTGGTAAAATGGGGCTGGGAATATAGTTCAGTCAGTGTGAGAACCTGAGTTTAGATCCCCAATACCCACATAAATGCCAGTGTGGTGGTGTGTGCCCCTAATACCAGCATTGGAAAGGCAGAGACAGGCGGGTCGTTAGGGCTTGCTAGCTAACAAAATGGATGAGTTCCAGCTTCATTGAGAGACTCTGTCTCAAAAATTAAGGTGAAGAATGATTGAGGAAGACATTAAACCTCAACCACACACATAGACACTTTAAAGAGCTGAAGTTACACATTACTGGCAACACTGTCCAAAAGAAAATTAAAGTACTTCATACTTTCTGTGATAATGATTTCTATCATAAAGCTCATATTAGAATGATGAATTGTAATGTGCAAACATATGATTATTTGTAATCAAATACTGCTTTAAATTTTTTCTTAATTGAGGTAGGGTCGTGCTCTAGTACAGACTGACCTGGAGTTCACTCTGTAGTCTCAGGGTGGCCTCGAACTCACAGCAATTTTCCTACTGCTGTCTCCCAAGTGCTGGAATTAAAGGCATGTGCCACCACGCCCGGCTTGCTTACATTTTTTATTGACAGTTTCAATTATTGAAGCCTTAATAGAATTCCTCAAATGTAAAGTTTTTTTTTTAAAGACTAGAAGTCAAGAAACACTGGGTAAATTGGAATAATTGCCAATATGATATGTATTTTAAAAAATCTTGATTGTAATATTGATGGAGATTTTGCTAAAAAGAATACAAGAGACAATTGTAAAGAAATATGTAGTGATTTAATATTTTTATCTCAGCAATGTTAGTTCATCCTTAGAGAATTCTGAAATAGAAATAATTATGATAACTATAGTTATAGTAATTTTGACTATTTTTCCAACTTTTGAACACATTGAAACCATAGTCTTTATTTATTCTGACATGCTACTGACAAGATTTTTAACTACATAGATATCTTTGAAATATCTGAATTAGTGGTTTAACTATTGCATTCTTGCTACAGTCTTAGGCTTTGAAAGTGTTAAGAGCAAATCTACAGGAGCTGGGGAGATGGCTCAGGATTAAAGGCACTTACTTGCAAAGCATGTTGGCCTAGGTTCAATTTCCCAGTTCACATGTAAATCCAGATGCACAAAGTGGCACATGTGTCTGGGGTTAGTTTGTATTAGCAAGAGGCCCTGGCATGCCCATACTCTGTTTCTCTCTCTCGCTCTTGCTCTCGCTCTCTCTGGCAAATAGATATCAATTGAAGAGATACCAAACAAATTTTGAGTTGGGGGAATTTAAATTTAATTACCACCAAAGACAAGCAATGTAGAAAGGTATTGTGGAATACAAGACCCATTAGAGTATTTTAATATTTATTTTAGAGCTTAGAACGATGTCAGGGCACATCACAGACACACCTAAGTACTCGCTGAGGGACAGAATAACTAGACAACAGCAGTGAGACAACTTTGAGTAGGACAGAGGAATGTTGCAGTTTGAACATCAGCAGGAGATGATGCTCACAGGAACAAATGAGGTCAGCTAGAACACAGTAGGAGTGATTTTAATGAATCAGGAAAAGAGGCACCATTGTATACAGGCATCCCCTCCCCTTAATCAGCCTTTCAAGATAAAGATAACATTGTTCTGTGACATAAAACATGTTAAATGAAAAATTTAAGAGATTGTTGAGGGGGGGGGGGAACAGAGGGAGGAAAGGGAGGAAGTGGAAGGGAAGAAAGGAAACTAGGAATATGTATGCAGAAAACTTGAGATGAATCCAGACCAGCCTGTAGAAGTTTTATTTGTATAGGACTTGGAGCACTCCTATGCAAACATAAGAAAATGCTTCAGAGATCCTTGTGAGTTTGGAGCAGGAAACTGAGATGTACAGACAAGGGTGAGACACAGAGGTCACCTCTACCGTTGTGGGAGCATGTTTGCATGGAACATGACAGGATATGCTGAAGCAGGGACCTGCTGCCAAGCTACACCCAGCAATTTCCTGACCAGAAGCTCATGATTCAATTCAGCTCCCAGGCAGTGTCCTCTGTGGGCAGCATTGCCTGCATGCATTTACTATGTCCTCTGACTCAGCTCTCCAGGGACATGTGACAGGTCCATTAAAATAAATTCACAAACCAGAGAAATAAGAGAAAAAATTAAGTGAAGTTCTTCTGTAACATCTACCAACACATTTGGATACAGCAAAGATTGGCCAGTTAGTGTAAGTCTATTGCTTAAACTATCAGATGACTTTTATAAGTGAGAGCCAAGTTCATGAAATGTGTGCTTCTCCCAGATACTTAGCCAGGTGTTCATGTTGTTAATATTCCTTCTCTGTTTCTGGAGAAATTTCAGTTTTAATTTATAGTATTTTTCTTTCTAAACTGAGACTTTGGTATATGTCTCTTGACCTGGGCTTGCATTTTAGCACTAAAATAATGACTTCAAAGGAAATCATAGCCAAATCATTATGGTTTCATTGATTTTTAGGTCAGATGGCAAAAATCTGTAATTGTATGTAATTTCCACATGAAATAAAGCAATGTCTAATTTGTACAAATCCATCTGCAAGTCTAAGGTCAAATTTTTCAGTTCATCTGGCATGAAGATGAAGTTATTAATGACACCCAAGGTAAGTTATTTTTACTGATTTTGATGTTAACATTTCATAAAACTATAAAAATAATAATTTCCTATTGCATATTCATTTCATACTTAAAGACAGAAAACAAAGTTACTTAGGATAAGCTAATATACAATTCAATTCATTTGTTCATTAAATTGGTGGTTTCCTTAGGAGTAGGCAAAAAATAATTTCATGCTTCCATTTCACTGAAATCTGGGAGACTTCATTTGAAGCATAGAGTCAAAGTACAAATACCTACTCTGCATTAATGATTCATTCCATTCAAATTCATAAGCCAAGGTCAACAAGGATAAAGTAATGGGTAAGAGGATGTTTTGAAGCAGCATACTCTGGTTTTCATAAAAATATAAGATGGAAATAAATGAAATTCTATATACTGACCTCATGGTGCCTAATAGTTTCTTAAAACCTAAAATTTAAAGCTGAGGGTGGTGGCACATGCCTTTAATACCAGCACTCAGGAAACTGAACCACTAGTTTGAGGCCAGCCTGGGGCAACTGAGTGAATTCCAGGTCAGCATGGACTAGAGTGAAACTCTACCTCAAAAAAGACCAGAAATAAAAATAACAACAACAATAACCTAAAAATTAGAAATCCTGAAGGAACATAACATCTGACTCTTAAACATTCAACTACTGAGAAGCAGCACTGGCACCAAACAAGAGGGAGAAAAGTAAAAGATAAACTTGAGCCAGGCTGTCTTCCTCTCTCAAAATGTGCATGTGTGTGTGTGTGTGTAATCTCAATGTCTTCACTAGGAGTATAACAAATCTGTAACAAGGTGCTTTCAACCATATCCCCATGCATGCAGCACAGAAAGGAATGTCCACCAATGTCAATAAAGAATCATTTTAAACTATCATTACTATGGCCTAAAATTATGTTTCTACCAGAAAAATAAACATGTATGCCTTCTTGACTTTATTCAAGTTGAGATCTATGCTTATCAAGAAATAAAATGTTATTGTATACTAGCAAATGGTAAGTCAAGGACAGCTATTATCTCGTGACAGAAGACTGTCGTTGGACCTTGCCAATCCTCATCAGAGCTCAGCATGGAAGTCATGCAGCTGTCCTTCTCCTTACTTCCAGGTCTGGAATGGTATCCTAATGTTTGGGGCTAAAGTTGATTAAAAATAGAAGAACAATCATATACTTTAGAGACCTTGTTAAGGAAATTTATAAAAGTAATCTCCACTTCATCTATAGAAAAGTTAAAAAGTTGACCCATGTAAAGTTCTTGGAGGAACACATGCTCTAACATTCTGTCATTACATTTACATAATGTAGTTAGAAAATCTTTTACAAAGATAAATTTTAAGATAAAATTAATGTGTATTTCTTTCTTCAATAATACCTAAGTATCTATTCTATAAATAAAATTACTTAATTTTTTTCAAGATCTATTTCATATTGCTAAAACATGAGTGTTAAAATTTTAACACATGGACAAATGAGATAACCCTTACTTTTTTAATAGAGAGTTTAATAGGTGTAGGCCCTCTTGTACCCCATGATTGATGGTAGCTTGATATTGGAGAGTGGGCTTGTGTTTGGATATGGTTCTGACTTGTTTCCCAGCTCCAGCTATGGGTCCCATACCACTGAGGGGATCAGTTAGCCAAATCAAGAGCAGATGGTTCCCCACCATGGCTGTGTGCCACTATATTACTTGTGTGGACATCACAACAGGTTATTTGTTGCTAAGTAGGTTAGACCATGAGTTGCTAGGACAGATATTGGTCATTTCCCCCAGTCGCCCATGTAGCACTTTCTGGCACTAGACACACTGACTGTCTGGGGACTGACTCTCTCCTGGCTTCCAGCCATGCCATTCCATTTTATGTTTCAGCTGCATATGGAGTCTTCAGCAATAGGGTCTTACCACTGACCTTTGGTGGGTCATCAAGTACTCTGACAGAAATCTGTCATTCTTTTAGGAAACCTTGTAGGTTTCTCTGATCACAAGCTCATTGTGGATGATAGCCCCATGCTGGTACTGGGAGTTACAGGTCAGTGCCCAATAAGAAAATGAGGAAAAAGATAACTAATATACAAGAATTAGAGAGGAGAGAGAGAGGGAGGTGGGGGAGAGGGAGGGAGGGAAGATGTAGATTTAGGTTAGACTTGATCCTACACTCTCCAGTGTCTTGTGGTTCAGGTGTTTCCTGTAAGGGCCTGGTGAAGGTTCAGCCATTTGGTCTGCCTTTTAGGATGTAGAATTTTATGGTACCATTGCCGTTTGGGTCTAAATTAGTTGTTTCTGAACCCTTTGATGACCTCCCCTCCCTCCCCATCCATCCTATTGTCTAGTCTAGGAGATGCTTGCTGGGTATGTAAGTAATCTTGGGAAGATTCAGGTTAGGTACTGCAGATGAGTGAGACTATATGGTGATTTTTTTTTTTTTTTCTGTGATTGGATAAGTTCACTGAGAATGATCTGTTCTAGGCTCGAGCATTTTTCCTCGAATTTCTTTGTGTCATGTTTTTCTTACTGCTGTATAGAATTCCATTGTGTAGATATACCACATCTTAGTTATCCATTTTTTAGTGATGGACATCTGGATGGATTCCAGCTCTTCGCTATTATGAATTGAGCTGCTACAAACATGGTTGAGCAAATCTCTCTGGCCTGTGGTTTGAAGGTTTTAGGGTAGATGCCCAGTAAGGGAATAACTGGGTCTGTTTGTATCTCTATAGTCAGCTTTTTCAGGAGTCTCCATATTGCCTTCCAAAGTGGTTGTACCATCCTACATTCCCACCAACAGTGGATGAGTGTTCCTACTTCTCCAAATCCTCGCCAGCATTTATTTTGGTTTCATTTTTTGATGTTTGCTATCCTAGATGCCGATCCTAAAGAGAGAGCCACCCCATCATACCTCAAAAGGGCCCCAACTGAAACTAAGGAAAATTGGCAAAACAGGCAAGGGTGCTGTTTTCCTGATGAACCACATACCAGCACAAGGGGGAAAGAGACCAACACAGAGAAAAATCAACTCCTACCAAATCAGAGAGCCAGAGCCTCAGAGGCCCCCAACACGTCATCACTGAAGCAGACCAAAAATGAACCCAACATGGCTCAGGGAAATTTTGCGGAAGAGGGGAAGGAAAGAATGTCAGAGCCACATGTTGGGTCATGATGTACAGAGACATTTTCATACTAATAACTGTGGGCTAACTCCACAATGCACGACCCATATACATCAACAAGGAGGGGCCATTGGGGAGGGGGTAGGTCATGGATGAGCCTAATAATGGTACTAAACTGCCTGTATTTGCTGAATAGAAAACTAATAAAAATTAAAAAATAAAAAAAAAATTAACACATGAAATAAGGAAAAATATCATGTAATAAATATTAACTATATTATCAAAGTATACAGCTTCCAGGGCTAGAACGATTGCTCAGTAGTTAAAGGCACTTACTCTGTAAGCCTGAAGACCAGAATTTGGATCCCCGGAGCCCATATAAAGCTGAACACAAATACCATGTGTCTGTATTACCAACACACCTACAGCAGTTTGTGACAAAGTTGGGGGAAACTCTAAGCTCACAGGACTGCTAGCCTAGTGTTCACAGAAAATAAAATAAAACAGTAAGAGGGGATTCTGAGAATGGCTAGGCCTGCTAAGGAGGGGGCCGCTGATGCCAGGTCTGTTCTCAGAGCTATGGGCTGAAGAGACTGAGCTGCCACAATAATTGGAGGCTTATTCATCTATCACAAAGGGGAGGTGCTCATCTCCCAGGTCTACAGAGTTGACATCATGCAGAATGCAGTGGATGCCTCCCGGGTCAATGTTATTCATGTACTGCACCAAGTGTGCAGCCTTGTCACAAGCATTGCTGGTACCAGTTTCTTCCATGGTAAATGGTCCAACATCTGGCTGGAAGCTGTCACAAAGTAGAATGGCAATGCTGCTATGGTCTTGGAATTCCTCTATACGATGTGTGATGTAATCGCCACTTATTTTGCAAGATCAGTGAGGAAAACATCAAGAATATTTCTGTGTTTATATATGAGATGCTGGGTGAGATCTTAGACTTTGGCTACCCACAGAACTTGGAGACAGGCATGCTGAACACTTTCATTACCCAGTAGGGCATCATGAGTTAGCACCAGGGCTGGAGAGATAGCTTAGAGGTTAAGGCACATACCTGAGAACCCAGGTTCCATTCTCCAGGTCCCACATAAGCCAGATGCACATGGTGGTGCACACATCTGGAGTTCATTTGCAGTGTCTGGAGGCCCTGGCGCACCCATTCATTCGCTCTGTCTCTCTTTCTGCCTCTGTCTCTGTCTCTGTCTCTCTCTCTCTCTCTCTCTCTCTCTCTCTCTCTCTTTCTCTCTCTCTCTCTCTCTCTCCCCTCCCTGTCTCTAAATAAATAAATAAATCTAAAACAAAAGAAGTAAGCACCAGACAAAAGAACTCACTGGGATCACCATCAGATGATGGGGCAGATTGGATGGCATGGGAAGGCATCAAGTATAGTCCAAATGAGCTCTTTCTGGATGTCCTGGACAGTGTAAACCTGCTCTTGTACCCAGAGGGAAAGGTGCTGGGTGCCCATATGTCAGGCGGGTGATAATGAAGAACTACCTGAGTGCCATGACTGAGTCAAAGTTTGGGATGAAGACAAGATCACCATTGGAAAGCAGGGCAAAAGCACAGCTAATGGAGCAGAAAAAGTTGGGAGGCAATCAATTGCAGTGAATGCCTGCTCCTTCCACCTGGGCCTCAGTGGGTCTGATTCCACACACAGTAAATGCCTCATCCTAGCAGATGTGGGGTTTGGACTCATGAAGTATCACACCCCCAAGGACATCACACCCCCCCCCGCGAGATCCCACTGGTGAGGGAAATGGGGCTCACCAAACTGGAGGTCAAGGTGGTCATCAAGTTCAACTTCAAGCCCTCACTAGTAGCCCAGGGGATCCCAACCCCACGTGGCAGTGGGACTGGTGAGGAAGTCCCTATCCTAACTAAGCTTCCTGGGCAGGGTGGGCTGGGGGCTTCTGCTCTTCCATCTGTTCTGACCAAGGGCCAACCTCTGAATTTTGTGACCAAACCCAGATGGGCCCTGCTCATCTCCACCCCTGTGACCATACCTCTGGAGTGAAAGAGTTGACTGCCCCTAACCTTGGAGTTCCCCCAAAGGCGAATTATGTATCCCCAGTCCTCAATCCCTGTGGGATAGTGTGAGCTCTGTTTTGTATACATGTGACTTCATCCAGTTAAAAGCCCAATAAACTCTGTAAAATGGGGGAAAAAATGAAAAAGAGAACAGAAAGAGAACTCAGACAAGGTGGAAATAGAAGAACCCTATCCCAAAGTTGTCTTCTGCCCCCACATGTGCACTGTTCATGTGTGTACCCATACACACTCATACATACACACATCATATTATATACATATCTGTATCATTCCTGTTTTCATCTTCAATGTCCAGCTTCTTGAAATACTATGTCCATCATCAGGAGAAGATGATGACAATGATAGACAACTTACAAGATAAACAAATGGCCAACATGATGACTTCAATTTTTTCTTTTCTTGAGCAGAACATACAAAAAACAAAAATAGAGTGTGATGAATTTCACTCATATAATTTGCCCTTAAGACAAACTTTACAACAAGCATTTCCTTAGAAAATATAATACAAACAGAAGACTCTTTTGGCAGTTGATAAAAAAAATAGTGAGGATTTTTTAAGTAAAAGTTTGGTTATTGAAAATAAGTTATTAAATAGATGAGCAACTTCTACTTTACTGACTACACAGCAGTGAACTTTGTACTAACTTTTAAAAAACTATTTATGCCCGCCTCCTCTCCGCGCCCTCTCTTGCAGTCGGCGGCGACTGCGGCAAAGCAGAGCTTCAGAGACTCTGCTGCCGCCAGCACTGCCGGAGACCGGAGGCGACCGTGGCGGCTGCTGACGGGCCGCACTCCTTCCATGACTCGCAGAAGTCCCGTTGCATCAGAGTAAGATGGACGGTAGCTTTGATTGTGATTGTGGTGAGCTGGAGCCACCTGATCACTAACAAGACAGCTGTCACCAGCAGTCACCAGGGCTTCCTATTGAAATACATCAAGTAAGGAAGAAAAGCAAAACGGAAATAGTGCTTGCCAGCACCTTAGCATGCTGCTGCTCAGGGCCAGTCCAGCACTGAATGTATCTGCACTGTGAAGAAGATGTTCATAGGAACCTGTTGGGTGCACATTTATTCACATTTTGTTAAATGTTAAGTTGTTTAGCACAGTAAATCTGAGTGCATAGTATGTCATTTCATTCAGTTTGAGTTTCTTGAGTGTTTTCTTTAAATGTCTGCGGAGTTGCTGCCCCTTTTTGAACTATGAGTACTGCAATCTTTTTCATTCTCAGTATGAGTAGAGACTTTTGAGCTTTAATCCAAGGGGAACTCAGCCGCCTGGCTGGCATATGCAATGAACATCAAGACACCATCTTGCTGCATAAGCTTAGTTATTTTTATTCTCCCCTTTTGAGAGATCTTTCCTTTTGATGCCAGTTTTCTTCCTTGTTTACATAAGTTCAGCAATTCGAAAGGGAAAGGCAATAGTGAAGGTTTCAAAATGGCTGAGAAATTTGAAAGTCTCATGAACATTCATGGCTTTGATCTGGGCTCCAGGTACATGGACTTGAAACCACTGGGCTGTGGAGGCAATGGCTTGGTTTTTTCTGCTGTAGACAACGACTGTGACAAGAGAGCAGCCATCAAGAAAATTGTCCTTACTGATCCCCAGAGTGTCAAACATGGACTCCGTGAAATCAAAATTATTAGAAGACTCGATCACGACAACATTGTGAAGGTGTTTGAAATTCTTGGTCCTAGTGGAAGCCAGTTAACAGATGATGTGGGCTCCCTCACAGAGCTGAATGGTTCAGGAGTACATGGAGACAGACTTGGCCAATGTGCTGGAACAGGGCCCCTTACTGGAAGAGCACACCAGGCTCTTCATGTACCAGCTGCTACGTGGGCTCAAGTATATCCACTCTGCAAACATGCTGCACAGAGATCTCAAGCCAGCTAATCTTTTCATTAACACTGAAGACTTGGTGCTGAAGATAGATGACTTTGGGCTTGCGCGGATCATGGATCCTCACTATTCCCATAAGGGTCATCTTTCTGAAGGGTTGGTTACTAAATGGTACAGATCTCCACGTCTTTTACTTTCTCCTAATAATTACACTAAAGCCATTGACATGTGGGCTGCAGGCTGCATCTTTGCTGAAATGCTGACTGGTAAAACCCTCTTTGCAGGTGCACATGAACTTGAACAGTTGCAACTGATTTTAGTGTCTATTCCTGTTATACATGAGGAAGATCACCAGGAGCTTCTCAGTGTAATTCCAGTTTACATTAGAAACGACATGACTGAGCCACATAGACCATTAACTCAGCTGCTTCCGGGAATTAGTCGAGAAGCACTGGATTTCCTGGAACAGATTCTGACGTTTAGCCCCATGGATCGGTTGACAGCGGAGGAGGCGCTCTCCCACACATACATGAGCATATACTCCTTTCCCACTGATGAACCCCTTTCGAGTCATCCTTTCCACATTGAAGATGAAGTTGATGATATTTTGCTTATGGATGAAACTCATAGTCATATTTATAACTGGGAAAGGCATCATGATTGCCAGTTCTCAGAGCATGACTGGCCTATTCATAACAACTTTGATATAGATGAAGTTCAGCTTGACCCAAGAGCCATGTCTGATGTCACTGATGAAGAAGATGTACAAGTTGACCCTCAGAAATACTTGGATGGAGACCGAGAAAAGTACCTGGAAGATCTGGCTTTTGACACCAATTACTCTACTGCGCCCTGCTGGCAGTACCCGGATCATCATGAAAACAAGTACTGTGACCTGGAGTGTAGCCATACTTGTAAGTACAAAACGAGGTCATCATCATATTTAGATAATTTGGTTTGGAGAGAGAGTGAGGTTAACCATTACTATGAACCCAAACTCATTATAGATCTTTCCAGTTGGAAAGAACAAAGCAAAGAGAAATCTGTTAAGAAAGGCAAGTCAAAGTGTGAAAGGAATGGATTGGTTAAAGCCCAGCTAGCGCTGGAGGAGGCATCACAGCTGGCTGGGGTGGAAAGGAGAGGCAGGGATTTGACTTTGATTCTTTCATCGCAGGAACCGTTCAGCTCAGTTCACAGCGTGAACCTCCTGGAGTTGTTGACAAGTTAAACGACTTGAACAGCTCAGTGTCCCAACTGCAGCTGAAAAGCCCGATATAAAAGTCAGTAAGCCAGGAGAAGGAGGAGAAAGGGATGGCAAATTTGGCTCAGCTAGAGGCCTTACATCAGTCTTCTTGGGACAGCCAGTTTGTGAAGGGTGGGGAGGAGTGCTTTCTCATCAGTCAGTTCTGCTGTGAGGCCAGGAAGGATGAACACGCGGAGAAGGAAAACACATACACCAGTTACTTGGACAAGTTCTTTCTTTCTTTCTTTCTTTCTTTCTTTCTTTCTTTCTTTATTTATTTATTTATTTATTTATTTATTTATTTATTTGAGAGCGACAGACACAGAGAGAAAGACAGATAGAGGGAGAGAGAAAGAATGGGCCCGCCAGGGCTTCCAACCTCTGCAAACGAACTCCAGACGCGTGCGCCCCCTTGTGCATCTGGCTAATGTGGGACCTGGGGAACCGAGCCTCTAACTGGGGTCCTTAGGCTTCACAGGCAAGCGCTTAACTGCTAAGCCATCTCTCCAGCCTGGACAAGTTCTTTAGCAGGAAAGAAGATTCTGAGATGCTAGACACTGAGGCAGTGGAGGAAGGGAAGCTTGGGAAGAGAGGAAGTGAGGCAGGGTTTTTGAACAGCAGTGGGGAGTTCCTCTTTAACAAGCAGCTTGAGTCCATAGGCATCCCTCAGTTTCATAGTCCAGTGGGGTCACCCCTTAAGTCAATCCAGGCCATGTTAACACCTTCCACTATGAAATCGTCCCCTCAGATTCCTCATAAGACATATAGCAGCATTCTGAAACAACTGAACTAAACACTCAGCAGACATTTCTTTGTATTCTTCATGAAATGTGTTTTGTCTTTTTTTTATTACTAGTGTTTAAGTCACTTTTTACTTGAATCAGAAGGTGTCATTTAGTAAGGAGTTTATTAGTTCTTAGTTTGTTAAATCCAGACTTTTTTTCTACATGTGAGATAGTTTCATTTAACTGGCATGTCGTTTGCACACAAAAAGAGAGTAGAGCAAAATAATGCAATGCAGGAGGAGACAAAAGAAATGCACTAAGACTAGAACATTCTCACAGAACAATGACTGCTTTACAGGAAACAAAAATCTTGCCTTGAAATTTACACAGTGAGACTGTACATAATTGCATGGAAATATCTAATTTTTTTCCTGAAACATTTTTCATTCATTAGTATTTTCAAGTTTTTCATACTGTACACATTTCTTAAAACACATGATACCAGCAGCAACTGAAAATGAATGCCGAGTTTGGTACACATGTGTTATCTACCTCAAGGTAACAGAAATATGTGGCAGTCTCTCTTTTATTTTGATGTCATGATCTTTTCCTCCTATTATGATGGTCTTGTGTAGGTAGTGTCACTCACTGTGAAGTCATGGATATCCAGGCCACTTTATGTCTGGAGGAGAATGTTGTAAGGAGTCCTACCCTTCCTTTGGTTCTTATATTCTTTCTGCCAACTCTTCCACAATGGACTCTGAGCCTTGGAAGGTGTGATAGAGATACTGCAGTGCTGAGCACTCCTCTGTCACTTCTTCTAGCACCTTGATGCCTTCTGAATCATCCCAAGGTCACTGCCATCTGAAAAGAGAAGGTTCTCTACCAAAAGTGAGAATAGCATTAATAAATAGGTATGAACATTAAGAAAAGTGCTTATTGGGCAGCTTGATGAGCATAGTATATACATTTAACAAGACAACAGCAGATGTTACACCCCTAGGGCTCATGACTACCCCTGCTTTAGGTTTTCTGTATCAGGGCTGTAGTCCCTCCCATGGAGTGGGCCTCCAGTCAAATTAGAGGGCAGTTGGTTTCCACCATGACAGACATGACACTATTGCACCAGTTGGCTCATTTGGCCTGGCAGGCAAAATACAAGGTGTGCAATGTCCACTATGGGGTATCTTCACTGGTGATTTCTCTTTCTCCCATTGAACTGCATGCAGAATGGATTCTTCCAGCTTTCTGTCAGCCGGTCTAGATGGAGGAAGTTATCAGCTCAGTTCCAGAAGGATTTCTCAATGGCCTTGCAGCCCAAGTATGTAGAGTCTTCAGCAATAGGGGGAAGGGTCTTACCATCTATTCCTGGTGGGAAACCAAGGGCCTCAGAAATGGCCTGTAATGTTTTGGGGGCATGAGGAACCTCCCTGGCCAACAACTCACTGGAAAGTATCCCATCCCTGGCACTGAAAATTTTCTAGTAAGGAACTATGCCTCCTGAGTGCCATTGTCCAAAAAAGTAGGTTTCCATATGATGTATTTATATTCTCTTATAATTTGATTAGCCCTCCCTCCACCTTTCCTTTACTCAATCTCTTCAGCTGACCTCAGTTGGGTGCCTTTCCCCCCATTAATCTGTACTTTGAATTACATATATACAATACGATGCTATTAAGCACCCCCTTTCCTTTCTCTTTCATTTATATCTCCTTTCTAGCTTACTGGCCTTTGCTACTGAGTTTTCTATCTACTCACACAGAAGTCAAATAATCTGTAGCTAGGAGCCACATACGAGAGAGAACATGGAACGCTTGGCTTTCTGGGCCTGGGTTACCTCACTTAGTATAATCCTTTCCAGTTCCATCCATTTTCCTGCAAATTTCATAACTTCATTTTTCTTCACTGCTGAGTAGAACTCCGTTGTATAAATGTGCCATATCTTCATTATCCACTCATCAGTTGAGGGAAATCTAGGCTGGTTCCATTTTCCAGCTATTGTAAATTGAGCAGCAATAAAGCAAGTATCTCTAAGGTAATGCAATGAGTCCTTAAGATATATGCCTAGGAGTGTGGTAGATCTATTTTTAGCTGTGTTAGGAACCTCCACATTGATTTCCACAATGGCTGGATCAGATTGCATTCCCATCAACAATATAGGAGGGTTCTTCTTTTTCTGTATCCTCACGAGCATTTATTGTCATTTCTTTTCATGATGGTAGCCAATTTGATAGGAGACAGATGGAATCTCAATGCAGTTTTAATATGCATTTCCCTGATGACCAGAGATGTAGAACATTTTTTGAGATGCTTATGTGCCATCCATATTTCTTCTTTTGAGAACTCTCTATTTAGTTCCATAGCCCATTTTTAATTGGCTTGTTTGATTTCTTATTATATATTTTTTTGAGTTCTTTGTATATCCTAGATAGTTATCTTTTATCAGATGTATAACTAGCAAAATTTTTTCCCATTATTTAGGTTGCCTCTTGCTTTATTTGCAGTGTCCTTTGCCATACAAAATCTATGTAATTACATGAGGTCCCAGAAGTTAATCTGTGGTTTCATTGCCTGAGCAATTGGGGTTAAATACAGAAAGTCTTTGCCAAGACCAATATGTTGAAGGGTTTCCCCTACTTTTTCCTCTAGCAGTTTCAGAGTTTCAGGTCTGATATTAAGGTCTTTAATCCATTTGGACTTAATCCTTGTGCATGGAAAGAGAGATGGATCTACTTTCATCCTTTTACAGATACAAACCAGTTTTCCAAACCATTTCCTGAAGAGGCTGTCTTTTCTATACTGGATATTTTTGGCATTTTTGTTGAATATCAGGTGGCTATAGCTACCCAGACTTACATCTGGGTCCTCCATTCAGTTCCATTAATCTACATGTCTGCTTTTGTGCCAGTACCATCCTGTTTTTGTTACTATGGCTAGGTTACTAGGTTAAAATCAGGTATGGTGTTTAGTTTTGTTGCTCAGTATTGTTTTAGATATTTGAGATTTTTTGTGCTTCCAAATGAATTTGTGGATTTTATTTTTTATTTCCAAGAGGAATGCCATTGGAATTTTGATGGGGATTGCATTAAATGTGTAGATTGCTTTTGGTAAGATTGCCATGTTCACAATATTTATTCTTCTGACCCAAGAACAAGGGATGTCTTTCCATTTTCTAGTGTCTTCTGCCATATCTTCACTTGAGCGTTTTAACGTTTTCATTGTAGATATCCTTCATTTCCTTGGTTAGGTTTATTCCAGGGTACATTATTTATTTATTTATTTTTAATGCAATTGTGAATGGGAGTGCTTCTCTAATTTCATCCTCTGGGTGTTTGGTGTTAGCATATAGGAAGGCTACAGATTTCTGTGTATTTATTTTGTATCCTGCTACATGGCTATAGGTGTTTTTATGCTCTAACAATTTGCTGGTAGAATCTTTAGGATCCTTTATATATAGAATCATGTCATCTGCAAATAATGATAACTTCATCTCTTCCTTTCCAGTTTGCATCCCTTTTATGTGTGTCTCTTGCCTTATTGCTATGGCTAAAACTTCCAGTACTATATTAAATAAAAGTGGGGACAGTGCACACCCTTGTGTTGTTCCTGATTTTAGTGGAAAAGATTCCAGTTTTTCCCCATTTAGTATTACATTGGCTGTAGGCTTGTCATAAATAGCCTTTATTATATTGAGATATGTTCCTTCTATTCCCAGTCTCTGTAGGACTTTTATCATGAAGGGGTGTTGGATTTTGTCAAATGCTTTCTCTGCATCTAATGAAATGATCATGTGCTTTATGTCCTCCAGTCCATTTATATAATGTATTACATTTATCAATTTGCAGATGTTGAACCATCCATCAATCTCTGAGATATAGCCTACTTGGTGGGGGATGAATGATCTTTCTGATAGATTCATGTATTCTGTTTGCCAATATTTTGATGTGAATTTTTCCATTTATATTTATGAGGGAGATTAGTCTGTAATTTTCTTTTTTGCTCTATCTTTGGCTGGTTTTGGTATCAGGGTGATGCTGGCTTCATAGAAGGAGTTTGGTAGAGTTCCTCTGTTTTCTATTTTATGGAAAAGTTTAAGAATCCATGGTGTTAGTTCTTACCTGAAGGTTTGGTGAAATTCACCAGGTCTGGACTTTTTTTAGTTGTGAGATTTTTTAATAACTGCTTGGACCTCCATACTTTTATAGGTCTATTTAAGTGGCTAATCTCATCTCGATTTAATTTAGTTAGGTCATATAAATCAAGGAAATCAGTTTCTCAAGATTTTCACACTTAGTGGAGTATATGTTTTTAAAGCATGTCCCTATGATTTTGCTTTTGAATTAGATGTACCAATCTATCTGATGTTATATATTCAGGGTAGGAGCTTAAGGTGCTAGGTGTGGCTCTTAAGACTCTTGGAGTATCTACAAAAGTGACCCTTGATGTTGGGTTGCCTGCTATGACAATATTCAAGTAGGTTGAGTGGAACACATGCAGATTCTAAAACTTAACTAAACAATGTACTCTTTCAATGAAAAAAAGCACAGGTATTTATGCAATCATAGGTATTATGACAACCAGATCCTCTAACAAAGTCAGTCCCTTAGGGTGTGTGTTGCCCTATACCCTTAATCTTGTCGACTAGGAGGTTAAGGTTTCTGGTCTGTTGAGGGTTCCAAGTCAGTTTGTGACCAAGTGAGACCCTTCCCTAATGAACAACAAATAAGGAAACAAAGCCACTATAAATCATGAAGCAACAAATAACAAGACCAAAATATAGCTTATTTAAGAATGGCAAATCCAACCATCCATCAGATTTAACATATAATTTATCCTGATATGGAAGGTGCAATTAGCACTTCCATTTCAGGCCTATATACCAGGCTTATTTGGTGGGTACTGACGTGGTGTATTCCCAGTTACCTTTGGGGATGATTTGGGTCTCAGTGATGCTATGTTCCTGCTTGTGTCCCTCTTTGGTGCACTGTGGGTTCAAGGAGGCTGTCTGGGTCACTGGATCACTGCTCTGGTCACTGGTAGTGGGTGCTGTGATCTCCCTTCCCTGGGTCTCTGGTGCTTGCTGGCACTTGTGCTGGGAGGCTATGGCTGGTGGTTCTAGATCTTCCTATGGTCCATGTGATATTCTACCTTGTGATCTGCTCCTCCGTTGTCTACTGTAGTCCTCCCTTCACATTTCTTGAGTTTGCAAGGAGCTCTGGTCTGAGTAGAAAATCCCCTCACCTGGCATTTCCTGTGGCTCAAGCCAAGCCATGAAGCTTTGGCCCCATGGACCTGCTCCCACTGTGGACATGGTGCTGCCACTGCTGAAGCCCCTTCTGCCTGCCTATGTGGGTTCTAGATGCTCTGGGTATGTACTAACTTTTTTCTTTTATTTCTCAATTTTTATTAACATTTTCCATGATTATAAAAAATATCCCATGGTTATACCCTCCCTCCCGCCGCGACTTTCCCCTTTGAAATTACATTCTCCATCATATCCCCTCCCCATCTCAATCAGTCTCTCTTTTATTTTGATGTCATGATCTTTTCTTACTCTTATGATGGTCTTGTGTAGGTAGTGTCAGGCCCGGTGAGGTCATGGATATGCAGGCCATTCTGTGTCTGGAGGAGCATGTTGTAAGGAGTCCTACCCTTCCCTTGGCTCTTACATTCTTTCTGCCACCTCTTCTGCATTAGACCCCAAGCCTTGGAAGGTGTGATCGAGATAGTACTCAGTACTCCAGTCACTTCTTTCCAGCACTATGATATCTGCTGAGTCATCCCAAGGACACTGCCATCTGAAAAGAGAAGATTCTCTACCCAAAGTGAGAGTAGTATTAATATAAGGGTATAAATATTAAGAGAGTGATAAAACAGGGATAGTCATAAGCGATAGGGGTGTACATCTGCTGATGTACTAACTTTTTAATGCAGCTTTGATTTTACATTTAAATGTCACAACATGACAAATATGAAGCCATGAATTCAGTGCTTATATTTACTTCTTACATATGTTATTCATAACTAATATTGCAGTTATAATATTATAACTTTATTATAATTTTTCCCAGTGTCTCTACCCCCATCTGCACAATAGAGTATTAGCTTCTCAAACTCAGGAAGCCAACTTGCCCTCATTACATTCATGGAACAGTTCCTGACTCACCACATATTCTCAACTCAATAATGTTTAAAATTTAAAAATGAATAAAATATTTTGGGGACTTCTGGTTAAGATGGCGGCAAAGGTACTATGCCAAAGCAGCCTAGGGGGGAAAAAAGACCAAAAAAAACTCAGCAAAATACACACTTTTAGTAAAAAGTGAGGTGTATAGGAAATTGAAGCAGCAGTGGAGAAGTAGAAGAGATCCAGAGCATCCAGAGCCTGCACAGGACGGAAAAAGCAGCCCCAGCAGCTCCGCCAACCACAGCGGTGGTGGGGAGCACCAGAAAGCCACCAGACTCGGCTCCAGCCGCAGGAAAAGCCAGGTGCAGGAGCTTCCATTCACACTGGCGCTATCCGCAACTCAGGAAACATGAAGGGAGAGTGGCAGTGAGCAATGGAGGAGCAGACCACAAGGTAGAAGAACATGTGGATCAGTGAGAGAACCAGAGCAGCTGCGGCACCCTCCCCTAGCCCAACGCCTGAGCCAAGCTCCAGCGAACAGAGCAGTGGTAACGGGACCTGGCCACACCAACTTGAGCCAACCGCGGGACCCAAGCAGGAGCAGAGTTTGGCAGCAACATCAGTGGCTCCGGCACCAGTAACAGTGGCCCAAGCAGTAGCAGCTCCAGTCATGGCAGCAGCAGCAGACCCAGCAGCAGCAGACCCAGGAGCGGAAGCAGTGGCAGATCCCGCAGCAACAGCTTCAGTGGCAATGACACAGCAGCAGCAGCTTCAGCAGCAGTTGTGGCTCCAGCAGTGGCAGCTGCAGCAGCAGCAGAGGCAGCAGCAGTGGTGGGCCTAGCAGCAGCAGCTTCAGCAACAGCGGCAACAGACCCAGCAGCGGCAGCTTTAGCACCAGCACTACCAGCAGCAGGGGTGCTGATCTGCAGGGCCACACTTGCCAGGCTCGGTTTCCCCTGCAGGAAAAGCCAGTGCCCAGCTCCAGATATCAGAACAGCAGCCCAACGACCCAGGCAGCAACTTGACTGAGACCAAAATCATCCAAGGTAACTGGGATTGCACCAGGGAAGGGTCTCACTTGGTTGAAAGCTGACTCGGATCCCTCAACAGACCAGAAATCTTAACCTCTTTGTTGATAGAGGATCTAGTTGTTACAATAATTACTCTGGCATACATACTTGGGGCTCTTTTTGATTGAATGGGTACAGTGTTTAGTTAACTTTTAGAATCTACCTGTATTTTATTCCACTCAACCTACTTGAATACTCCCATAGCAGGGAAACTCAACCCCTAAGAACACCTTTGTAGATACTCTAAGAGTCTTAAGAGCCAAACCTAACACCTTAAGCTCCTACCCTGAATATATATAACATCAAATCAATTGATACAGCTAAGAATACCCAACTAGCTAGAAAATGCAAGAATTAACTTAATCCAAGATGCAAAAATATATACATTATAACACAAGAAATACTAAAAAGCAAGATGATATAAATCCACCTAAAAGTATTAATGCATCAGAAATGTCTTCCAGTGGGAACAAGTTAGAGAAAATGCCTGAGAAAGAGTTCAAAAGAATGATTATAAATATGTTCAAAGAGGTAAAAGAACAAATCAAAAGAATCAAAGCAGAAATCAAAGAGGAAATCAAAGGAATCAAAGAAGACACAGGACACCAATTTAATGAAATAAAGAAGGCAATACAAGACATAAGCAAGGAAATAGAAATAATAAAGAACAACCAGTCAGAACTACTAGCAATGAAGAAAACAGTTAATGAAATAAAAAGCTCTGTAGAAAATCTCACCAGTAGGATGGATGAGGGAGAGGACAGAATATCTAAGCTAGAAGACCAGGTGGCAGATCTAATACAGTCCAATAAAGAGAAACACAAGCTTATAGAAAAGTGTGAGTGGGAATTTCAAGATATTCGGGACACTATGAAAAGATCCAATATAAGAATTCAGGGAATAGTAGAAGGAGAAGAATTCCACTCCAAAGGCATAGTCAGCGTCTTCAACAAAATCATAGAAGAAAATTTCCCCCAAATTAGGAAAGAGGTGCCAATGCAGATACGGGAAGCCTTTAGAACCCCAGCCAGACAAAACCTGGAAAGAACCTCTCCTCGCCATATTATAACCAAACTTCCAAACACACACACCAAAGAAAAAATATTGAAAGCAGTTAGAGAGAAAAATCAAGTTACCTACAAAAGAAAGCACATCAGGAATACGGGAGATTATTCAACACAAACTTGTAAAGCCAGAAGGGCTTGGAGTGATATATTCCAAGTTCTGAAAGATAACAACTGTCAACCAAGGTTACTTTATCCTGCAAAATTATCCATTCAAATAGATGGAGAAAGAAGACATTCCATGACAAAGGCAGGTTAAAGGAGTATTTGAAGACAAAACCAGCTCTACAGAAAATACTTGATAGCATCCTCCATGCTGAAGAAAAGGAAAAGCACACATATAAGGAACCTAGAAAAAACAAGAACACTCAAATACTAGTTAACACAAGACAGCACAGGTAGAACTGAACCACACACACACAAAAAAGCAAACATAAATACACACCTTTCAATAATATCTCTTAATATCAATGGCCTCAAAGCCCCAACGAAAAGACATAGGTTTGCAGACTGGATTTAAAAGCAGGATCCTTCAATTTATTGTCTCCAAGAAACTCACCTTTCTACAAAGGATAGACATTATCTCAGGGTGAAAGGTTGGAAAATAGTGTTTCAAGCAAATGGCCTAGAAAACAAGCAGGGGGTGCTATCCTAATATCAGACAAGGTAGACTTTAGTCCAACGTTAGTCAAGAAAGATAAAGATGGTCAATTTATATTGATTAAGGGCACACTCCAACAGGAGGACATTACAATCCTAAACATATATGCACCTAACATGGGGCTCCCAAATTCGTCAAACAAACACTATTACAACTAAGGTCACAGATAACACCAAACATAGTGGTGGTGGGTGACTTTAACACTCCACTCTCATCAATGACAGATCATCCTGGGAAAAAATAAACAGAGAAGCATCTGGACTAAATGAGGTCATAGAAGGAATGGACCTAACAGATACATACAGGAAATTTCATCCAAAGGCTGCAGAATATACATTCTCTTCAGCAGCACATGGAACATTCTCCAAAATAGACCATATATTAGGACACAAAGCAAACATTACCAAATTCAGGAAAATTGAAATAATTCCTTGCATTCTATCTGACCACAATGGAATTAAACTACAAATCAGTATCAAGAAAGACTATAGAGCATACACAAAATCATGGAAACTAAACAATACACTACTAAATGATGAATGGGTCAATGAAGAAATCAAGAAGGAAATCAAAAAATTTATAGAGTAAAACGATAATGAGAACACAACATGCCGAAATCTCTGGTACACAATGAAGGCAGTTCTAAGAGGTAAATTTATAGCCTTAAGTGCCTATATTAAGAAATTAGAAAGGTCGCAAGTAAACGACCTAATGCTTCACCTTAAAGCCCTGGAAAAAGAAGAACAAGGCAAACCAAAAATCAGTAGGCATAAAGAAATAATAAAGATTAGGGCAGAAATTAATAAAATAGAAACAAACAAACAAACAAAAAATCCAAAGAATTAATGAAACAAAGAATTGGTTCTTTGAAAGGATAAAGAAGATTGATAAACCCTTAGCAAATCTGACCAAAAGAAAGAGAGAACAGACACAAATTAATAAAGTCAGAGATGAACAAGGTAACATCACAACAGATTCCAGAGAAATTCAAACAAATCATAGGGACATACTATAAAAGCATATACTCCACAAAGTATGAAAATCTGAAAGAAATGGATGATTTCCTTGATTTATATGACCTACCTAAATTAAATCAAAATGAGATCAATCACTTAAATAGACCTATAACAAATGTAGAGATCCGAACATTTATCAATAATCTCCCAACTAAAAAAAGCCCAGGCCTGGACGGATTCACTGCTGAATTTTACCAGACCTTTAAGGAAGAGCTAACACCATTGCTTCTTAAGCTTTTCCAGGAAATAGAAAAAGAAGGAATTCTACCAAACTCCTTCTATGAGGCCAGCACCACCCTGATACCAAAACTAGGCAAAGATAAACAAAAAAAAAGAAAATTACAGACCAATCTCCCTCATGAACATAGATGCAAAAATTCTCAACAAAATATTGGCAAACAGAATACAAGAGTATATCAAAAAGATCATTCACCCTGACCAAGTAGGCTTTATCCCAGAGATGCAGGGATGTTCAACATACACAAATCTATAAATGTAATACATTACATAAACGGGTTGAAGGACAAAAGTCACATGATCATCTCATTAGACGCAGAGAAAGCATTTGACAAAATCCAACATCCCTTCATGATAAAAGTCCTACAGAGACTGGGAATAGAAGGAACATATCTCAAGATAATAAAGGCTATTTATGACAAGCCTACACCCAACATATTACTAAATGGAGAAAAACTGGAAGCTTTTCCACTAAAATCAGGAACAAGACAAGGGTGTCCACTGTCCCCACTTTTATTTAATATAGTTTTGGAAATCTTAGCCATAGCAATAAGGCAAGAGACATACATAAAAGGGATACAAATTGGAAAGGAAGAGATCAAGTTATCATTATTTGCAGATGACATGATTCTATACATAAAGGGCCCTAATGACTCTACTAGCAAATTGTTAGATCTGATCAAAACCTACAGCCATGTAACAGGATACAAAATAAATACACAGGAATCAGTAGCCTTCATATATGCTAACAACAAACACACAGTGGATAAAATCAAAGAATCACTCCCATTCACATTTGCATCAAAAAAAAATAAAGTACTTTGGAATAAACCTAACCAAGGAAGTAAAGAATCTCTACAAAGAGAACTTTAAAACACTCATGCGAGAAATTTCAGAAGACACTAGAAAGTGGAGAAACATCCCTTATTCCTGGATTGGAAGAATCAATATTGTGAAAATGACAATCTTACCTAAAGCAATGTACACATTTACTGCAATCCCTATCAAAATTCCAAAGGCATTCTTCATGAAAATAGAAAAAACAATGCAAAAATTCCTTTGGAATCACAAAAAAACTCAAATATCTAAAATAATACTGAGCAACAAAAATAAGGCTGGTGGTAATACCATACCTTATTTTAACCTATACTACACAGCCATAGTAACAAAAACAGCATGGTACTGGCACAAAAACAGACATGTAGATCAGTGGAACAGAATAGAGGACCCAGATGTAAGCCCAAGTAGCTATAGCCACCTGATATTCAATAAAAATGCCATAAATACTCATCGGAGAAAAGACAACCTCTTCAGCAAATGGTGTTTTGAAAACTGGATATATATCTGCCGAGGGATGAAAATATATTCTTCTCTCTCGCCATGCACAAGCATTAAGTCTAAATGGATTAAAGACCTTAACATCAGACCTGAAACTCTGAAACTGCTAGAGATAAAAGTAGGGGAAACCCTTCAACATATTGGTCTTGGCAAAGAGTTTCTGAATACTACCCCAAATGCTCAGGCAATAAAACCACAGATTAATCACTGGGACCTCATGAAATTACAAAGATTTTGCACTGCAAAGGACACAGTGAAAAAAGCAAAGAGGCAACTTACAGAATGGGAAAAAAAATCTTTGCCAGCTATATATCTGATAGAAGATTAATATCTAAGATATACAAAGAACTCAAAAAGTTAAATAATAAGGAATCAAACAAGCCAATCAAAAAATGGGCTATGGAGCTAAATAGAGCATTCTCAAAGGAAGAAATATGAATGGCATATAAGCATCTAAAAAAATGTTCTACGTCACTAGTCATCAGGGAAATGCAGATTAAAACTACATTGAGATTCCATCTCACTCCTGTCAGATTGGCCACCATCATGAAAACAAATGATAATAAATATTGGCAGAGATGTGGAAAAACAGGAACCCTTCTACACTGCTGGTGGGAATGCAATCTGGTCCAGCCATTGTGGAAATCAGTGTAGAGGTTCCTAAAACAGCTAAAGATTGATCTACCATATGACCAGTATAGCACTCCTAGGCATATATCCGAAGGAATCATCTCATTTCCTTAGAAGTACACGCTCTACCATGTTTATTGCTGCTCAATTTATAATAGCTGGGAAATGGAACCAGCCTAGATGTCCCTCAACTGATGAGTGGATAATAAAGATGTGGCACATTTATACAATGGAGTTCTACTCAGCGGTAAAGAAAAATGAAGTTATGAAATTTGCAGAAAAATGGATGGACCTGGAAAGGATTATACTAAGTGAGGTAACCCAGGCCCAGAAAGCCAAGCACCACATGTTCTCTCTCATAACTGGATTCTAGGTACAGATGATTGGGCTTCTGCATGAGAAGGAAAATACTTGGTAGCAGAGGCCAGTAAGTTAAAAAGGAGACATAAAAGGAAGAGAAAGGAAGGGAGGAGGATACTTAATAGGTTGATATTGTATATAAGTAAGTACAATGATTGTAATGGGGAGGTAATATGATGGAGAATGGAATTTCAAATGGGAAAGTGTGGGGGTGGGGGGGAGGGAATTACCATGGGATATTTTTTTATAATCATATAAAATGTTAATAAAAATTTACAAATTAAAAAAAATATTTTGGTGCATTTTGTGGTGAAATGAGCTTAAGATATGTTTGCTAAAATTATTCATACATCAATACCTCTAAAAATAATTTGTCTCACTTTGTACCTGATCATATAGAAGTTTCCTGAAAAGAAAATCTCATTAGAAGTTGACAGGAAAGTAATAAATCATTCTCACAGAGGTGCCAACACCACATGCATATACACTATAGAAATGATATATATGCACTATGCTAACATTTCTGGAGAATGCATGACATGTTACATTGAACAAGGTCTAGTATTGAAGGTAAAAGTTAAATGGTATTTTTGATTTAAGAATACCAAAGTGTCATGCTGGTGCACACCATTAATCCCAGCACTCATGAGACAGAGGCAGGAGGATCACTGTGAGTTCAAGACCAGCCTGAGACTACACAGTGAATTCCAGGTCAGCCTGGGCTACAGTGAGACCCTACTTGAAAACTAAAAACCAAAACAAAAAACGAAATATCAAAGTGATACTCTAAGGAATGAAAAATAATTTTTAACATAATTTTTGTGATTATCAATATATGTCAAAATTTCAAAAGCATTTGTGAAAACTACAGATTTAAAGTTTCAAACACATGTGTGTGCATGTGTTTGTGTACATTTGTGCAAGAATCCATGTGCAAGTGTGTGTGCATATTCCCACACACATGCATGCACACCTCAATTAGATAAATGGAATTTTATAGAGCTTGTCTTGAATTCCCCATTTCACTTTATAAGTCAATTTGCTAACCTCTGAAAATGAAGATAATATGACACGATGCAAGATATCAGGAAATAACCAGGAAAAAAATTAAATCCCTTAGCAGGGGTTAGCACATACCAGGTTACTCAACCAAGGAACTCCTTACAATAGATGAAGGTAATGCAGGTGACTCAAAGTGCTTACAGATGAGCATACATTTAAAGTTACTGAATTCTGCTAATCCGATAACAAATATACATCTGAAGTACTGTCTCCTCTATGCAGAATGCAGATTTTGACACAGGCACTCTTTCTATAGTTAACTTGTCTGACTTATCTTCCAAGTTAGAGCTCCATGCCTGGTTTTCCCCTTAACTTTATCTCATTCTAAGTAAGTTCCATGTAGCACAGACACTTATAGAACCTCATCTCTCTCATTTATATATTTTGATCTTAACATAATTATTTATTTTGACTTATTCCATCCTAAGCTGGTTAATATTATGACTATCTGTATTCATTCTTCTAATGATGAAATCTAGAATTTAGCTTTTTATATTCAATGATTACAAATTGTTTCTTGATTGCAGGAATGGATGGATGAATGGACACATTTCAGCATTAAATGTTACAATTCTACTTTCAGTTCCAACTCAAACCAGTACTATAAGCAGTACAATTAAAAATGGAGGGACTGGAGAGATAGCTTAGTGGTTGAGCACTTGCCTGTGAACCCCAGTTTGAGGCTCGATTCCCTAGGACCCATGTAAGCCAAATGCACAAGGTGTCACGTACATCTGGAGTTCGTTTGCAGTGGCTGAAGGCCCTGACGTGCCCATTCTCTCTCTCTCCCTCTCTCTCTCTCTCTCTCTCTCTCTCTCTCTCTCTTTCTCCTTCCCTCCCTCTTTCTCTCTGTCTCAAATAAGTAAATAAAAACAAACCAAAAAATTTTTCAAAAATGGAAGCTCTGGGATATATCTTCCAATTAAAATTTATTGTTTAATTGTAAATACAATGATGAATTTTAGGAAAAAATATTACATTTGTTATAAGCAAAAGTTACAGGAACCAAATTCTTAAAGTGTAATCTAATCCAGTTTCATACAAGTCATATTAATTCAATGCAAAAAGAAATTAGAGGGAAATGAAGAACAGACAAATGCTACTAAAATTTACCCTTTCATATTAAAAATAATTAATTAAAAGTTGTGGGTTCCCTTTCTTTAGGCAATGTCTCCTCTAAAACCAGTTGTTAAAACCATACTAAATGCTCTCTCTTTCTTTCAAATAAATAAATATTTAAAATCATACTAAATGACATAGTGACACAGCACAGTAGCTAGTTTTTCCAATGGAGAAAGCTTCTAAGAGAGTCTCGCCATTTCCCACCGCACATCTTGTTGTCATTTCCACAAGCAGAGCTGGACAAGAACTCAGTGGAGGTAGTTAAAGATCCAGGCAGCAAACAATACAATGGAAGTCTAAAGGGATCAGGACAATTTAATTCCCAGATAACTTTTGGAAGAATTTATATGGGAGCTGATGGAAGGTGAGTAGCTGTTCCATACTCCCAAAGAGCACAGGTGAGTGGGCATGGGGTCAGCCCAGTCCAGAAGCTCTCTTGGCCAGCACAACCCTGTAGATGGCAGATGGCCTCCTATTCGTCACAAATATCTCCTATCACTTTGCTCAGGAGTCTCCTCAAAAGTCTATCTCATGGAGGCTGAGAAGACAGTTATGTGAGTAAAGCATTTCTTGTGCAAGCCTGAGGACTTGAGTTTTGATCACCAGCACCCACAAAAAATCCAAGCATGGGAACATCTATAACCCCAGTTCTGGGAAAGTGTAATCAGGAGGATGCCTGGTACAAGCTGGCTAGATAGTGTAGCCTATAGTGAATTCTGTGCTCTGTGAGAAACCCTGTCTCATTAAATAAGGTGAAGGTCAATAGAGGGAGACAGACTTGGACTTCTGGCCTCCACATGCACATCCACACACCTGTATCTACAGGAAAATGTACATGTATGCAAAAAAGTCCTTAAAATTTTATCTGACTATCCTAATTTAGTAAAAACTCTCTGATGCTATACTCTCTCCCTAAACAGTAGTTTATTTAATTTGCCATCTCTGAAATGTTTGTAATATTTAAGATGAGAGCCCTCAAAAGGACGTCAGAGTTGTTTAATGAATTAGGTCAAAAATAAATATTTGTGTATAATGTGGCTAGTGTACATACCTATTGAACATAATTTTGGAAGACAAACTCAGGATGATAGGATTTCTAAGGGGCAAATGGTAGACTGGCTCAGATTTCAATCCCTCTGCTCATCTAATGTCTATTTAAGCACTAAATTAGTAGAAGTTCTTATGGAAGATGGGACAGTGATGATGGAGAGGATGACAATAGTGTATTTCTTTCAACCATGTAATATTGTATCCTGAAATCACATAGGTCATTGATATTTATTGGGCTACACATGTCAACCAACTTATTGTGTAAACCTTCTCTCTAGTTTTGGGCTCCTTTTCACCATGACACTGGAAAGAACTGATAAAAGGACAGAGAGCTTGTAAGTAAAGGAGGGAAACCCCTCAGAACATCTTATTTGACTTCAATTCCTATGGTCACCAATAATCCCAATAAGAAAGCACACCAAATGATTGCTTTTATTGGCTGATTCATGACCCAAGCCACCCTGAAGAAACAATTACATAGGACTTCACTCACAGCAAACAGAGGAGTGCTTCATAAGCTATAGTAAATTTGGGATTCTGAAACCCCAGCCTGACTTCTTCCCTCATATCTGTGAGGGTTTGTATTGACCATCAACTTAATAGGACCTAGAATCACCTGTGAGGGATTATGTACATTAAGTTAGCCTCTGTATTCTGCTCATATCCTGAAACCATGAATGAAGTTGAACATAAAATGTAATGGACAAGGGGATAGAGAGAAGATTCCACAGTTAAAAACACTTTCTTGCCAAGCTTGACAGCCCAGGTTCAATCCCCCAGTACACACATAAAGTCAGATACACAAAACAGCACATGCATCTGCAGTTCATTTTCAGTGGCAGGAAGGCCCTGACATATCCATACACACTCTCTCAAATAAGTAATTTTTGAAGTAATGGACTAATGTGTTTGATAAAGGAAAAGCATTGCATCTTGTGTGGTTTCTCACTGGTGTCCTGATTCAGATGTACAATGAAAGAGGAAAATACAAAAAAAAAAAAAAAAACAGATATGTAAAATACCAGACCTGATGGAATGAAGTGTGAACAAATTTAAAGTCCAGGCACAGAGACTATAGCTGATTTGGCTGTAATTATTAAAGAGATTACCACCATTAAAGGGAAATATACTACTCTGCACTTCAAGAATAGGAAAGATGCCCTCAGAGCAAGACCATTGAAGGCTCAAGATAGAAAAATAATGAATTCCTTTTTAAAAGAACATCATTCTGGGCTGTAGGGATTGCCCAATGGTTACTGCGTAATCCTGCAAAGCCAAAGGACCCAGGTTCAATTCCCCAGGACCCACCTAAGCCAGCTACACAAGGCAATGCATGCATTTGGAGTTTGTTTGCAATGGCTAGAGGCCCTGGCATGCCCATTCTTTCTCTCTTTCTCTCCCTCTCTCTGATAAATAAATAAAAATAAATAAAATTTGATAGGGAAGGAAGGGAGGGAAAGGGAGGGGGTGGGGGACACAAATCTGGACCCAAACAGCAATGGTACCATAAAACTCTACATTCTAAAAGACAGACCAAATGGTTGAATCTTCACCAGGCCCTTAGAGGAAACACCTGAGTCACAAGGCTCTGGAGAGGGTACAAGAAGACTGACCTTAATCTTATTCTCTCTCTCTCTCTCTCTCTCAATCTGCTCTCTAACTCTTTTATATTACTTATCTTTTTCTTCCTTCTCTTTTTGGGCACTGACCTGTAACTCCTAGTCCCAGTACCAGTAGGTGACTATCATCCACAATGAGTTTTTGATCAGAGAGACCAAAAAGAATGACAGATTTCTGTCAGAGTAATTAATGACCCACAAAACATTATTGGTAAGACCCTACTGCTGAAGACACCATATACTGTTGGCATGTAACATGGGGTGACATGGCTGGAAGCTAGAAGAGAGTCAGTCCCCAGACAGCACATCTAGTGCCAGAAGGTGCTACATGGGCGACTGGGGGAAATGAGCAATATCTGTCCAAGCAACCCATGGTTAGCAGCAAACAACCTGTTGTGATGCTCACACAAGTACAATAGTGGTGCACAGCCATGGTGGGAAACCAACTGCTCTTGATTTAGCTAACTGATCTGCTCAGTAGAACGGAACCCATAGCTGGAGCTAGGAAACAAGTCAGAACCATGAGCTCACTCTCCACTATCAAGTCTAACTGTGGGCTACAAGATGGCCTACACCTATTAAATTCTCTCAAAAAAATAACAATAATCATCCTATTTATCTGGTGCTAACTTTACCCTCTGTCATAGAGTCTGCTTCTGTTTTGCAGAGAGACACAGATCCTAAGGAAAGTACCACCCCATCATACCTCAAAAGGGCCCCAGCTGAAACTAAGAATAATTGGTGAAACAAGCAAGGGTGCTGTTTGCTTGGTGAACCTGGTACCAGCACAAGGGTGAAGAAGATAGACATAGAGAACAATCAACTCCTACCATATTAGATATCCAGAGACACAGAGACTCTCAAGACCTCATCACTGAAGCAGACCTAAAATGGACCCAAAATGACTCAGGGAAATTTGCAGAAGAGGGGGCGGAAAGAATGTCAGAGCTACACATTGGGTCATGATACACAGAGACATTTCCTTCTACCCATAACTGATGGCTAACCCCTCAATGCATGTCCCAAGGAGGGTCCAGGTGGAGAGGCGAGGACAGGAAGAAGGCTAACAATGGCATCAACTTGACTGTATTCACTGAATACAAAACTAATAATAAATAAATAAATAGATTTTTTAAAAAATAAAACAACATTCTGAAAGAGGTCTTTGCTCCCCAAGGTCACCATACAGAGGCTGCTACAGCTGTGTTCCATGAGAACGAGGCTTCATCCCCATAGACTTTTATACTTGGTAGCATTGCCCACATGTTACTGCCTTTAAAGAATGAAAGACACAAGACATAGAAGGTCAGAGAATATTTCACCACAGTTCCAAAGAGCTGTTGATCAGTGGGAGGCATGGTTAGACTACCTGCACAGAAGTCATGAGAAAGCACTATATGAAGCTGTGAAAATGAACCTTATGTTGCAATGGAGACTCCAGGATACTGGAGATGACAGAACCATAGGATGTCTGGTGAGGAAAGCTTCAGATTTAAAGAGCAATCACACCAGAAAGAGACACAGCTTGAGGGGTTGAGATACCCAGGAAACTATATTCACTTATTCAACAAATCACTCAAAAATGATGAATATGTTAAAAAGCTAGTAAGATTTTTTTCATGTGTATGTGACATGTCTGCATGTTTCATGCATATGAATGCACATGTGTGTGTGAGGGGGGTGCACAATCCCAGGTATATAAATATGTAAAGGCCAGATGTTGATGTCAGGGGTATGTTTGCCTCAATTGTTCTCCATTTTATTCGCTGAGACAGGGTCTCTCTTTGAACACAGAGCACACAGGTTTGTCTAGACAAGGTAGTCAGCAAAGCATTCCCCTATCTCTACCTCTCCAGGGCTGGAATTACAGGTACATACCACAACACCTTACATTTTAATATAGGTGCTGGAGATCTAAATGCAGGTCCTCATGCCTGCACAGCAAACACTATGCACTGAGCCATCTCTCCAAGCCAAGATTTTTATGTAAGCAAAATTATTGAAAAGATTCTCAATGTTTTAGTTGCAGATTCTATTTAAGTACCCTAAAAACTACTTTCATGTTAACTGGCCTGATTAAAGTGAGAAACATATTTAGTAGAAATGTATCTCATTACTAGAAAGAGTGATCCAAGTAAAAAATACTAAGGAAACTTTTTATGTGGAAGAAAGAACAACAACATGCCAATGAGATACAGGGTCTACAGAACTTCTTGCTTTTTGCATCTACCTACAAGATCCTTCATCTTATCAAATAATATTGTCAACCTGGTACTTTATTAGATATAGAATTTCTGTCAATTTAAGACATATTATTAACCTTCAATCCTAATGAGTGTTAGGAGAGTTACAGTAAGTTTATTTTAGCATCCATAAATGAACAATAAAAAGAGCAGCAAGTCTACAAAACCATCAAACATCTCAGCTATTTTCATCTAGAAAATTTATAAAGAAGATAGTTGGAGGGAATCAACATCAATATGTTCATGTGTGAAAATTGTCAATAAAAGAGTAAAACATGCATTTTTGCAAATAATCTATTACTTCTTATGAAGTAAATATTTCAAAAAAAGAAAACATTAGAAAAGGTACTTTTGTTTGTTTGGAGATATTTCTTTTGGATAAATATGTAAGAATGGGCTGACTACATAAGGCAATAAATACATGTCTAACTTTTTTCCTTTTAATGAATACACACTAATTTTACACATGTTGGGCATGGTACATGTGATATCTCAACACACATATACAATGGAGATCACAATGCTTCATGATGACAGTCCAGACGTGTCTTGTACTTTCAAAATTCCAATAATTATTTATGTTTTGAATTTCAATTGTGTATTACGTATTTGTGGGTGGTTTAAGTAAAAGAATAGGTTTTATTCATTTCCATAATTTACATTATTTTTTGGAAATGTGTAAGAAAATCTTTGTGCTGAAATATTAGAGCCCAAATAGAGAAATATGAAAAACAAACTAAGAGATTATATTATGACATGGTTTACAACTTAAAATGCACATACATATTCTGATGAGCTACATATTTCCTCTGTGTAATTTTATTTTTATCATACAGAACTGAGAAGCCCAAAACTTGTAAATAATGAAAGAATCTAACATCACTCAAGTAAGACCAAGCACAGAAAAAGACAACATACTCAACTAACAGTTCTGTTTCACATAACCCATTTGTAGCTTTCTCCTCTAGAAGCAGCAGTATTAATGCTGCCAGCATTTCCTCTTTTGGTCTGTATTTATAGACCAGATCAGGAGGAGGAAAATGTGTATGTCAGAGACCAGCTAGAAAGAGTGTGCTCTCCTTCCAAGTTTCTAATTATATAAATATTCATGTTTCCAAACTGCATGCAATAATTAAAGTGGCATGTTCTACTTCAAGAAAACCCATATTTCATGTTAGATGTTGCCCATGGTAACATGGCCTCGAAGTGCATTTCTGTCTGTTACACATGCTTTTTATTTACTGTCTAAAAATGACATAACCATGTGATAGGCAACCAATAAAAGCAAGTTGATGGTAAAAGACATTTGATGCTAATATTCTTCTAATTGAATGAGCCAGGTCAGGGCTTCTTCCTTGAGGTAGCATGAGAAAGTTTTGTCCAAGCTTGCAGTAGTGATGGTAACCCCTTGTCCATTCAACAAGGGCATTAGATATTCAAGAAATGCAATTGTCTGTTGGGCTTAATCTAATGTATTTCCCTACTGTAAGAGTAATACAAGATTCTTTCAAATAAATTGCTGGTTCTGGCAGTAACTCATTGCCCTTCTATATTCTTTCTTATCCTTGCTAACTCACCAGTTTCTTTTTATATCTGCAACCAAATAAATAAGTGAGGGGGACCAGGACAGATATTTTTTCTAGATAAAAATGGAGACCAAAGTACAGAATTAAAGTGAAATAGGAAAATTGGGCTATTTTTTTCTGAAGCCTCTATCTTATCGGGCTTATAACAAATGCCAGAAAGGATGCTGGACATGAATCGTCCCGTGTGTGATACACATAACAGAAATGGCATCAGGTGCCAGGTCTCTCAGACTTCAAAGCCTAGGCCTTTTTTACTTCTGCAAATTTGCTTTCGTTGGAACTCCAGAAGGTTACAGGGCTCCCGTGTCCTAGCTGAACTGAGTTGAGGGAACAGCCTCACACAGGCAATAGAGTCTAGACCAGAAGGCAGTCCCTTGTGTGTTTGGAAGCATAAGCTGTGATGTCAGTTGCACTCAATACAAATGTGTGAGAAGAGATGAGTTTACAGTTTGGGATGCCCTCCGTACAGATAATATGGTCTAACTCACTTCCAGAATCATGGAAGGCTGAACCTGTGGTTGCAATTATATACATAAAAGAAAGAAGTTAGTCTCTGGATGTTGAAATGTGGAAGATGAATAGTCGAAGGGGGGAGGGGTTGCTTTGCCACAATCGCCTATCATATTTAGCCAGCCTATATTTCAAGAAGGGCATGGGATTAACTTTACCCATTGTAGATGGTAAAGAATATCAGCTGAAAGTAAAAGATACTGGGGCCCACTTCACAATCATGTGTCTTCAAGATCAGAGCTGTCCTCACTGCCAGTGGTGCTGTGCATTTATCACAATTCTGTTCCTATGCACTGAAATTGCTATCTGAGGGGCTGGACAGATGGTTCAGTGGAGAAAGCACTTGCCTTGCAAGCATGAGGACCTGAGTTCAGATTCCTAACATGCATATGAATGCTAAGTTAGCATAGTGACCATCCTGTAATTCCAGTGCAAGGAAATGGAGAAAGGGAATTAGAAGGTAAGCTGTCTAGGTAGACTACCTGAATCAGTGAGCTCCATATTCAAGTGAGAGACACTGCTTTCGTAAATACAATAGAGAACAACTGCAGAAGACACCTGATGTCAACTGCTGGCCCTACATACACATGCATATTCACATGTACCTGAAACATGTATAAACACACACACACACAGGAGAAAGAAAAGCCATCTGATCTTTTACCTGGATTTATAGAATAACAAAAATATAATTGCATTTTTCAAAGCCTTCATGTACAAGGTGGAGAACTGTTATTTCTTAGTGAATAGAGCCCAGTTATTAGAAACACTATTAAATATTATTACTAACACTAGAACACTATGGTACAGTTATTTTGCAAAACCAATTGCTCACAAAATAAATTCATCATAAGTGGCCCTACAGTTTAATTAACAAGACAATCTCAGGAAATGAATATGCCTTTATGCCACTACAGTTTTGTGAATGCAGCAGATTGGTTCAGCTCAATTATTGAAGATTATGATTAAAATTCTCAAGGAAGTAGGCCTTATGATAATATTAAAATAGCCCTAAGTATGAGGTTATTGCTACAGAATTCATAGTTCATTTTCAACTTATTCATGGTGCTTACCAATGGTGCTGAGCACTCAAGGACTTTCCAGGTAAATGCAGACACTGCATTTACAGGTGCCATACTGAGGGTGTTTGGAGTCTGTTCCCTCACACTAGACCAAAATTGTTATAATGGTTTATTAGTGACAATAAAGGCAGTGAATTTGGCATTGGGCTTATTTTAGCTTCACATAGCATTGACATCACACATAGAAATATCCCTACTAGAGGGTTGGGGAGGTGGCTCAGTGAATAAAGCGCTCAACTAGCAAGCAGAAGGATTGGAGTTTAATCCCCAAAATCCATATGAAATGAGAGATGTGGTGGCTTGTATATATAACATAGCACTGACAAGGCAGAGACACGAGGATCCCTGGGGCTCACTGCCTGCTTAATTGACTACCTCCATGCCAATGAGGTACAGTGTCTCAAAAAAGGGGGAAGGTGGCACAAGGAACAATACCCGAGGTTGTCCTCTGGCCTCCACAATATCTACATTAAGAATCAATCTATTGTTCATATTGTTTAAAAGAGGTGTCATCTTAAACCCTCTAAGGAATTGTGAAAAGGGGACTTGGATATAGTTCAGTTGGTACAGTGTTTATGTAGTATTCAGGCAGCCCTGAGTTCAACACCCAGCATGTATCAAACCAGGCATGGTGGCACATCCTTGCAAGCCCAGAACTTGGGAGGTGGAGGTAGTAGGATCCAGAGTTCAAAGTCATCCTCTGTTACATAGAGAGTTTGAGATGCTGAAACAAAAGAGAGAGAGAGAGAGAAAGAGAGAGGGAGAGAGGTAGGGAGGGAGGGAGGGAGAAAAGGAAGGGAAGAAATTTTGAAAACAGTTACAAAGTTCTCCAGGGACTTTTGAAACTAATATAACTTTTGCTGCTCCAGTTTCAGCAGCCACATTCACAAGTTTCCTCTCATTTTCCACAACAAATTTCCTAAATTTAAAGAAAAATTTATGATAGCTCAGGTTTCCAATTATCTGTTTTTCCAAGGTCTGCTCTAATGCTCCAAGCTCCAGTAAAAATAAATAAATAAATAAATGTTTCCAATACAGAGTTTGCCACACACCTGTGCCAACTACCCACTGGCCTCCTGTAATCTCCTTGGAACTATCTCCAGGCCTCTTGTGTCTTTTTGGTCCCCACCATTCATAGAGGAACACAACATGAAAGGTTTTGATGAATGGTAATTGATGTCTGTCCAAACATTACAAAGTAATAACCCATGGGAGACACAGAAGCTCCCACAAGGTGAAATCAAGTAAACAATAGAAGTTTTGAGTGGATTATTCCAAGTCCACACCCAGGCAAAGCTGACTTACAGCTTTTCATCCTCCACAATGATACTATAAATAAGGCACAGAATTTTTGTTCTCCTCTAATCCATTCCATTGTGTGGTCCTGTGTGCTCTCTCACGCAAGTGGTGTGGTCTCCACTGCAAGCTCCCCATGATGTAGGGGCTTGTCACAGGGCTGTCAGTTGGACCCACACCATAAAGCAGGGGTACTTTTATGACCTGGCATGTCCCTTCTAAGTGAATCTCTGAAGCATAAGAACTCACAAATTCAAAAAATAAATAAATAAAAAAGCAAAGGCTTAGAAAGCTGAAGTTAACTGCACAAATTTGTTCCCTAGAACATACCATATTCTTATTTCTGCTTAGAAACACAGAAAGAAACAGCATCCACATGTATCTTTCAAATGGTACAAATAACATTATGGCTGTCTACATATGAGTGAGCAGACTTCAGTCATGGGGGAAATGCATCATTTCAGCTGTGTACTTGAACACCAAAAGAATTAAATGTCCCATCCTGAATCCTTGCTTATATGAAAGATCTGATGTCATGAGCAACTTTGTGTGTTCACTTAACTTCCTGAAATTTGTGAAAATATTCAAACATTGTAAGACAAATAAATGAAGCAACACCTCTAAGCCACATTCAACCAACTTCCTTTACTATGACCATTTGGACTTTGAGAGTCAGCATGAGAACACACTGTAAGCCTGGGTGGGTGTGCCCATGTGCCTGCTGGCTGGCAGAAGACGCACTTCCGTTCACTTGGCCATGATAGCTAACAATCATGTCTGATTTAAGACAGAAAAAAGGAAGCCAACATATTAATATGGTAAACAGAGGTTAATGTGAGAATATGTCCTTTTGCCACAAAGGTTATTTATAAATTCCTCTCACTGTGCCAAAGAGAATCATAATTCATGACCTTAAACTTGGCATTTGGGTGGGAGAAATGGCTCGGCTGTAAGAGCACTTGTTGCACAAGGCTGAGGACCTGTGTTCAATCCTTAGCACCCACAAAAAATCCAAGTATGGTTACACATGCCTGTAACCATGGCACTGATGAAGGTGGACTCAGGAAGATTACTGGGGCTCATTGGTCAGCCAATCTAACCAAAGAACAGCATAAGCTCCAAGTGTAGTCAGAGATTTTGTCGCAAGGAAAAATGATAGAAGAGATGGAGGACACCTGACGTCCACTTCTGGTCTTGGCACAAGTGCACACTGGAGTGCATGCCTGAGCACATGTAGTGCACATGCAGGCATACGCTCCTCCCACACACACACGAAGCACTGTGTACACTAGAAACTGGAAATAATAGCTGCTTGGGAAGTTACTGAACCATAGTTGCCAGTGTGTGCGTGTGCACATCATGCATCAGGTGCTTCCCTTAGTGAGTGTATGAGGGCTGGTGCAGTGGAAGTTTCAGGAACATTTTTGCAATGTACATGTGGATAAGAGAAATCAGTTATTGTGTGTAGTCTGTCTTTCTTGAACACACACTCCATTTAATCACTGTTTAGCAAAGGGCTTGGCTCTGCTCTTGTCATGTGTTTGCCCAGCAACAGCAAATAGAGGGAGGTTGTCAGGTCATACTGCTTTACTAGCCTGACAAATTTTCCTTTAAAAGTGTGTGAGTGTGGCAGACAATGAAATGAAATTCATTACCAAGGGAAAGTTTGAAAAAACTAACCTAAAGCTTTACTCATAAATTTGGGAATAAAAATAATTGGCATTTTCAGAAACACACAGATTCCTAGTGACTATTCACTGCCTAGAGAGTCCCTCTGTTCCAAAAAAGAACATTATTCAATAAGCTCTCACATCACCAAATCATTGTTCTAGACTGCAGCAAAATCAATAGAAAACTCAGGCTGGCCTGAAAAATGTCACCACAGCCCCTGCTGTGTGATTGGTAAAAGTTGAGGATTTTCTACTATGGTTTTGTGTGAGAGAAAGATACATATTTTGGGCTGGAGAGATGGCTTAGCGGTTAAGCGCTTGCCTGTGAAGCCTAAGGACCCCGGTTCGAGGCTCGGTTCCCCAGGTCCCACGTTAGCCAGATGCACAAGGGGGCGCACGCGTCTGGAGTTCGTTTGCAGAGGCTGGAAGCCCTGGCGCACCCATTCTCTCTCTCACCCTCTATCTGTCTTTCTTTCTGTGTCTGTCGCTCTCAAATAAATAAATAAAAATTTTTTAAAAAATAAAATTTAAATTTAAAAAAGATACATATTTTTTTCTGTTCTAGTTCTAATCAACTTCAGCTTACCAACAGGACATTTCTGCTATTGTTTAAGCTGTTTTTTCCAAATATGCTGTCTCATCATGCATTTAAAATGTTTCACTGAAAATTGCTGCAATAAAAGTTAAAAATGCAAGACCCACTCAGTATTTCACTAATTAAAAAAAGAATGGGCATTGCTTTTCTTCCAAAATAGAAAAGTTGACCACTGTCCCCAAAGAAACAAACTAGAAATTATACAGACATCTATATATAGTCTTCCATTGAGTGCATGTTAAATTATACAAAATAAATTTCATCTCATACATTTTAGTTGAATTATTCACATAATATACTTTTTCTTTTTCTTTCCTTTTCTTTTTTTTTCTTTCTTTCTTTTTATTTATGTATTTTTTGAGACAGGGTTACACACAGCCCAGGCTTTCCTTGAACTTGATGAGTACTGGAAGATGATCTTGAACTCCTGATCTTACTGTTTCGACCTTGCAAGAATGAGGATTACTGGCCTATTTACTCATATAATGAACTTTGGTGGCACTAAGGGGCTTATTGTGTGATCAAAGTTAAAAGGATAAAACAAGAAACATGGAAATCTTTAGAATAATCAAAGGATAAAACTTGCCTCTTTTCTGTAATATTGTGACTTAGTTTCTTATAGCTGTGGGAGAATAAAAATCTACTAAAGTTCTCAACAGCCACAGTGTTTCTAGATATTTTGGGTCTTGACAATGTCATGACACATGTTCTATAGAATGACCATTTGGGAGGAGGAGAAAGCTGAGTTTGGTCTGTGTATCTAGCCATACTGCCTGAGGACCAAGTGTGGAGTTTTCTACAAGGCAGTTGCAGTAGCCTTTCCTCCCCAGTTGCCACTGGTGTGTGTGTGTGTGTGTGTGTGTGTGTGTGTGTGTGTTAGGCTTTTTCCACAGGACCAAACACTTAAAATCCTGCAAAACACCCAAAGGGAAGAAATGACTGTGAAAAAGAAGAGGAGATTGAAAAAAGAAAGGCAATAGGGAGGACAAGGAAGAAATAGAAGAGAAAGTAAGGAGGGAAATTGAAGAAAGTAAGGAAGCAGGAAGAAAGAGACAGGGAAAATGAGAAGAAAGAAAGCAGTGAGAAAGTCAGAAATGAAATGGAATGGAACTTCAACAAGAGACCAAAGCCTGGGGGTATCTGTGTGCATGTGCAGTCAGCTCTTCAATGCTGCTACAGAATCTGAAAGACATGAGGAGGGAAGGAAGCTCGTCCAGGTTTTCAGAGCCTTGCCTTCTGTGCCATGAACTCCAGGCCCTTAGTCTCTTTGCTCACAAGGCAGCATGGTTGCCTTACTAGTGCACACAGGCAGCTTACACAGGAGAAAACAGGGACTCAAATGGCTAAGTAACTTGTCCAGAATCAGAGACCGCAAATAGCTGAGCAAGGACACAAATCTTATTCTCTTTGGCTCAAAAATCTTTGATCTCGATAGAAGAATGGTAAGTATTTATTCCAGGCTCTGTGATTTAGTTTGTTACTAATTATCTTTTCTATTCTTCATTCTGTAATAAAATACATAGCAGTAAAAGTCAGTCTCACACTGCTGTTGGAGGATCAAATTCCTAACAGTGACAGCTGTATCAAGATGGTATTGCTGGGATAATCTCTCTCCTGTGAGATGCTGAAAGCACTGTGGTCATTTCTATCTGTGCATGTTAAGAGGAGTTTTTGTATCTAATCATAATTTTTTACATCGTGGAAATATATGGTGTCTTCCATGGGCAAAAGCACTGGTTTGTACCAGCATCACATCTCTCTACACCCAACCGTCAGTGGTTCCATCTGCATCAGGCTGATGTCTGTTAGGTCCACTCGGAAGACACAGCCTTGGATGTGCTTGCAAGGCCCCTGCAGTCTTATGGAGTCAAGTATTTCTTAGTGGACATCTAAAGTTCTACTATTAACCTCAGAAACAAAACAAAAACCAGATTCTGTTGTAGGAGATAAAATAACCTTGTGATCTCTAATTTTTATGGTTCTGATATGTCCCACTCCTGTAGCATGTCAACAGACACATGCTAGGAAGACAGCAAGTGATAGGTATAACCAGTGAGCCCTTGAAAGCTCACCATTTCATGCAATTTTAATATTGCCTAAAGTGAACACCTACTTAACCCATGTCTCTACCATGTATATGTACTGCTTTTTTTGTTGTTGCTTTTGTGTGACTCCCAGCAAGGTGCTAATTTACAACTAAGTCTGGAGTTTTCAACACTGTGGATAAGCATTGTCATTTCATCCTGTTTACATACGTACGTACGTGTGTGTGTATACATGCACATGTGTGCACATATTTCTCATGGTGTCAGTTGTTTAAAAGTTTCTGAAATCACCAAGGAGTTGCTATGATCTAATTCTTTATCACTTTTTGAGAAGTTTAGAATATTACAAACAAAAACTACAGTGACAAAAACCAAAGTACTGCACATTTTAGCTCATATAAGCATGAGAGAAAGTTCCTTGCATAGCCATGAGCCAAAATATACCTTTTCTCTTTAGATGTGAATTGCCTTGAGCATTTCATTGCAGTTATGAAAAGCTGACTAGTCACTCTCCCTCTTCTTCACTCACACCATGAGGGTAACTGCTATGCAGGTCTGGAAAGTCCAAAGCCAGCCTGAAGGTAACCCTGTCTGAGTGTAATCAAATAGGAGATATAGTTTTGCTTCTTCTATTAAGAATTTTGTTTGTGAGATTGATCTGTGTAGGTTCCTAGATACATGAAGCAATCATTTGTTCATTTCCACTGTACTAATACTGTAAGTTATTTATTATCTCTTTTATTTTTCAATACTGGGAATAGATTTAACCCAGGTCTTTGCATATGCTAGGAAATTTCCTTGCCACTGAACTACATCTTCAACCATTTTTTTTTAGTTTTTAAGGTTTACAGATACTTTATTAGATAATGAGAAGGAAAGAAGACAAAGTACATAGAGCTCCCTCCATGAGAGAGACAAGAGAAGGTAAAGCTTTTTTTTTTTTTGACACAGAGTCTCACTAGGTTGCCCATACTTAAATTCACTCTGTAGCCCAAACGGGTCTTGAAATTGTGATCCTCCTGCCTCAGCTTGTGGAGTATATGTGTCTGCTCTATTCATTCTCTTCCTGGGGGATCTTTGAGTTGTTTCCAGTTTAGATCAAGTATAGACAATACTGCTATGAAATTTCATGCATATCTTGATGAGTACATAGTTTCAGTGACTATATATCTAGGAGTGGAGTTGCTGAGACATAAAGTATGCACATAATTCAACTTTAATTTATCTTTCCAAATGCTTCTTCAAAAGCGATTGCATAGATTAACACTCTCACACATAGCGCCTGAGTGTTCCATTTGCTCCAGCTGAGCCAGCACTTGGTATCATCTCACTACTTTAGTCATAAAGTATGACATGATATGATGTGGTTTTGTCTTGAGTTCCCTAAGGCTGAATATACTTTTGTATGAATTATTAGCCCTTTGGATATTTTCTTTAAGAAACTATCTGCCTCAAAGCTTCTGCTTATCTTCCATTGAACAGACTGCTTTGATTTTTAGTAATTCTCAACATATTCATGTTCTGGCCAAAAGGATATACTGCTGTTCCTTTGAGTACCTTGTGATGAAAGTGAAAAGATGTATTATAGATTGGTACAAAGCATTTATACCTTATTAATTTTTCTTTTATATCTGGCTTATTAGATATCTGCCTAGTGAAAGGTCAAAAATTTATTCTCCTGATTTGTTCTAAATCTTAAGACTTTATCTTTCATGTTTAGATCTACAGTCTAAGATTCACATTTGTGTATAGGGTGAGATCCAGTTACAATTCCTCCCATGATATCTAGTATGTTGTTTGACTGCTTGGAATCATTGATGAAGATTACGCTTCCCCTCGCTAGGCTGTCTCACCACCTCCATAATAAGCCATGGCTTGTTGCCTGTGAGTCTCCTTTGTGCCCAATCACTGAGCTAATACCACATTCCCATTTTTTAAGGTAGGGTCTCACTCTAGCCCAGGCTAACCTGGAATTCACTATGTAGTCTCAGGGTGGTGATCATCACAGAGATCCTCCTAACTCTGCCTCTTGAGTGGTGGAATTAAAGGAGTGCACCACCAAGCCTGGCACATTTTCTTATTGTATGTTTATAAAAAGCCTCTACATCTAGTAATATATGCTTTTAATCTTGCTCATGTTTTCAAGATCATGTAACTAACTCTGGCCTTTTGTATTTCCATTGAAAGTTCAGAGTCACAATGTGGATTTCTACCATCCTCACTCACCACCACCAATCTGGGATGTTAGTCAGGAATAAATTGTACCAAGATGGTGCTGTCAGGGAAAATGGTGGATTTATAACACTAGAGCTTCCAATTGTGAATAGACACATTGCTTTTTGTCTTTGGGGCTTTGTTTTTCTAAGCATAATTTATATACATTATATGTCATAATTTCTTGATTGTTTATGAATTTCAACAAATGCAGTCAGGACAGTACCAGTATAATCTACCTGAGAAAGCAAAGTCCTTCTGTGTACCCTCCAGCTATGTGGCTTATGCGTTTATACTTTCCCAATGTTAATGAATCTGAGAGTCCTTCTGAGTGCTCGTTTTCTGTCCATGACTTCCTAGAGAACATTCAGTTTGGTTATTCTGCCCTTTCAGGAAATTATATTGTTCATTTTCTTGTCATTGTGTTTGATCTTTACATGTTCTGGATCCAAGGGATTTTTCTAGCAGGTGTGTTTTGCAACTAATTTTCACTATATATCCCTTTTCAGTCTTTTTATATTTTTTAAGAGCACAAGTTTGGAATTCCAGGTAAGATGGTGGCATAGGAATCATGTCAAACCAGCCTAGGTAAGTATTAAAGCAAAACCACAACAAAATACACTCTTCTTCTGAAAGTGAAGGTTATAGGGTTTTATCAGCCACGGCAGAGAAGCATGAGGGACCAAGATTTATCATAAAGGAGGAAACTGGCCAGAATTTGGCAGAGGCACTTATGGCCCAATCTGTGCAGAGCCACGTGCCTGACCAGCCTGGCTCAGCAAAGCACCGTGCTGCAGGAGCAGACCAAACAATGGGATTTTCCAACAACATGAGCCTCTTTGCAAAGTCAAGAAACCTAAAAAGGAAAAATCAGAGACCAGATGAGGAGGTATTGAAGGGGACAGGACCAGCTGAACAGTTCCAGTTCAACTCCAGGCATCCTAATTTCTCCACACCCCCAATAGTCAGAACCACAAACCTCATGAAATGCAAAAAGGGAAGATGATACAATCCCACCAAAAATTACAAATCCAACAGAAATGACCCCCAGTGAGAATGCTTTAGATTAAATGTTTCACAAAGATTTCAAAAACATGATTTTATCTATACTCAAAGAAGTCAAAGAACTCAAAGAAGAAAATAAACTCCTGAAAGAGAACACAGGGAACTACAAGACCTGAGTAAGGAAATAGAAATATTGAAGGAAAACCAGGCAGAAATACTAGCACTAAAATACACAGTCAAATAAAAAGCTCTGTGAAAAGTCTCACCAGTAAAATGAATGAAGGAGAGAACAGAATATCTAAACTAGAAAACCAAGTGACAGAAGTAACAGTCCAACAAGGAGAATAAGAAGCTAATAGGAAGGTATGAATGGAAATTTCAAGTTATTTGGGATACTATGAAAAATCATAAATAAGAACTTAGGTTATAGTAGAAGGAGAAAGTCTTACACCAAAGGCATAGCAGGCATTTTCAACAGAATCATAGAAGACAATTTTCCCTAAATTGGGAAAGAAATGCCAATGCAGATGCAGGAAACTTTTGGAATATCAAACAGACAAAATCTGGAAAGAACCTCTCCTTATCATGTTATAACAAAACTACCAAACACACAAACCAAAGAAATATATTGAAAGCAGTTAGACAGCAAAAGCAAGTCACCTATAAAATAAACCCACCAGGATTACAGCAGATTACTCAACACAAACTTTAAAAGCCAAAAGGGATTAAGCCCGGTGGACTTCCGGTTAAGATGGTGGCGTAGGTACCATGCCAAAGAAGCCTGGGAGGAAAAAAGACCAAAAACCCCAGCAAAATACACACTTTTACTAAAAATTGAGGTGTATAGGAAATTGAAGCAGCAGCGGAGACGTAGAAGAGATCCAGAGCCCGCACAGGCCGGCAAAAGTGGCCACGGCAGCTCTGCCAACCACAGCAGCAGCGGCGCATCAGAAAGCTGCCAAACTCAGCTTCAGGCGCAGGAAAAGCCAGGCGTAGGAGCTTCCACTCACAACAGCGCTCTGCACAACTCAGAAAACGTGAAGGGAGAGGGGCAGTGAGCAACTGAGGAGCAGACCACGTGGAACAGCGAGAGAACCAGAGCAGCTGCGGCTCCCTCCCCTCCCCCACCGCCTGAGCCCAGCTCCAGCAAACAGAGCAGCAGTCCTGGGACTCAGCCACGCCAACTTGAGCCGACAGCAGAACACAAGCAGGAGCAAAGTCTGGTAGCAACATCAGTGGATCCAGCACTGCTAACAGAGGCCCCAACAGCAGCAGACCGAGTAGTGGCAGCAGCGGCAGACCCAGCAGCAGCAGCTTCACTGGCAGCAGTGGCAGTGGACCCAGCAGCAGCAGCTTCAGGAGCAGCAGTGGCTCCAGAAGTGGCAGCTACAGTAGCAGCAGCAGCAGAGGTAGCAGCAGCGGTGGGCCCAGCAGCAGCAGCTTCAGCTACTGACAGACCCAGAAGAGGCAGCTTTAGCAGCAGCAGTTCCAGCAGTGGGGGTGCTGATCTGCAGAGCCATAGTTGCCAGGCTCAGTTTGCACCACAGGAAAAGCCAGTGTCCAGCTCCAGAAATCAGAACAGCAGCCCAACAAACAGGCAGCACTTGACTGAGACCAAAATCATCCAGGGTAACTGGGATTGCGCCAGGGAAGAGTCTCACTTGGTCGCAAGCTGACTTGGAACCCTCAACAAACCAGAAATCTTAACCTCTTTGTTGATAGAGGATCTGGTTGTTATAATAATTACTCTGGCATACATACTTGGGGCTGTTTTTGATTGAATGGGTAAATGATTTAGTTAACTTTTAGAATCTACCTGTATTTTATTCCACTCACCCTACTTGAATACTCCCATAGCAGGCAAACTCAACCCCTAGGAGCACCTTTGTAGATACTCTGAGAGTCTTAAGAGCCACACATAACACCTTAAGCTCCTACCCTGAAAATATATAATATCAAATCAATTGATACAGCTAAGAATACCCAGCTAGCTAGAAAATACAAGCATTAACTTAATCCAAGATGCAGAAATATATACATTATAACACAAGAAACACTAAAAAGCAAGATGATATAAATCCACCTAAAAGTATTAATGCATCAGAAATGACCTCCAGTGAGAACGAGTTAGAGGAAATGCCTGAGAAAGATTTCAAAGAATGATTGTAAATATATTGAAAGAAGTCAGAGAACAAATCAAAGGAGTCAAAGAGGAACTTAAAGACGAAATCAAAGTAATCAAAGAAGATGCAGGACACCAGTTTCATGAAATAAAGAAGGCAATACAAGATATAAATAAGGAAACAGAAATAATAAAGAAAAACCAGTCAGACTTACTAGCAATGAAGAACACAGTTAATGAAATAAATACTCTGTAGAAAATCTCACCAGTAGAATGGATGAAGGAGAGGACAGAATATCTAAGCTACAAGCCCAGGTGGCAGATCTAATACAGTCCAACAAAGAGAAAGACAAATGATAGAAAAGTATGAGTGGGAATTTCAAGATATTCGGGACACTATGAAAAGATCCAATATAAGAATTCAGGGCATACTAGAAGGAGAAGAATTCCACTACAAAGGCATAGTAGGAGTCTTCAACAAAATCATAGAAGAAAAATTCCCCCAAATTGGAAAAGAGGTGCCAATGCAGAAACAAGAAGCCTTTAAAACCCCAGCCAGACAAAACCTGGAGAGAACCTCTCCTCAACATATTATAATCAAGATTCCAAACACACACACCAAAGAAAAAATATTGAAAGCAGATAGAGAGAAAAATCAAGTTACCTACAAAAGAAAGCCCATCAGGATTACAGCAGATTATTCAACACAAACTTTCAAAACCAGAAGGGCTTGGAGTGATATATTCCAAGTTCTGAAAGATAACAACTGTCAACCAAGGTTACTTTATCCTGCAAAGTTATCCACTCAAATAGACAGAGAAATAAGGACATTCCATGACAAAATCAGGTTAAAGGAGTATTTGAAGACAAAACCAGCTCTACAGAAAATACTTGATAGAATCCTACATGCTCAAGAAAAGGAAAAGCAGACATATAAGGAACCTAGAAAAAATAAGCAACACTCAAATACTAGTTAACACAAGAGAGCACAGGTAGAACTGGAACCACAAAAAAAAAAAAAAATGGCAAACATAAATACACACCTTTCAATAATATCTCTTAATATCAACGGCCTCAATGCCCCAATGAAAAGACATAGGTTTGCAGAGTGGGTTAAAAAGCAGGATCCTACAATTTGTTGTCTCCAAGAAACTCACCTTTCTACAAAGGATAGAAATTATCTTAGGGTAAAAGGTTGGAAGACAATGTTTCAAGCAAATGGGCCTAGAAAACAAGCAGGGGTTGCTATCCTAATATCTCACAAGGTAGACTTTAGTCAGTTATTCAAGAATGATAAAGATGGTCAATTTATATTGATTAAGGGCACACTCCAACAGGAGGATATTACAATCCTAAACATACATGCACCTAACATGGGGGCTCCCAAATTCATCAAACAAACATTATTAGAACTAAGGTCACAGATAACATGAAACACAGTGGTGGTGAGCGACTTTAACACCCCACTCTCATCAATTGACAGGTCATCCTGGGAAAAAATAAACAGAGAGTCATCTGGACTAAATGAGGTCAGAGAAGGAATGGACCTAACAGATATATACAGGAAATTTAATCCAAAGGCTTCAGAATATACATTCTTTTCAGCAGCACATGGAACGTTCTCTAAAATAAACCATATATTAGGACACAAAGCAAACATTACCAAATTCAGGAAAATTGAAATAATTCCTTGCATTCTATCTGACCACAATGGAATTAAACTACAAATCAGTATCAAGAAAGGCTATAGAGCATACAAAAATCATGGAAACTAAACAATAAACTACTAAATGATGAATGGGTCAATGAAGAAATCAAAAAGGAAATCAAAAAATTTATAGAGTCAAATGATAATGAGAATACAACATATCAAAATCTCTGGGACACAATGAAGGCAGTTCTAAGAGGTAAATTTATAGCCTTAAGTGCCTATATTAAGAAATTAGAAAGGTCGCAAGTAAACGACCTAATGCTTCACCTTAAAGCCTTGGAAAAAGAAGAACAAGGCAAACCAAAAATCAGTAGGCATGAAGAAATAATAAAGATTAGGGCAGAAATTATTGAAATAGAAACAAAAAAAAAAATCCAAAGAATTAATGAAACAAAGAGTTGGTTCTTTGAAAGGATAAACAAGATTGATAGACCCTTAGCAAGTCTGACCAAAAGAAAAAGAGAAGAGACACAAATTAATAAAATCAGAGATGAAAAAGGTATCATCACAACAGATTCCAGAGAAATTGAAAAAATCTTAGGTACATACTATAAAAGCATATACTCCACAAAGTATGAAAATCTGAAAGAAATGGATGCTTTCCTTGATTTCAAAATGAGATTAGTCACTTAAATAGACCTATAACAAACATTGAGGTCTGAGCAGCTATCAATAATCTCCCAACTAAAAAAAGCCCAAGCCCAGATGGATTCACTGCTGAATTTTACCACACCTTTAAGGAAGAGCTAACACCATTGCTTCTTAAGCTTTTCCAGGAAATGGAAAAAGAAGGAATTTTACCAAACTCCTTCTATGAGGCCAGAATCACCCTGATACCCAAATCAGGCAAAGATAGATAAAAAAGAAAATTACAGACCAATCTCCCTCATGAACATAGATGCAAAAATTCTCAACAAAATATTGGCAAACAGAATACAAGAGTATATCAAAAAGATCATTCACCCTGACCAAGTAGGCTTTATCCCAGAGATGCAGGGATGGTTCAATATATGCAAATCTATAAATGTAATACATTACATAAACAGGTTGAAGGACAAAAATCACATGATCATCTCATTGGATGCAGAGAAAGCATTTGACAAAATCCAACATCCCTTCATGATAAAAGTCCTACAGAGACTGGGAATAGAAGGAACATATCTCAAGATAATAAAAGCTATTTATGACAAGCCTACAGCCAACATATTACTAAATGGAGAAAAACTAGAAGCTTTTCCACTAAAATCAGGAACAAGACAAGGGTGTCCACTGTCCCCACTTTCATTTAATATAGTTTTGGAAGTCTTAACCATAGCAATAAGGGAAGAGACACACATAAAAGGGATATAAATTGGAAAGGAAGAGATCAAGTTATCATTATTTGCAGATGACATGATTCTATACATAAAGGACCATAAAAACTCTACTAGCAAATTGTTAGATCTGATCAAAACCTACAGCCATGTAGCAGGATACAAAATAAATACACAGAAATCAGTAGCCTTCATATATGCTAACAACAAACACACAGAGGATGAAATCAGAGAATCACTCCCATTCACATTTGCATCAAAAAAAAAAAAAAGTGCCTTGGAATAAACCTAACCAAGGAAGTAAAGAATCTCTACAATGAGAACTTTAAAACACTCAAGCAAGAAATTGCAAAAGACACTAGAAAATGGAGAAACATCCCCTGTTCCTGGATTGGAAGAATCAATATTGTGAAAATGGCAATCTTACCTAAAGCAATCTACACATTTAATGCAATCCCTATCAAAATTCCAAAGGCATTCTTCATGGAAATAGTAAAAACAATCCAAAAGTTCATTTGGAATCACAAAAAACCTCGAATATCTAAAATAATACTGAGCAACAAAAAAGAGGCTGGTGGTATCACCATACCTGATTTTATCGTATACTACAGAGCCATAGTAACAAAAACTGCATGGTACTGGCACAAAAACAGACATGTAGATCAGTGGAACAAAATAGAGGACCCAGATGTAAGCCCAAGTAGCTATAGCCTCCTGATATTCGATAAAAATGCCAAAAATACTCATTGGAGAAGAGACAGCCTCTTCAGCAAATGGTGTTTTGAAAACTGGATATATATCTGCAGAAGGATGAAAATAGATTCTTCTCTCTCGCCATGCACAAGAATTAAGTCCAAATGGATTAAAGACCTTAACATCAGACCTGAAACTCTGAAACTGCTAGAGGTAAAAGTAGGGGAAACCCTTCAACATATTGGTCTTGGCAAAGACTTTCTGAATACAACCCCAATTGCTCAGGCAATAAAACCACAGATTAATCTCTGGGACCTCATGAAATTACAAAGATTTTGCACTGCAAAGGACACAGTGAACAAAGCAAAGAGGCAACCTACAGAATGGGAAAAAAATCTTTGCCAGCTATATATCTGATAGAGGATTAATATCTAGGATATACAAAGAACTCAAAAAGTTAAATAATAAGGAATCAAACAAGCCAATCAAAAAATGGGCTATGGAGCTAAATAGAGAGTTCTCAAAGGAAGAAATATGAATGGCATATAAGCATCTAAAAAATGTTCTACGTCACTAGTCATCAGGGAAATGCAGATTAAAACTACATTGAGATTCCATCTCACTCCTGTCAGATTGGCCACCATCATGAAAACAAATGATCATAAATGTTGGCGGGGATGTGGAAAAAAAGGAACCCTTCTACACTGCTGGTGGGAATGCAATCTGGTCCAGCCATTGTGGAAAACAGTGTGGAGGTTCCTAAAACAGCTAAAGATTGATCTACCATATGACCCAGCTCTAGCACTCCTAGGCATATATCCAAAGGACTCATCTCATTTCCTTAGAAGGACATGCTCAACCATGTTTATTGCTGCTCAATTTATAATAGCTGGGAAATGGAACCAGCCTAGATGTCCCTCAACAGATGAGTGGATAATGAAGATGTGACACATTTATACAATGGAGTTCTATTCAGCAGTAAAGAAAAATGAAGTTATGAAATTTGCAGAAAAGTGGATGAACCTGGAAAGGATTATACTAAGTAAGGTAACCCAGGCCCAGAAAGCCAAGCACCATATGTTCTCTCTCATATGTGGATCCTAGCTACAGATGACTGGGCCTCTGTGTGAGAATGAAAATACTTAGTAGCAGAGGCCAGTAAGTTAAAAAGGAGACATAAAGGGAAGAGAAAGAAGGGAGGAGGGTACTTAATAGGTTGATATTGTAGATATGTAAGTACAATGATTGTTATGGGCTGGTAATATGATGGAGAATGGAATTTCATAGGAGAAAGTGTGGGGGGAGGGAGGAATTAACATGGGATTTTTTTATTATCATGGAAAATGCTAATAAAAATTTTAAAATAAATAAATGAATAAATATATATATATATATCAAGCCCTCCCCCCCCCCAAAAAAGCCAAAAGTGCTTGGAATGATGGATTCCAAGTTCTGAAAGATAACAATTCTCAACCAAGATTACTTTATAATGGAAAGCTATCTATCCAAATTGATGAAGAAATAAGGACATTCCACAACAAAAATGGGCTAAAGGAATTTATGACAACTAAACCAGCTCTACAGAAAATACTTAAATGAATCCTTCATGCTGAACAGAAAGCAAAGCACACACATGAAGAAATAGGAAAAAATAAATCATACTCAAACAACAGCTAAAACAAGAGAGTAAAGGGGAAACAGAGATTACTACAAAACAAGAAGAATGGGAAGAATAAATAAATGCTTTTCAATAATAACTCAATATCAATGGCCTCAATGCCCCAACCAAAGAAAAGGGTTTGCAGACTGCATTAAAAGCAGGATCATCTCTCAATAAAACACAGACACTGACTTAAAGGATGGAAAACGGTGTTTCAAGAAAATGGGCCTAGGAAGCAAACAGGTGTTGCGATACTAATATCTGACAGAATATACTTCAAACCAACATTAGTGAGGAAAGATAAAGAAGGTCACTTTAGACTGATTAAAAGAACACTCCAGCAGAAGGACATTACAATTCTAAACATAAATGCACCTACCATGAGGGTTCCCAAGTTCATTAAACACTATTAGACTTAAGGTCACAGATAACACTAAACACAAATGTAGTGGGTGTCTTCAACACTCCACTCTTATGAATTTACAGGTCATCCTGGCAAAAAATAAACAGAGAAGCATCTGTATTAAATGATATCATAGAACAAATGGACCTAACAAATATCTAGAGAACATCCCATCCAAATGCTATTGAATATACACTTTTCTCAATGGCACATGGAACATTCTCTAAAATAGACCATATATTAGGACACAAGGCAAATCTTAACAATCACAGGAAAACTGAAATAATCCCTTGTCTTCTATCTGACAACAATGGGATTAAACTACAAATCAGCAACAATAAAAACTACAGAGCATACAGAAATTTGTGGAGACTAAACAGTACACTATTTAATGATCAGGGTCATTGAAGAAATCAAAAAGGAAATCAATAAATTCATAGAATCAAATGATGATGAGTGTACAACATACCAAAACCTTTGGAACACAATGAAGGCAATCCTAAGAGGGAAATTTATAGCTCTAAGTGCTTATATTAAGAAATTAGATAGTTCATAAGTAAACAATTTAATCCTTCACTTTAAGGCCTTGAAAAAGAAGAACAAGGCAAACCAAAAACCAGTACATGGGGGTCAAGACGGAATTCACCTAACCATGCCACACCTCCTGGGGAAGCAAAGGCAAGATGTTTAGGGTTCATTGGGCCTTCCAGGGGAGAGCAGACTCTAACACACCTCCAGTGGGAGGGTATGGAAGAGGAAAGCAGGGAATCTGCTGATTCCAATGCTCTCAGGTAGCTCACCAGTCCCCCAATCCCCTCAAGCAGCCACCCTAGCCACAGTCCCATGCTCAGGTTCCTCCTACACTAACCACAGACAAGGGGTCCCAGGCCAAATGAGCCAATGGTTATAATATGGCATGTCTGTTACAGGGGAAACTAACTGCTCCCTAATTGGACTAGAGACCCACTCTATCAGAGGGAATACATGCCTGGTACTGAAAACCTAATCAAAAGCCTATGGTGAGGGAGGTCATAAGTATTAGGAGTGTAATGCCTGCTCTTGTCTGGCCAAATGCATGTATTATGCTCACCAAACTGCCATGTAAGACTTTACTTAATGTTCATAGCCATATATTAATGTTACTCTCACTTTTGGTTAGAGAATCTTCTCTTTTCAGATAGCAGTGACCCAAAAGACACCACAGTGCTAAAAAGATGTGATGGAGGAATGTTCAGCACTAAAACATCTCTATCACACCTTCCATGGCTATGAATCCATTGTGGAAGATGTGGCAGAAAGAATGTAAGAGCCCAAGAAAGGGTAGGACTGCTTATAATGCAATCAACCAGACAGAAACTGGCCTTGATATTCATGAGCTCACAGTTCCTAGTACTATCTTTACAAGGCCCGCATAAAAGGAGGAAAAGATGATGATGTTAAAAAAAAAAAAAAAAAAGGAGACACTACTGGAGAAAGGGAGGGGATATGATAAAGTGTTGATTTGTGAAGGGGAAAGTGGGGGAGGAGAAGAATTATCATAGTTTATTGTCTGTAAGTATGGAAACTGTCAAGAAAAAGGAAAAAAAAAGCATGCTTTTAAGTTCATTGAATATAATATATTCTTTTCTGCATCTTGCTTCAAAAACAAACAGCTGAGAAATCTTTTCACAATCCAGGGTCAAAAAGATATTCTGGGCTGGAGAGATGGATTAGCAGCTAAGGAGCTTGCCAGCAAAGCTTAAGGACCCATGTTCTACTCTCCAGATTCCACATAAACTAGATGCACAAAGGTAAGGCAAATGCAAGGTCACACATTTCCACAAGGAGGCGTAAGTCTCTGGCATTCGATTTCAGTGGCTGAGGCCCTGGCATACCAATTCTCTCTCATTCTCTCAAATAAAATTTTAAAAATTCTTTTATGTTTTCCTTTATAGTTTTGTAGGTTTTGTTTTAAGTGCTATAATGTATTTTGGCTCAGGTTTTCATATTCAATGCAAAGCAAGGATCAAGATACAGTGTTGCTTGGGGCACAGTGTTGCTTGGGTAACAGCATACTGTTACCCAAGGTGTTGACTTTGCAGTCATCAAAACCAATCAGTCACTAAACATAGGTTTAGTACTCAACCTGCTGTTCCATACCCTTTACATACATATTGGTTCTTTCACTAACATCCTTAGGCTATTTTGTAAGACACTTTTACTGTATATGTGAATCACGATTCCTGTTTTGATATTTGTCCTAGGCTTGGGATAGAGGAACATATAGATAATTTTCTAAAGTTATATTTTTGATATATTTCTGAGCAATAACTCCATATACCTCTTTAAAAAAATCCCTGTTCAGTTGTTTCAGTAAGCAATTACACTCTGCATTTGGTCCCTTTTCACTTGCTTATTCAACAGCTTCTTATTGTTTTGCATCAGAAACCAACATGAGAATGAAGTTTCCATCTGGAAATGGAAATACATAAAAATAACTAAGCATATCTCCATGGTGTAAAAAATCTCTACTCCTATTCTATATGGATGATGGCCATCAGCCACCACCATAGTACACACACACACACACACACACACACACACACACGCACACACACACCTTACTGATCACAATTCTTCCCTCTACTTTAATTCCATGGTAGTTTCTTTTTTTTTTTTTAACCTTTTTTTTTTTTGAGGCAGGGTCTCACTCTAGCTCATGCTGGCCTGGAATTCACTCTGTAGTCCCAGGCTAGCCTTGAACTCACAGTGATCCTCTTACTTCTGCCTTCTGAATGCAAGGATTAAAAGTGTGTGCCACCACACCTGGCCTCTATGTTTTCTTATTTAACACACATTTATATAAACTCCTTCTTACCTAACATTTTTTTTCTGTATCTTATCATTATTCTGTGGCCTAATCTGATTCTCTATTTGTTTTTGTAAATACATAGAATAGAAAGAACGTCACTTAAACTAAATATGCACAGCCCATATTAACCTTGTAGCTTTATTGTTAAATGGCCAAGAACAATACAAATTATGTAGCATAGCATTTTAGAAATAAGAATTATTTTATTTATAAATACTAAATTATCCTACGAGCAATGAATCTGTTACACAAAAACAGAACACAAAAATAGAATTAAAAGTGTGAGGACAGTGGGTAGCATTTTGTCCTTCAGTGACTGGCTCACTGCATGCTGTATAAAGTCCAGTTTTTCCCATGTTGTTGCTTATTGCGATGTTTACTTCTTTGAAAAGCTAAACAATACTCCATTGTTATGTGTACTGCATTATTTTCATTCATTCACCTATGGGTAGATGGCAGAGCAAATATGTCACCAAGATCCTGATTTTAAGGCCTTTAGATAAATGCCTAGAAGATAGATTTCTAGTCAAATGGTAATTCTATTTTTAATTTTTAAAGGAACTTCCATAATATTTTTCTTAATACCATTTTATAGTCTTATAAATAGTGTGCAATTTCTCCACCATGTCTTAACTCTTTGTCAACACACCTCTTTTTCTCCCTTCTTTTTTTTTATTTTTTATTTTTATTTATTTTTTTTTTAAAGAAAACCTATTTTTTTTGGTTCATTTTTTATTTATTTATTTGGGAGCGACAGACATAGAGAGAAAGACACATAGAGGGAAAGAGAGAGAATGGGCGTGCTAGGGCTTCCAGCCACTGCAAACGAACTCCAGACGCGTGCGCCCCCTTGTGCATCTGGCTAACGTGGGAGCTGGGGAACCGAGCCTCGAACCGGGGTCCTTAGGCTTCACAGGCAAGCGCTTAACCACTAAGCCATCTCTCCAGCCCTTTTTCTCCCTTCTTTATTTCTTCCCTCCCCCTCCCTTCTTTCCATTCTTCTCCCTTCTTTCCTTAGATCATTCCTTTCTTCCTACCCTTTTCCCTCCCTCTCTCTCTCTCTTATAATCTTCCTAAGCAATGTGCAATGATAGCTCATGTACTTTTGGCTTTAATTTCCCTGTATGTGGAACATTTTCAAGGATATGTAACATATGGGATGATTTAAAAATAGTATTAGCAAATTTATAAAGATTAACAATTTCTTTTACCACAGTGGAACTAGAAATCAATAACATAATGAAAAGAGATAATTTCAAAGGCATGTGGAAGCTCAACATTATGCTTTTGAACAACCAATGGGTAAAATAAGAAATAAAAATGAAAATTAGAAAGTACATTGAGGTAAACACAAAGTAAATGTACCAAAATGTATGGGATTTGCCAAAAGCAGTAATGAGGAAACAGTATAGGAAAAAAGACATAAAGTAGAATTAAGGATCATTATGTTAAATGAAATAAGCTGCATTCTGAAAGACAAATATCACACATTTTCTTTCATATATGAAATCTAGATTTAAATTTATTTGCATGTGTGTGTGTCTGTGTGTTTCTGTGTGTGTGTGTGTGTGTGTAATGTAGATGGAGGTGACTATGAGAGTTGAGAAAGAGATCTAAAATTATGGGAAGGGGAAAAAGAAAGGGTAGTGGGGTATATGTGACATAAAAGTAGAAAGTATAAAATAAAACTATCTAGGCAGAATTAAGACCAGCATAAGGGGAAGGGAGAAGGAAGGACAGTGGAACAATGAGGAAAACAAAATCATAATGAAAATCACTACTCTGAATGCTAAAAATTTACTTTTAAAAAATAATATCTCAAATCAGCAACTTAACATTAGAATTGAAGGAACAGAAAAAAAAAACATAACAAACTGAACCCAAAAATAGCAGAAATAAAAATACAATAAAGATTAGAACAGAAATAAATAAAATAAGAAATAGAGAAAAGTCAACAATAATAAGAGTTGGCTTTTGGCAAATATAAATAAAATGAACAAAATCCTAGCTAAATAAACAAAGGAAAAAATAACAAATGATCAAGGTTAGAAATGAAAGAGGAAATGTTACAGTCCGGTTCGCATTGCTGGTAGAAACCACCCAACCAAGAGCAGCTTCTGGGAAAAAGAGGTTTATTTTGGCTTACAGGCTCTAGGGGCATCTCCACGATGGCAGGGGGAAATGATGGCATGAGCAGAGGGTGGACATAACCCCTGGCCAACATAAGGGGGACCACAGCAACAGGAGGGTGTGCCAAACACTGGCATCGGGAAACTGGCTATAAAGCCCATAAGCCCGCCCCCAACAATACACTCCTTCCAGGAGACATTAATTCCCAAACATCCATCAGCTGGGAACCTAGCATTCAGAACACCTAAGTTTATGGGGAACATCTGAATCAAACCACCACATTCTGCCCCTGGCCCCCATAAACTGATATTCATACATGATGTAAAATACAATGCATTCAGTCTGACTTTAAATGTCCCCATAGTTTTAATCAGTCCCAACAATGTTCATACATCCCCATAGTCCAAGATCTTTTAACTGAGCCATAATACCAAAAAATAACCTCAAAAACCCATAATGGCACAGGATAAATATTCACACTGCAAAAGATAGCATTGGGCATAGCAAAGAAATATTCAACCAATACAAGATTTAAACAACCAGGGAAAACATCAAACTCTGTAGCTTCAAGTCCAGCAACTCTAGCCAGTGACAAATCTCCAGGAACAAGTCTCTGCCATTCCAATTCTGCCCCTGCAGCTAGGCTACTCACAGTTCTGGAAAACTTCATCGGGGCTGGCAGCTCCTTGGCAGCCAACTCATGGTCCCGGCATCTCCACTAGGTCTCCACTGCAAGCCATGGTTCAACCTCATGGCCCCATAGGGTCTCTATGCAGGCAACCAGCAAACCCACTTCACACTGCCCATGGCCATTTCCAAAACACAAGACTGTGTGGCAAACTCAATGACCCTATTTCCAGCATTTCTTATACTCCACGATACCAGGTAGGGTGCCAATTTGTTAATCCAGGGGGAAATAAAGCAGACTTTGAAGAACAGGACACTACTTGAGCACTCAGGCCTCTTCAAAAGAGTCTACATTCTTTTTGTTGCCCCAGCACAGGTCAGCTAGCCCAGTCTCAAAGGTTGTAATCTCTCAGTTGCAGCTGAACAGGCAACAGTTCACCCAAAGATCTTTCTTTCTGTGCCATATCCCTCTGATCACACCAGTTCATTTCTATGTGAAGCAACACTGCACAACTTCTCAGGACATGGGCACAAGAGCAAGTTTCTCACACAAACTACTTAGCCCAGTCCATGCAAAGCTCTTTCTCACCCTCATAAGCCAAACCTCACAGTCCATAGTTCTTACTGCATTCAGACCTTGCAGCTCAGACCAGAATAGTCCATGAAGCTGTACTTACAGCACTGTAAGGCATCTATTAGGCCAAGGTTTCAAATCCTCCCACATCCCTCTTGAAAATAAGCTCCAAAAGGCCAAAGCCACACAGTCAGGTGTCTAGCACCAATCCCACTCCTTGGTACCACTTTACGGTTGCAGTCAGGTTTGCACTGCTGGTAGAAATCACCCAACCAAGAGCAGATTCTGGGAAAAAGAGGTTTATTTTGGCTTACAGGCTCAAGGGGAAGCTCCATGATGGCAGGGGAAAACGATGGCATAAGCAGAAGGTGGACATCACCCCCAGGCCAACATAAGGTGGACCACAGCAACAGGAGGGTGTGCCAAACACTGGCATGGGGAAACTGGCTATAAATCCCATAAGCCCGCCCCCAACAATGCACTCCCTCCAGGAGGCATTAATTCCCAAATATCCATCAGCTGGGAACCTAGCATTCAGAACACCTAAGTTTATGGGGGACACCTGAATCAAACCACCACAGGAAATATGGAAAATTTTTTAAATTTCCAAAAGACTATAATTATTCACCATCAAAGTGAACAACCCAGAAGAAACAGATGAGTTCATACAAGCACATGCCCTACTGAGGCGAATCTGACAAACTCTGATGTCTGATGAGACTAAAATGAGCAAGGAGAATGATGCAGTGACCAAAACTCTCTAAACAAAACAAAGAAAAGCTCAGAACCAGATGGTATCACTGGAAAATTATACCAAATATTTAAGGAAGAATTGAATATAGTACTTCTTTAATATTTCCTAAATGAAAATAATGCTTCTAAATTAAAATGTTTTTAAGGAAAGAGGACTCAAATGAGGATTATTCTGATACCAACACAAAACAAAAAACACCATAAGTCAGGCATGATAGTGTATGCCTTTAACCCCTGCATTCAGGAGGCAGAGGTAGGAGGATTGCTGTGAGTTCAAGTCCACACTGAGACTACATAGTGAATTCAAGGTCAGCTTAGCCTAGAGAAAGACCCTAAATTGAAAAGCCAGAAAGAAAAATAAAAGACTATATAAGAAACAAACAAACAAATGAACAAAACAAACAAAGAAAAACTCCAGGCCACTCTCTCTGATGAGTTTAGAGGGGAAACTACTCACAAAATTACTACTAATCAATTCAACAACACTTTACAAGAATCACACACTATGACCATTGGGATTTATCCCTGGTATATAAGGAAGGTTTATATTCCAAAAAATCAATTCATGTGATATATATTAGCAGAATGCTATGTGAAAATAATTAATACCTCATAGATATTAGATATTGGTTAAATAGTCGTAAAATTGAATACACTTTTAAGATATTTCTCAAGAAAATAAGAAAAGACAGAAACCACTTCAACTTAATAAAGTTTGTACATGAAAGGCACAGTTAACATCATATTCAACAGTGAAGAACTGGAATCCTTTCACCTAAAGTCAAGAACAAACCAAGGTTGAGATCAATTCTTGTCATTTTTATTCATCAAAATTCTGAAGTCCAAACCAAAACAATTAGGCAAGTAAAATAAATAAAAACCATCCTAATTCAAAAGGGTAAAGTAAAATTATCTCTGTTTCCCAAAGACATGATTGGTGGGCTCCCCCAGCAGGTAGCACGGGGGAAGGAACAGGCCTGGTGGTTCCTTCCAAGAACTTGAGGAGGAGGGTGGGTGTCGATGGCCAGGAACACACTGAGCCAGGAGTCTTGTCAAAGCAGGATCTCACTTTATTGTAACAGGCAGGTGTTTATATAGTGTTGAGACGAGGGTGGGGATTTTAGGATGGAGTAAGGTGTAAGGGCCAATAGCACACTGCAACTTTTGAAAGGACTGGTTCTAAGCTCGGGCACGCACATGGGAACTCTAACTCCCTACGTGGAAGTAGCAGGCCAGAGGCAATTTGGCGCCCTGCTGAATCATGGCCAAAGACATGTCACCAAACTTTAGCTAGGCTTAGGAAGTTTCACTAGGTATCTCTTCTGGGCCTCACAAGGGCCAACACATGATCATATATATTAAAAATGTTAAAGAAGGGCTGGAGAGATGATGTAGCGGTTGAGGCCTAAGGACCCATGTTCAACTCTCCAGATCCCATATAAGCCAAACATACAAGGTAACACAAGCATGCAAGTTTGCACATGTACACAAGGTGGTGCATGCATCTGGAGTTTGATTTCAGTGGCTGGAGACCCTGGTACACCAATTCTCTTTCTCGTTCTTCTCTCTCCCCATCCCCCCACCTCATAAAGGTGTGTGCCACCATGCCCAGTAAAAAAAAAAAAGTGAAATAATTTACTTCAACAGTAAGCCTATCACATATGAAAAGAAAATTCACCAAAGTTGAAAATGAAGAATCAACATGTAAAGAATCAATACATGAATAACAACTATTTAAAGATAAAATCAGAAAAATGGGGCTGGAAAGAGATGGATCAGCAGTTACATATGCTTGTTTGCAAAGCCTGACAGCCTAAGTTCAATTCATAGTACCCACATAAAGCCAAATATACAGAGTGCAAATGTTTCTGGAGGCCTGGACGTGAGGCCTAATGGAACTTCCTGAGCCTAGCTAAAGTTTGGCAATCTGCCTCTGGCCAGCTATGACTCAGCAAGAAGCCTAATGGCTTCTGGCCTGCTACTTCCACATAGGAGTTGGAATTGCTGCATGCACATACTTCAAAAGTCATGGTTTACTATAGGCCCTTACTTCTCCCCCATCCTAGAATCCCCACCCTCATTCTCAACACTATATAGGCAACCACCTATAACAATAAAGCGAGTTCCTGCTTTGACAAGACTCCCAGCTTGGTGGTATGTTCCTGGCCATTGACACTCACCCTCCTCCACAACCCCTTGGGAGGAACCAGTGGGCCTGGTCCTTCCTCCGCAATACCTGCCAGGGGAGCTCAGCATCTGGCACCCAACATGGGGCAACAGGAAACCAGCAGACTAGTGCCCCGTGAGAGATGTGTTCGTTGAGAAGGTCAATCAGTGTGTGGGTGAGTGTACCCTAATAAGTTATGAGGCAGTCTTCATATTTAATGTGCTAAACTTTGCTTCTATAACCTGTGCTTGTTTGTCAACATCTCTTCGTTTTCTTTCTCTTTCACTTTCAGTTCAGTGGCAAGCTGCATCTTCGGCTTTTATATTTCTGAATGGGTCATATGTCCCTAGTGGACACACTGTGTGGCTTTTGACCTTTAGGCTTGTACTTCTCTCTCTCTCTCTGCTTGGTCATGTGAAGGCAGGCCAGCTTCTCCTGCCATTTATGGAACTTCTCCTGGATCTGTAAGTTTCAATAAATATCCCTTCCTCCATAACTGTGCTTGGTCTAGAAGTTCATCTCAGTGAACCTGAATCTGTCTGATATAGAACTTGGTACTGAGGAGTGGACTGAGATGACCCTGACCATGTAGATGTTGATCTTTTGGAACCTTTTTTTTTTTTTTTTGGAGAAATAGGCATGGACTTGGTGCTTGCAACTGAAGTTGTCTTCTGGAGTATTAAGCCAAATTTTATGGACTATTCTGATGAGAGTCTGAGAATGCTAAGTACAGATAACATTAAACTTCGAGGCTTGGCTTATAAGATTTCTAAGGGAAAGGAAAGACTACAGAGGACTTTGTTAGAACTGGGCTACTGGCATAAGGGCTGGCCGTGTCCTGCTGCCCAGGCCCAGAAAGTTTGATCAAGGTTAAATTTGTAATGGACTGATGTGCTTGGCTAGAGGTATTGGACTGAGAAATTTAAGATTTTTAAGATGTAAAACTTTAAACAAGTTAAATTTACTGGCACAGAGACTGGCTTTAGATTACTAAAGCTGCTATTGTCAACCCATTAGCAATCTTAAGGAAGATAGTCCAATTGCTTTACCAATTAAAGGATGCCTGAGGGAAGATTATCATAGAAATGCAAACACTTTTGGATGGTGGTTGAGTTTTCATTGTTTTAATCTCTCCTTGCTATGCCTTATACCAGTTAAAAATGTTTACTCTGTACCTTTATATGTTAGAAGTGTTTAACTTGTTTGATTTTACAGGTCTTAATATCTTAAATTGGTCAAGAGTGTGGGGATTCAGTTGTTTATTTACTTATAGTTTACATTCTGCAGCCACCTGGCTGGAGGCAATGTCACTGGGTGGATCTTAAGGTGTGGTAGTGGGTTTCAGATTTCAATCTAAAGATATTCAAGCAGGAGTCCCTGAAGTGTGCTGTGGCTTTTGGCTTTAGGCTTGTACTCATTATTTCCCCTTTAGAAAACTTAAATATATTTTCTTATCAGTTGATATTTTCATGCATGCCTGTTGGGCATCTGCACATGCCAGGGTGAAATCTAACCATTCCATTAGTCATATGCTTCAATTTTTTGCCACTCTCAGGCTGCCTGATCAAGTAAAAACAAATAATGGCCCCTTCATTGTAAGTCAAAACTTTACAAGTTTCCTCCAGATGTGGCAAATAACACATGCCACAGGCATTCCATATAACCCTCGAAGCCAAGCTACTGCTGAAAGATATAACCAAACACTTAAATCACAATTACAAAAACAAAAGGGGGAATCACTACCCCCCCATGATCAGCTAAAGAAAGCATTATTCACCTTAAATATTTTAGAATTTTCTAGAAGTGAAAAAAATGTCTCCATTCCAAAAACATTGGTCATCCTCTGTCACATACAGCTCTATTAAGGTCAGATGGAGAGACTAATTGACTGGGGCCTGGAGAGGACCAGACCCACTCCTCACAGCAGGGAGAGGGTTTGGATGAATCTTCCCTCTATATGAAAAAACACCCATTTGTGTACCAGTGAGAGACCTAAAATATTTGTCACAACAAGGGGAAACTGACAATCACTTATCCAGGGAGTGTCCCACCCCTAAGGACTGTTCCTAAAATGATCTTCACCCTGCTAAACCAAACAATTCCCTCCCTTGAGGAGGATTGCTGGCTTTTCCTCTGATCTGGGCCTCCCCCGCTGCTTGTAGTAATCACCAATAATACAACTACAGTTTCCCATACGACCCTACTCATTGGGTTGGGAATAACTGCAGGAATGGCCACCAGGACAGCCAGGATGGGCATGGCAGCCCATCTCTACAAAAAGCTTTCTCAGCTGATCAGTGACATAAAAGCCAGGTCCAGTACTATCCTTGATCTCCAGCAACAGCTAGGTTCCCTGGCTGAGGTAGTCCTACAAAACAGAAGGGGACTAGACCTATTAACTGCCAAAAAGGCAGGTATATGCTTGTTTTTACAGGAAAAGTACTGTTTCTACGCCAATAGATCGGGAATCATTCAGGACAAAATCAAAAAACTTCAAGAGGATCTGGAGAAGAGATGGCAGGACCTCCAGGACAACCCACTGTGGACAGGCCTACATAGCATCTTACTCTACCTCCTCCCTCTACTCAGGCCCCTCCTTCTCCTCCTCCTTATCCTCACTGTCAGGCCTTGTGTAATTAACAAAATTACACAATTCGTTCACCAGAGGCTAGAGGCAATAAAAATCCATCACATTGAGGTACAGTACCATAGGCTGGCCACTCAGGAATTAAGTTCTCAGATGCCCCACTGCCACATCCTCTGCCCTCTATGTGACTAATGATGGGTAAGATCTCAGACTGACTGAGACAACCTAAGACAGGCCATAGAGCGGGTTCTCAGTGAGCTAAAAACATGGTACCCAGTGACAGGTAAGATCCCTAGAAGGGGACAACCTAAGACTTGGGCCAAGGTGAATAATGCTCTTACAAAAACAAAAGGGGGAGATGTTGGGCCTTGAGAGGCCTGGACATGAGGCCTAATGGAACTTCCTAAGCCTAGTTAAAGTTTGGCAATCTGCCTCTGGCCAGCTATGACTCAGCAAGAAGCCTAATGGCTTCTGGCCTGCTACTTCCATGTAGGAGTTGGAATTCCTGCATGCACATACTTGGGACCAATCATTTCAAAAGTCATGGTTTACTATAGGCCCTTACCTCTCCCCCATCCTAGAATCCCCACCCTCATTCTCAACACTATATAGGCAACCACCTATAACAATAAAGCGAGTTCCTGCTTTGACAAGACTCCCGGCTTGGTGGTGTGTTCCTGGCCATTGACACTCACCCTCCTCTCCTCCTCAACCCCTTGGGAGGAATCAGTGGGCCTCGTCCTTCCTCAGCACTACCCACTAGGGGATCCCAGCCCTTAATAACAGATAGCAAAGGATCCACCTAGGTAAACATTCAGGTACTCATCAATATTATAACTGCATTTGCTTTTGTGGTGGCCAAACACAATATCAGGTGCCAGAAACCTAAGCCAGACAACTTCAGTACATTGAAATAGGCAAAATGAAAGATGAAAGTACAATATTGAGGAAGAAAATTAAGTCTACATGAAAACAGAAGTGAGGAAAATGTACAGACAAAGCCAGGTTCTTGGGTGATAAGGCTCCCCTTGCTGACAAGGTATCAAACCAACAGCTACCTTGCTCTAGTTCTTCACAGAGTTTGAGAAGGAAAGATGAGGCTATTTCACTTTTACTTCTACATCACAAGAAAAGAAGTGATTTGATTTATATTAAGGATAGTCTTTGAAACATCAGAGCAATTTATGTCAGGGAATTAGAATTTCTTCATGAGTAATTAAATCAGCTGATAAAACATACAGAAGCTATTATATACATTATAAAGCACTATACATGCATAAGCTAGAACAAATGGACACAATTAGTATCATTTTATAGGACAAAGGATATTTGGGGGCTGGAGAGATGGCTTAGCAGTTAAGTGCTTGCCTGTGAAGCCTAAGGACCCCAGTTTGAGGCTCGGTTCCCCAGGTCCCACATTAGCCAGATGCACAAGGGGGCGCACGCATCTGGAGTTCGTTTGCAGAGGCTGGAAGCCCTGGTGCGCCCATTCTCTCTCTCCCTCTATCTGTCTTTCTCTCTGTGTCTGTCACTCTCAAATAAATAAATTTTAAGAAAAGAAAAGGATATTTGGAAAGTCTTAAATGAATTAAGAATGTAATATGCCTGCCTAAGAGCACAGTTTATTGCCAATAAATGATGACTGTGACTGTCAAATCATTGTCATTAAATCAGTTACTAAAGATCAGGAACTGTGTTCACAGAACAAGTAGATAAAGCTGTGTGATCTGTTTGATACATTACATGTTAGAAATTTCAAACACTAATGAGCTTCCAGTGTCTAACATCTTATTCCAGGAGATTCTATGGTCTTTTGTCCTCAGGGAATTATGCAGTAATGAAACTACTATGGTTAAATTTAAACAGTAAGCATGTATAACCTAGCACTTCCTCTCTACCTTTCAAGATTCTCACATTCACAGTTCACTTTTTAAAAAAGCATATGAAAAATAAGATTATGATACATTTATCATAAGTCCAGGTTTATGGAAACTTAGAATCTCAATCCCACATTGGTCAGAATATGCTTTAAATGTTGTCATGTAGACATCTCAAGGAAAAGGGTTCTATGTCAAACACTCCAGTAACCCTGGTACAATAGAAATAAAACTCAAAATTCTACGAATATATTTATTTTAGCTTTTTTTCACATTTTTAATAACAACTTCCATGATTATAAAAAGTATCCCATGGTAATGCCCTCCCTACCCCCCACTTTCCCTTTGAAATTACATTCTCCATCATAACTCTTCCCTATCTCAATCACTCTCTCTTTTAATTTTGATTTCATGATCTTTTCCTCCTCTTATGATGGTCTAGTGTAGGTAGTGTCAGGCACTATGAGGTCATGTATATCCAGGCCATTTTCTATCTGTAGGGAGAATGTTGTAAGAAGTCCTACCCTTCCTTTGACTCTTACCACTTCTTCTGCATTAGACCAGGAGCCCTGGAAGGGATGATGGAGATATTGCAGTACTGAGCACTGTGGTCACTTCATTCCTGCACCATAGTACCTTCTGAGTTGTCCCAAGGCCACTGCCATCTGAAAAGAGAAGATTCTCTGCCAAAAATGAGAGTAGCATTAATATAAGGGTATGAACATTAAGAGAAGTGCTTACTGGACAGTTTAATTAGCATAGTATGTACATTCAGCCTGACAACAGCATGTGTTACACCCATAGGGCTCATGACTACCCCTGTTTTAAGTTTTCAGTATCAGGGATGTATTCCCTCCCATGGAATGGGCCTCCAGTCCAATTAGAGGGCCACTGGTTTCCACCATGATACACATGCCACTATTGCACCCATTGGCTCATTTGGCCTGGCTGGCCAAGTATCAGGTTTGCAGTTTCCACTGTTTAATATCTTCACTAGTGATATCTTTTTCTCCCATTGAACGGCATGTAGAATGGCTTGTTCCAGCTTTCTGTCAGCTGGTCTACAAGGAGGAGGTTATCAGCTTGGTTCCAACAGGATTTCTCAGTGGCCTTGCAGCACTAGTATGTGGAGTCTTCAGCAATAGGGTCTTACCATATTCTTATAGGCCATTTCCGAGGCCCTACCTGATGGGAAACCAAGGGCCTCCGCAATGGCCTATGTTTTGGGGGCATCAGGGACCTCCCTGACCAACAGCTCACTGAATGGTATCCCATCCCTGGCACTGAAAATTTTCTAGAAACAATCTATGGCTCCTGAGTGTTCCATTGTCCAAAAAAGTAGGATTCCATATGATGTATTTTTACCTTCTTAGATTTTGATTAGCCCTTCCACCTTTCCTTTACTTGAACTATTCCCCTGACCTCACTTTCAGCATTTTTACCCCCATTAATCTATTCTTCTACTTACATATATACAACACCATCCTATTAAGTACTCCCCTCTCTTCCCGTTCTATCTCTTTTCTAGCTTACTGGCCTCTGCTACGGAGTTTTTTCCTTCTCACACAGAAGGCCAATCATCTGTAGCTAGGATCCACATATGAGAGAGAACATGTGACACTTGGCTTTCTGGGCCTGGGTTACCTCACTTAGTATAATCCTTTCCAGACCCATCCATTTTCTTGCAAATTTAATAATTTCATTTTTATTTACTGCTGAATATAACTCCATTGTATAAATGTGCCATTTCTTCATTATCCACTCATCAGTTGAAGGACATCAAGGCTGGTTCCATTTCCCAGCTATTGTGAATTAAGCAGCAATAAATATGGTTGAGTAAGTACTTCTAAGGTAATGAGATGAGTCCTTAGGATATATACCTAGGAGTGCTATAGCTGGGTCATATGGTAGATCAATCTTTAACTGTTTTAGGAACCTCCACACTGACTTCCACAATGGCTGAACCAGATTGCATTCCCACCAACAGTGTAGAAGGTTCCTCTTTTTCCACATCCTTGCCAGCATTTATGGTCATTTTTTTTTCATGATGGTAGCCAATCTGATAGGAGTGAGATGGAATCTCAACGTAGTTTTAATCTTCATTTCCCTGATGTCTAGGGATGTAGAACATTTTTTTACATGCTTATACGCCATCCATATTTCTTCTTTTGAGAACTCTATATTTAGTTCCACATCCAATTTTTTAACTTGGTTGTTTGATTTCTTATTATTTAATTTTTTGAGTTATTTGTATATCCTAGATATTAGTCCTCTATCAGATGTATAGCAAGCAAAGATATTTCCCATTCTGTAGGTTGCCTCTTTGCTTTAATCACAGGGTCCTTTGCCGTAAAAAATCTTTGTAATTTCATGAGGTCCCAGTGGTTAATCTGTGGTTTTATTGCCTGAGCAATTGGGGTTATATTCAGAAAGTCTTTGCCAAGACCAATATATTGAAGGATTTCCCCTACTTTTTCCTCTATCAGTTTCAGAGTTTCAGGTCTGATGTTAAGGTCTTTAATCCCTTTGGACTTAATTCTTGTGCATGCAGAGAAAAGAATCTATTTTCATCCTTCTACAGATATTTATCCAGTTTTCCCAGCACCATTTGCTGAAGAGGCTGTCTTTTCTCCAGTGAGTATTTTTGGCATTTTTATTGAATATCAGGTGGCTATAGTGACCTGGACTTACATCTTGGTCCTCTATTCTGTTACATTGTTCTGAATGTCTGCTTTTTTGCCAGTACCATACTGTTTTTGTTACTATGGCTCAGTAGTATAGGTTAAAATCAGGTATGGTGATACAACCAGCCTTATTTTTGTTGCTCAGTATTATTTTAGATATTCTAGGTTTTTTGTGATTCCAAGTAAAATTTTGGGTTGCTTTTTCTATTTCTGTGAAGAATGCCATTGCAATTTTGATGGGGATTGCATTAAATGTGTAGATTGCTTTTGGTAAGATTGCCATTTTCACAATATTGATTCTTTTGATCCAGGAACTAGGGATGTTTTTTCCATATCCAAGTGTCTTCTGTGATATCTCACTTGAGTGTTTAAAAGTTTTCATTTTAGAGATCCCATTTAGTAATATGTTGGCCGTAGGCTTTCATAAATAGACTTTATTATATTGAGATATGTTCCTTCTATTCCCAGTCTCTGTAGGACGTTTATTATGAAGGGATGTCAGACTTTGTCAAATGCTTTTTTAGTGTCTAGTGAGATGATCATATGATTTTTGTCCTTCAGTCCATTTATATAATGTATTACATTTATCGATTTGCATATGTTGAACTATTCCTGCATGTCTGGGACAAAGCCTACTTGGTCAGGGTGAATGATCTTTCTGATATATTCTTGTATTCTGTCTGCCAATATTTTGTTGAGAATTTTTGAATCTATGTTCATGAGGGAGATTGGTCTGTAATTTTCTTTCTTTGTTCTATCTTTGCCTGGGTTTTATATCAGGGTGATGCTAGTTTCGTAGAAGGAGTTTGGTAGGATTCCTTCTTTCTCTATTTTATGGAAAAGCTTAAGAAGCAATAATGCTAGTTCTTCACCAAAGGTCTGGTAAATTTAACCAGTGAATAAATCTGGGCCTGGATTTTTTTAGTTGGGAGACTTTTGATAACTGCTTGGATCTCCATACTTGTTATAGGTCTATTTAAGTGATTAATTTCATTCTTGATTTAATTTTGGTAGGTCATATAAAACAAGGATATTATCCATTTCTTTCAGTCTTTCATACTTAGTGGAGTATATGTTTTTATAGTATTTCCCTATGATCTTTTGAATTTCTCTTGTATCTGTTGTGATGCTGTCTTTTTCATCTCTAATTTTATTAATTTGTGTCTCTTCTCTCTTTCTTTTGGTCAGATTTTCTAAGGGTTTATCAATCTTGTTTATACTTTCAAAGAACCAACTCTTGGGCTGGAGAGATGGCTTAGCTGTTAAGCGCTTGCCTGTGAAGCCTAAGGATCCCAGTTCGAGGCTCGGTTCCCCAGGTCCCATGTTAGCCAGATGCACAAGGGGGCGCACGTGTCTGGAGTTCGTTTGCAGAGGCTGGAAGCCCTGGCGCGCCCATTCTCTCTCTCTCCCTCTATCTGTCTTTCTCTCTGTGTCTGTCACTCTCAAATAAATAAATAAAAATTTAAAAAAAATTTAAAAATAAAAAAAAAGAACCAACTCTTTGTTTCATTGATTCTTTGGATTTGTGTGTGTGTGTGTGTGTGTGTGTGTGTTTCTATTTCATTAATTTCTGCCCAAATCTTTATTATTTCTTCCCATCTACTGATTTTTGGTTTGGTTTGTTCTTCTATTTACAAGGCATTAAGGTGAAGCATTCAGTTGTTTACTTGTGACCTTTCTAATTTCTTAATATAGGCAATTAAAGCTATAAATTTACCTCTTAGGATGGCTTTCATTTTGTCCCAGAGATTTTTGTGTGATGTGTTCTCATTATTGTTTGACTCCATGAATTTTTTAATTTCCTTCTTGATTTCTTCATTGATCCATTCATCATTTAGTAGTGTATTGTTTAGTTTCCATGATTTTGTGTATGCTCTATAGCTTTTCTTGCTATTGATTTGTAGTTTGATTCCATTATGGTCAGATAGAATGCAAGGAATTACTTCAATTTTCCTGTATTTGTTAAGTTCTGCTTTGTGTCCTAATATATGGTCTATTTTAGAGAATGTTCCATGTGCTGCTGATAAGAATGTTTATTCTGCAGCATTGGGATGAAATGTCCTGTATATATCTGTTAGGTCCATTCCTTCTATGACCTCATTTAGTTCATATGCCTCTCTGCTTATTTTTTCCTGGTATGACCTGTCAATTGATGAAAGTGGGGTGTGGAAGTCACCCACTACCACTGCGTTTGGTGTTATCTGTGACCTTAGTTCTAATAGGATTTGTTTGATAAATTTGGGAGACCACATGTGAGGTGCATATCTGTTTAAGATTGTAATGTCTTCCTATTGGAATGTGCCTTTAATCATTATAAAGTGACCTTCTTTATCTTTCTTAACTAAGTTTGGAGTGAAGTCTACTTTGTCAGATATTAGGATAGCAACCCCTGCTTGTTTTCTAGGTCCATTTGCTTGAAACACTATTTTCCAACCTTTCACCCTCATATAATGCCCATCCTTTGTAGAAAGGTGGGTTTCTTGGAGTCAACAAATTGAAGGATCCTACTTTTTAATCCAGTCTGCAATCTATGTCTTTTTGTTGGGGCATTGATGGCATTGATATTAAGAGATATTATTGAAAGGTGTGTATTTATGTTTGCCATTTTTTGTTGTTGTTGTTCTTCCAGTTCTACCTTTGCTCTCTTGTGTTAACTAGTACTTGAGGATTATTCATTTTTTCCAGGTTCCTTATATGTGTGCTTTTCTTTCTCTTCAGCATGGAGAATTCTTTCAAGTATTTTCTGTTTTGTCTTCAAATACTCATTTAGCCTGCTTTTGTCATGAAATGTCCTTATTTCTCCATGTATTTGAATGGATAGCTTGCAGTATAAAGTAACCTTGGTTGACAGTTGTTATCTTTCAGAACTTGGAATACATCATTCCAAGCCCTTCTGGCTTTTAAAGTTTGTGTTGAGTAATCTGCTGTAATCCTGATTGGCTTGCCTTTTTAGATAACTTTATTTGTCTCTCTAACTGCTTTTAATATTTTTTCTTTGCAATGTGTGTTTGGTATTTTGATTATAATATTGTAAGGAGAGGTTCTTTCTAGGTTCTGTCTGGTTGGTGTTCTAAAGGATTCCTGTATCTGCATTGGCACCTCTTTCCCAATTTGGGGGAAATTTTCTTCTGTGATTTTGTTGAAGACACCTACTATGCCTTTGGAGTGAAATCCTTCTCTTTCTACTATCCCCTGAATTTTTGTGTGTGAACCTTTCATAGTGTCCTGAATATCTTGAAATTACCTTTCATATTTTTCTATTAGTTTGTCTTTCTCTTTGGTGGACTGTATTAGATCTGCAGCCTGGTCTTCTAACTTAGATGGTCTGTCCTCTCCTTCATCCATTTTACTGGTGAGATTTTCTACAGAGTTTTATTTCATTAACTGTTTTCTTCATTGCTAGTAATTCTGACGATTTTTCTTTATTGTTCCCATTTCCTTACTTATGTATTGTATTGACCTCTTTCTTTCATTAAATTGGTGTCCTGTGTCTTCTTTGATTCCTTTGATTTCCTCTTTCATTCCTTTGATTTCCTGTTTCTTTTCTTTCATTTCTTCTTTGACTTCTTTGAACATATTTATAATCATTCTTTTGGAATCTTTCTCAGGCATTTCCTCTAACTTCTTCTCACTGGAGGTCATTTCTGATGCATTAATACATTTGGTGGATTTATATTGTCTTGATTTTTTGTGTTTCTTGTGTTATAATGTATATATTCTTGCATCTTAGATTAAGTTTATGCTTGGATTTTCTAGTTAGCTGGGTATTATTAGATGTATCAATCAATCTGATGTTATATATCTTCAGGGTAGGAGCTTAAGGTGATAGGTTTGACTCTTAAGACTCTCAGAGTATCTAGAAAAGTGAACCTAGGTGTTGGGTTCACCTGCATGGGCGTATTCAAGTAGGCTGAGTGGAACAAAATACAGATGATTCTAAAATGTAACTAAACAATGTACACATTTAATGAAAAACAGTACAGAGCATTTATGCAAGAGTAGGTATTCTGACAACCAGATCTTCTATCAATGAGGAGATTAAGATTTCTGGTCTGTTGAGGGTTCAAGTCAGCTTGTGACCAAGTAAGACCCTTCCCTAATGTATAATAGTAGAGGAAACAAAGCCACTATAAATTAAGAAGCAACAAATAACAAGCCCAAAATATAGCTTATTTAAAAATAGCAAATCTGACCATCCATCAGATTTAACATATAATTTATCCTGATATGGAAGGTGCAATTAACACTTCCAGTTCAGGGCTATGTACCAGGTTTATTAGGTGGGTACTGACCTGATGTAATCCCAGTTACCTTTTGAGATGATTTTGGTCTCAGTTACACTGTGATCCTGCTTGGGACCCTCTTTGGTGCACTGTGGGTTCAAGTAGGCTAGCTGAGTCCCTGGACCACTGCTCTGTTCCCCAGAGCTGGGCCCTGTTGGTGGGAAAGGGGAGACTCTCAATGGTGGCTCTAGGTCTCTTGCTGGTCTATGTGATCCTATATGATCTGCTTCTCCATTGTTCACTGCTGTTCTCCCATTATGTTTCTTGAGTCTGCAAAGACCTCTGGTGTGAGTGAAAAACCGCCTCAACTGGCTTTTCTTGCAGCTCAAGCTGAGCCTGGTAGCTGTAGCCCCATGGACCCGGTGCACTGCTGGAGCCACCACTTCTGGAGCTGCATCAGCCTGCCTGTGTGGGCTCTGCATGCTCTGGATCTCTCCTACTCCTCTGCTGCCATTTTAATTTCTTATACACCTCACTTTTTAGTTAAAGTGTGCATTTTGTTGCCTTTTTTTCTTTGCTTCTTTTTTGTTGTTGTTGTTGTTGTTTATCCCCTAGGCTGCTTTTGGCATGGTTCCTATGCTGCAATCTTAACCGGATGTCTATTTTAGCTTTTTAAAATAAGGGACCATACCACAGATTTGGAAAGCAAGTTGGTATGGAAAATATTCTGGAATTACCAATCTACAAGCAGGTTTCAACCCTAAGAAATTGTTTCTTCCTCACCAAACCAAGAATCGTCCACATGAAAGAGTTGAAGAACATGTCCTTTAAAAGATTATTTTGTTTTGCTTTTGTTTTTTACTTATTTGTTGGTTTTGCCTTGAGTAAATAGCTGAAAATGCAAATACCATACCTGACAGCTGAACAGTTTCATTTTCTTGCATTTTTAAAAATTATTATTAATTTATACAGCCATGTTGGTACCATTTGTAGCCTCCTCCTGTCTGCTCCCTCCACAGGGACCCTCATCATTGGAAAATGTGGGTTATGGATTGCAGGGTTAGCCATCAGTTATGGGTAAAAGGTTATGTCTCTGTACATAATGTCCCAACATGTAGCTCTAACAATCTTTCTGCCCCTCTTTCACAAAATTCCCTGAGCCATGATGGGTTCATTTGAGGTCTACTTCAGCAATGAGATATTAGGAACCTCTGTGTCTCTGGATATCTGGTTTGGTAGAAGTTGAGTGTTCTCTGTGTCTATCTCCTTCAACCTTGTTCTGGTACCAGTTTCACCAAAAGAGTAGCACTTTTTTTTCATTTCCCCAGTTAGTCTATGGCTTTAGCTGGGGCCCTGGCAAGGTGCAATGGGCTGATTCTCTCCTCAGGATCTATGTCCATCTGAAAAAGAGAAGCAAATTCTCTAATAGAGAGTGAAGTCAACACCAGATAAATGGTATAACCATTATTATATTAGAGAAAATTTAATAGGTGTAGGCCCTCTTTTAGCCCATGACTGGTGGGAATTTGACAATAGAAAAAAGGCTTATTTTTTTGGATATGGTTCTGACCTGTTTCCCAGAACCAGCTATGGGTTCCATTCCACATCGAGAATCTGTTAGCCAAATCAACAGCAGTTGGCTACCCACCATGGCTCTGTGCTACTATTGCATGTATGTGAGCATTACTTTAGGTTCTTTGCTGCTGAAAGGCTTACACTATGAGTTTCTTGGACAGATGTTGGTCATTTTCATCCAGTTGCTCATTAGCATCTTCTGGCATTAGATGAGCTAACTGTCTGGAAACTGACTCTCTTCCAGATTCCAGCAAGATCACTCCATGTTCCATACCAACAACATATGGTGTCTTTGGCAATAGGGTCTTACCACTAAACTTCTGTGGGTCATCAAGTTCTCTGACAGAAATCTGTCTTCTTTTGGAAATCTTCTCTGATCAACAACTCATTGTGGATGTTAACTGCATACTGGTACTGGGAGTTACAGGCCAGAGCCAAGAAAAACAAGGAAGAAAAGGGTATGTAATATAAAAGAGAAACTGAGATGAGGGAGAGAGAAAAAAAAAATAAAAGAAGATTAAGGTTAGTCTTCATCATACACTCTCCAGGGCCCTGTGGCTCATGTGTTCCCTCTAAGACCTGATCTTCCATTTAGTCTGTCTTTTTAGGATATAGAATTTTATGGTATCATTGCCATGTGGGTCCAGTTTTGTGTCTCCCACCCCCCCCCCCCCACACACACACACTTACCCTCTCCTCCTGCCATACCCTCCCTAATGTCCAGTCTTCAAGATGCTTATTATGCCTGTCAGCATCTCAGGAAGATTCAGGTTAGAAGCCACAGATGAGTGAGACAATGTGACAATTATCTTTCTGTTATTGGGTGCTCATGAGGTGATGTTGTATTTTGTCCAAGGCCCTTTCTACATCTATTGAAGTGATCATGTGTTTTTTGTGTTTAATCTTATTTATGTGGTGTATCACATTGACAGATATCTGTATGTTGAATCATTCCTGTGTTCCTGGGATGAAGCCTACTTTATCAAGGTGGATAATGCTTCTGATGTGTTCTTCAATTTGGTTTGCAAAGACTTTGTTCAGGATCTTTGTGTACGGAAATAGGCCTATAGTTTTCTTCTCTTGTGGCATCTCTGCCTGGTTTTGGTATTAGGGTAACACTAGCTTCATAGAAGGAGTTGGGGAGCTTTCCCTATTCTCTGATTATGTGGCACAGTTTGAGAAAAATAGGTTTTAGTTCTTCTAGGAAGTTTTGATAGAATTAAGCTGAGAAGCCACCTGGTCCTGGACTCTTCTTTTGGGGGAAGTTTTGGAGTACATTTTCAATCTCAATGGATGTGATAGGATTGTTTAAGAAATTAATCTGCCCTGAGTTTATCTTTGGCCAGTGGTATGTGTCCAGGAATTCATCCATTTGCTCCATATTATCCAATTTTGTGGAGTAAGATGTTTTTGAAATAAGTCCTGATCATTCTCCCAATTTCACTTATGTCTGTTGTTATTTCTTCTTTTTCATTTCTTATTTTGTTGAAGTGTCTCCTTTTTTTGGCTTGATCAAATTGGCTAGGGGTTTATCAATCTTGTTTATTTTTTCAATTTTCTTAATTATTTTCTTAGTTTCCAATTCATTAATTTCTACTCTGATCTTACTTCTTTCTTTCTGTCTGGAGCTTTTTGGGTTGTATTCTTCTTGTTTTTCCAGGGCCTTTAGGTGGATGATTAGGTTATTGATTTGGGATCTCTCTGTCTTTTTTATGAAGGTATCTTTTCCCCTGAGGACCACCTTCATTGTGTCCCATAAGTTTTGGTATGTTGTGTTCTCATTGTCATTCATTACAAGAAATTTTGCAATTTCATTTTTCATTTCATCCACTACCCACTATTGTTTAAAAGTGGGTTTTTCAATTTCCATGAGCTGATGGGATTCCTGGTGCATCTTTTGTTGTTAATTTCAAGCAATATAGCATTGTGATCTTATATCATGCAGGGTATTATGTCAATCTTCCTCAACACATGTAGGCAGGCTTTATGACCCAGTATATGATCTATTTTATAGAAGGTTCAATGGGCTACTAAGAAGAATGTGTAGTCTGGGAATTTGGGGTAGACTATTCTATAGATGTCCATTAGGTCTAATTGTTCTATGGTTTTGTTGAGCTCTCTTATTTCCCTGTTAATATTCTGTCTTGATGATCTATCTATTGATGATAGTAGAGTATTGATGTCCCCAAATATGATGGTGTTGGTAGTTATTTCTGTCTTGTTGTCAAGTGGGATTTGTTTTATGAATTGTGAGGCATCTGTGTTTGGAGCATAAAGATTGATGATTGTGAATCGTCTTATTGGATTATTCCCTTCTAAGTAAAATGTGGCCTTCTTTGTCTTTTTTATTATTTTTGATTTGAAGTCTATTTTATCCAATATTAGTATAGCTACTCCTGCTTGTTTCTTATTTCCATTTGCTTGGAATATCATTTTTCATGCTTTCAACCTAAGGAAGTATCTGTCTTTAGTCATGAGGTGGGTTTCTTGAAGACAGCAGATTGAGGTGTCTAATTTTCTGATCCACCCTGTTAGCTTATGTTTCTTGATGGATGAATTAAAACCATTAATATTTAGGGTAATAACTGTGATGCTTGATTTAATCCCTGCCATATCATGGTAGTTTATGTGGTTTGGTGTTTTCTTGGACTTTGTAGTTTTTTGTGCCTTCTCTGAGTTTTGTTTATTGTGTTAATTTTTGTGTAGGCACTTGAGGTTGGTTATTTGCTTCTTCTGTTTGGAGAATTCCCTGTACTACTGTCTGCAGGTTTGGATTTTTGTTCACATAGTTATATAGCTGAGTTTTATCATGGAAAGCTTTTCTTTCACAGTCTATTATGAGGGATACTTTTGCTTGGTAGACTAGTTTGGATTGGAAGCCATGAGTTCTTAGACTTTGCAGTGTTTTATTCCTTGTACTTCTGGCTTTCAGGCTTTCATGGGGTTACCTTTATATGTAATATTTTGTTTTTACCTTGCTGCTTTTAGGACTTTCTCTTTGCTATTGATGTTTAGGGTCTTAATGATAATATGTCTTGGAGAATTTCTCCTTTGGTTCAGCTGTTTGGAGTTCTGTTAGCTTCTTGTAACTTGATGGGACTTTCTTCTGAGAGAGTGGGAAAGTTTTCTTCAATAATTTTGTAGAATAAGTTCTCCATGCCTTTGTTTTGAATTTCTCCTCCTTCTGATATTCCCATGATCCAAATGCTGTAATGCTTATTGATATGCCACAGTTCCCTCATGTTCTGGTCACAAAAAGTTTTTGATCTTATTGAAACTTTTGAATTCATGTACTGTTTTGTCTTCCAGTTCTGAGTTTCTGTCCTCCTTATGGCTGACTCTATTCTTTAGAGCTTCTATATAGTTTTGGGCTTGTTCAATTTGCCTTGTATTTTCTACTTCTTTTTTATGTATAGTTTCCATCCCTCTGTTGAGTCTCCTTTTCACTTCATTTTCTGATTTTTTTTATTTCATTATTTCTTATTTCATCCTTGTATTTCTTTATGTCTTCATTGAGCTTAGCTAAATGGCTATTGAGGTCCTCTTTGTTTTTGTTTTTGTTTTTGTTTTTTGTTGTTGTTGTTGTTTCTTCACTCTCCTTCAGATCATTTAACTTCCTTTGGCACCCTTCCTGTTTCTTTTCTATTAGGTCTAATCTAGGGAGGACAGCATTAATATAATCATTGGCCCTCTGTTGACTTTTTGAAAGTTCTGCTATTTGCTTGGTCAGGGTTGCATAGCCTGTATCTCCATTTTAGGGTTCTGATCCTATTGTGTCTTCTATGTTTTGATTAGAGACATTCATTTTGGAATTGGTAAGTCTTGTTGGATTTATTTGTATTTGATTTTTCATGTCATTTCTTTTGTGCTGTGGTCTGCCCATCACAGTGTAGGAATCTTACTTAATTTAGGAGGAAGTTGTAGTCTACCCTTGAAGTGTCTTCAGTGATTATTCCCTTTTATTTTTGCTTCCACTAGACTTCTGATGGCAATGGGGTCTGCCAGCTCAGAGGGAAGGAGCCTGTGAGGCTATCTTGGGGGCCTGGGGACCTGATGAAGGGGCTTGTTGTTTGTGGATCAGGGAATGGGATTGTGCTGTCAGGTGGCCTGAGGGGACAGAGAGTAGGGGGGAATGGGACAAAGGAGACAGGTGTTGTGAGTGGGTTGTGGGGGTGCAAGAGGGGCAGAGGAAAGGACTGCATGGTTTTCCAAGATGTTGAGGGCTGAGGGGATGGGACAGTAGGCTCCTTAGGACCACGTATCTGGCAGTAAATGGGACTGCTGGGTCCTGTGACAATGCAGGATGGGGATATGGGGATATCACACACGTGTAGGACCCCTGTGGGAATGCTAGCATACTGACCTGGGTCCGTACATGGTGGTGGGGATGGAAGCTAGTGGAATGGTATTCACGCATGGAGGTCCCCTGGGGGAATGGTAACCTGCTGGCCTGGGTCTGTGCATGGGGTAGGGGTGGCAAATGGGACAGTATTTGTGTGTGTGGCTATGCTGGCCTGCTGGTCTGGGACCACTTAGCCTGCCATCAGTGCAGGAGGAACCTGCAGCTGGAAATATGGCTAGGATGGCTGCTTGAGGCACTTGGGGGATGGGTAGGCTACCCAAGAGTGTGAGAATCAGTGGATTCCCTACTTTGCTCCTCCGCACCCTTCCACTGGAGGTCTACTAAAACTTGAAAGCCCCTTTTAAAAAGCCAATGAACCCTAAAGATTTTGCCTTTTCTTCCCTGGCAGGTGAGGCATGGTTAGGCAGACACCATTTTGACAGGAACTCCTTGTTTTGTTTTTGTTTTGCTTTTTATGAGAGAGTGTATGCACATGAGAGAGAGAGAGAGAGAGAAAGAGAGATTTGGCATGCCAGGGCCTGTAGACACTGCAAACAAGCTCATGTGACCTTGTGCATATGCATCGCCTTATACATCTGGCCTACATGGTCTCCAGGGAACTGAATCTGTGCCCTTAGGCTTTGCAGGCACGTGCCTTAACCACTAAGCCATTTTTTAATTATGCTGATCCCCATAAAAGAATAGTCAATTTAACATCAGTGGGGTGGGCATTTGGGGAGGGATACCAGTGACAGCATTCATTACTCTCAGGACTAGCCACATGACCCTAAGTAGGGAAGAAAAAGGAGTGTCCCCCACATGGCTAAAAGTACCCACATGGCCAGACATCATACATTCCCTCTTCTTTTCTGAATGCCCATGATCCCTTGGAAGTGGACTATTCTGTGAAATACCGTATGCTCCAAAATTACATTTCCTCATCCCACCCAATCCCTAGACCCTTTTCTTCACCTATGTCTCCTCCATAGTTCATTCTCCTATCAGCAAGTTCCTGCTATAAACCAACTGGTTTAGCTGATTTAAACTATTTTATTTATTCAATTGTTTACTTATTTATTAGAGAGAGGGAAGAGGAAGAGAGAATTAGTGGGCATGCCATGGTCTCTAGCCAGTGCAAACAAACTCTAGACACATGCACTACCTTGTGCATCCGGCTTCACATGGGTACTGGAGAATTGAACCTGGTTCCTTACGTTTTGTAGGTAAATGTCTTAACCACTTAAGCACTGAGCCATCACATCAGATCCTAAATTTAATTTAAAATTTAGTTTAATTTAATGAACTTAATATAAGACCTAATATTTTAAATGGGCTATTTATTAATTCTAGTCAGTAGCTGGAAGGGTTTATGGGATTATGGAGTATGAAGGTGGATATTGATAACCTGGGTCCATTTCCTATTCCCTACTAGTCCCCTTCCAGCAGGGAAAGGAGCTGAAAGTACTGAACACATTGGATTTCATGGATCAGAGAGTAATGAACTTGCTGGTATTGTTAGTATACTTAACTTCCAAGAGATTTCACACCACACTCAAGTTCCTCATTCCCATGTGTGGTTCACAGACCAATAGCACAGCCATCTCCTGAGATTTTTCTACGATTCAAAACGTCTGGTCTCTAGCCAGATCCTCAAGTCTCCAAAGATTATCACACACAATCAAATGTGCAACAAGACTGTAATTTAAAAAGCCAAAACCCACTAGCAAGCCTGGAGTGTGTGTGATGTGGTTGTACAGAATTTGTTTGCTGATGTCCTGGTCTTGTAATTAATAGGAACCATGGGGTTATTTTCCAAGCACCTTTTTTCCTATCTGGTCCTCATGAGGTCATGGAAGAAGAATGTGTGGGCTGCAGAAGCCACTGAGGCTAAAAGCAGGCCTTGCTCTGTTACCCTCATCTGTACTCAGCTGCTTTCACACTTCAAGAGTGACTTTCTGGTTTCAGCATTCACACCATGGTACAGTCATTACAGCAGAATGGCATCTGGACTTTGACACCTTGGCTATGTATTATGTTACACAGCCAAACCTCAATATAAGTCACTCAGTATAATATAACTCAATATAATTGCCACAAAAGACCAAAATTGTCATGTGCATTTTTGCTGGGACTTTCTGTCAGAAAGTTACACAGAGAGAATCTTGTTATCCATAGAAACTGTTACATGCTTCTGTCAGATTAATTTTATCATTTGTAAAGTGCAAATTTAGCAGAAGTATAGAATGAAAGTGTTGGGAAAGGCTACAACTCTGCTATGTCATTCAGAATTAAAGAACTATAACAGGATTATTCCTCAAAGAAAAATAAACCAAAACCTTCTGTTTGATTAAAGCATTTCCTTAATTTATAGTAGCCATGTGGCCCTTGGAAAGCTAATGGGTTGATAGCTTGTTACCAGGTAGGTTTCTAGTCTCCTGACTCACATTTGGGGGCACAGATAATTTCTGTAATCCCATAAGTGAAGTCTATCTAGCAGGAAAATTATATATGTTCTTCCTAAACCTACCACAAATAGAGAACAATATATAATATGTATTTCTGTATAAATTTTCAAAGAACATAAGGCAAAGGTATTATTAAAGGAGACTTTATAAATGAGATCATTTAAAATTGTAACACAACACATTCCAGCCTACCAAAAATAAAAATAGTACCTTGGTCAAGGACACACCATATTATTGTATCTGTATCACTGTGTTGAGTTCCACTTTTTTTGCCTTTGGGTTTTCTCATTAAAAATGTATACTCAGGGGCTACAGGGATAACTTAGCTGTTAAGGTGCTTGCCTGAAAAGCCAAAGAACTAATGGTTAATTCCCCAGGACCCACATAAGCCAGATGCACAAGATGTCACATGTGTCTGGAGTTCATTTTCCTGGCTCACCCATTTCTCATTCTCTCTCTCTCCCTCTCTCTCTCTCTCTCTCTCCCTCCCTCCCTCCCTCCCTCCCTCCCTCCCTCCCTCCCTCCCTCCCTCCCTCTCTGTTTCTTTCTCTTGAATATTTAAATAAAAATGAAACAATGTATAGTATGGCTGGAGAGATCATTCAGTTAAAGTGCTTGCATGTGAAGCCTAAGAACCCAGGTTCAATTCCCCAGTACCCACATAAGCCAGATGCACATGGTAGCACATATGTCTGGAGTTCATTTGTAATGGCTAAAGGTCCTAGCACCCCCATTCTCTCTGTGTGTGTCTCATAAATAAATAAAACTAAAATATTCAAAAATGTATATTTTATGTGAGTTTTTTCTTTTTTTTAATGTGTAGCCCAGGCTGGACGTAAACTCCTGATTCTCCTGCCTTCACCTCTTCAGCAATATCCTATAGACATGCACCACCACAACTGGCTTTTTTATTTTTTTTTTTTTGACAATTTTCCCCATGGCTTTTACCCCCTAGCTTTGTTGATGTCATGAAATCAAGAGAAACCAGCTATAAGAAAAAAGCCACACTTGTGAGTAATTATATCAGCCTCACATTTACAATAATATCAGGAAAGGTGGACAGAGAATGCATACATTCACTAGAAAGCTGAAATGGCCCCATGACCATCTCTTAATTTGAAAATTCACTGACAAGTCAAGTTTACTTAAAAGCTTTCTCCAATATGGTCAGAGAATTAAAAAATTGTTTTGTCTCTTGGTTTCAGTCTATGGTCATCTGGTCCCATGGCTTTTAGCACCAAAGCAAGGCAGATATTGAAGTGAAAAGGTACAGTGGGAGAAAGTTGCTCACCTCATGGGGATCAGGAAGAGGGAGAGAGTGACAGAAAAGGGGGAAGAAGGGAGAAAGGAGAGAGAGAGGGAGAGAGAAAGAGAGAGAGAGAGAGGGAAGCAAAGCAGAAGCCGCAAGAATACCCCATCCTCCAAGTACCTGTTCACACCAGGATAGTTCATGAGAATTAGTTATAGTTGCATTACTTTTGCTAATACAGAAGAGAAATTTCAATCTCAATTCCTTTTTCTACTTTTATTTTTATTTGCATGCCATTTCTGTCTGTTTCATTTAGCTATTCAATGCTACAACATCACAAAGACATTAAATTTAATGAAATTCACATGAAATTCTGACCCTTCATTTTCACTATTAAGCTTTTGGTTTCAATACCAAGACAGTAAACAAGGCTCAATTTAACCACTTCTCTGAATTTTGAAAATGATATAAGTTTATTCTCTGATTATATTGGGGAAAGTTTTTAATCAAAGTTAAAAGCAACTTGGCAACAAATATTCAAACTAAGATATGTTCTTGGAGTACACTACCAACCTCATAGTAGATGTATGTAATTTCTTCTCTGAAGACTGACTTCCTCTGTGTTGCTAAATAAAGAGAACATAACCCATATTCGCCCCTTGGCTGCAAGCACCATGCATAGTCAGAAGTACATAAAAGGAAAAAGTGAAACACTGTCTCTTGCCAAGTTCAACTCCACCAGGCAGCTCTGCATCTCACAGAATCAGAAGTCTGCCTGCTTCCACAGCTCATTTCTGGTGACTTCTTGCTATGATGTCATTTCTATCCAGGGCTGACTTCTTTTCCCAACACAAGATACATTATACAACTCTCTCCACGAATCAACATCCTTCCTTTCTCTGTCTTAAACCAGGTCCCTCCACACCCTTCCCATTACGCATGGGCTTGGCCCTGCGCACTTTACTGCGTCCTGCTCTGTGGAGGCCCTCAGGGAGGCAGCATGGTGGGAGGCTGGGAGTCTACATTGATCAGAAAGCACATTCTGCCAAAAAAACAATGTACGCTTTTTACAATCAGTCATGCATTATTTAACCAATGCATAAATATACACTCCAAAATTAATGAAGATGTGGTACCCTGCTGAAATTGCTCCCCAGGAGAATCTGTAGTGAACTCCTTTGAAAAGTGGAAATACAAAAGGTTTCACAGTTATCAGGCACATCTCTGACAAGAGAGGGGCTGAAGTTCTGTATGTAGCCAGTGGGCAGGGTATGGTATGCTACTTTATTATGACACAAGCAGTAACCCAGTGATCATTGGAAGGTGGACAGGTTCCCTCTCTATGGCCAGCTGAGCCTGACTCCCAGCCACTCTCTGTTCCACTTGTAAATAACTCCTAAACTCCCTTCAGTGAACAATGGTGTACTCAGCGAGCCCCAGCACAGCTGTGGGCAGCTGTGCTCAACCACAGGGATTCAGCCAGGGATTACAGGCCGGATGAGTCTTGTCTGTTGAAAACACTTCAGGCAGCAGTGCCCAGCACTGCTGAGAAAGCCTTCTACCAAGAGACCAGAGGAAGGAAGGATGTGGGAGGGAAGATTTGAGCACAAGGACTTCTGGAGCATTAGGACCTACAGGTCTTGAGAACTTCCGGGACACAAGGCCTGGGCTAACATTTCCTTTCATGCACTCAGTGAAGCAGTTATAGTAGCTGGAAGTTAACCTTCCCAGACACGTTGGCTTTCTGGTATCTTTGTTTTTCATTGTGAATTTGTTTTTGTTTTGTTGTTGCTCTTTTTCTGGTGAGGGGTGCCTTAGGATTTTGAAGGAAAAACTCTTTCACACCTTATCTCATGTGTTTTCTTTTCTTCTCAGTCACAGCCTACAAAAACAAGTTCGAAGACTTTACTGGGATGGTGTCTCAGTTCTGAATTTGGAAACTGTTAGGACAACTATGGCCATACAGGACAAGGAACAGAGTCTCCACAGCACACAACAAAGGGCACCTTTCAAGCCTTGGGAAAGTCACCAAGGTCTGAGAGCAAATGTGGCAGAGCCAAATATTCCCATGTGTAAGAAAAGTCCATGAAACTCGTAGATGGATACTGCCAGCTGCCCACAGAGGCTGACATCTTTGAGGCAAACACAAACTAAGAGCATCAGTGTTTGAGCCCTACTAACCTCTCAGAAATAAAGGTTTGTCTTCCCTCTAGTTACCCTTATTATTTACTTAGGTTGTTCAAATAATACTTTAAGTTTGCTTATATAGCACTTCTGGATTATTCTTTTTATATCTTTTGCTTTTTTAAGTATCCCATCAGAGGAAAAAAAATAACATATTTTGTTACTGTTCTAAGTTTTTTACCATTAATTAATTAATTAATTAATTAAAGTCTGTAACTTTTATTTTAAAAAAAGTTTATGGCAGAGTTACCTGGTGCCTTCAATATATTCAATATATTTCTCTCCTTCTACTCTTTATCTTCTCCACACTGTGAGTAGAATATTTGCATCATTTTTAAAGTGTGTGGGAAAAAAATAATTGATAAACAAGATCACTCTTTAATAATAAGAAATCTTTAGCTTAGCTGCTTATGAATAAATTCACCTCTGTAGGAATGCTTAATCCTGGGACACTTCTCTTTTGTCCACAAACAAGATCTTAGGGGAAAAAATCATCTTCAGCAATTCTACTCAGAAAAATTGAACATGCCTCTATTTCAACTCATTTTTTTCCCAGTATGCCTAAGTCTAGTGAAGATTTCCAAAAAGCTAATTGAAGTCCTGCTTCACCACCTGATGATCACTAAAGAGATGGTCCCAGGCCAAGTTTGAAAATGTAAGAAGCTTTTATGACTGAGGGTCAATATTCAGAGTATGGTAAAACAGGTTAGTTCATGATACCTTGAGCACTTCTTTTCCTACTGACTAATTTGGCTTCTACACAGAGGCAGGATCAAGAAGCTTCTGGAAGGGGCAAGTCTCTGGTTTGCCAAGAAGTCTCCCAGACTGGGCTGAAGGCACCTATTAAAACTCCAGAAGGGACAAGCCTTGGGAAACCATGAAGCCAGGGCTATGGTCCCAACTGTGTCTCACTGAAGCTAGCCATGGCCCAGTGCCTACAAGAGTGGAATTGTTTTGTCACTAAGTTAAAATTCTTCATGAAAAGGAGACTGCTCATGATGAGGCCATGCCATTGTATCTGTGACATTTTAGTGAGGCCCAGAACAAGTTGCAAATCCACTTGGCTTTCCTCTGTATTCTGACACACTTTTTCTTCACTCTCAATCTAAGAAGAATTTGTGCATCTCAGGAAAGTTTGAAAGAATAGGTTCCATTGAAGACATGCTTATACTGGATTTAAAATGACAGACTTACAAGACTTGAGGAAGACAAGAGTGAGAATCGGGAGGGGAACAATGGCTTAGTAGTTATGGTGCTTGCCTGAAAAGCCTAAGAACCCATGATCGACTCTCCAGATCCCAAGGTAAGCCAGACACACAAAGGTGAGGCAAGCACAAGGTCTCACATGCCCACTAGGTGACACAAGCATCTAGAGTTCTATTGTAGTGGCTGAAGCCCTGATATGCCCTCTCTCCCTCTCTCTCTCTCTCTCTCTCTCTCTCTCTCTCTCTCTCTCTCTAGTTCTCTCTCTCTCTCTCTCTCTCTCTCTCTCTCTGTGTCAAAATAAAAAATAAAAATAAAGAAATAAAGTGAGAATCATATGGGGCAGAAATGACAATACTGTCCCTAACTATGCTTTGAGTTTCTACAGTAATAGAACTTTAGTTGGGCATTGGGGCATCAGAAATACTCTTATTTTATAAACTCATAGAAAGTAGCTATAGCCATATGTCTAACTTATGGATAGAAATGGAATTTTATGATATCTGCAGCCCATGATAGAAGTCTTTAAAATAAAGGGATCTGAGCATCTCATTCCTTCCTCCTGCTACCTAGGGACTGAAGGCATATTTAGAGTTAATGTGGCTTTTTTGGACCATCAAGTGATCCTAAGAATAAAAGTGAAATGTGGTGGAAGTCCAATACAGACACACCCCAGAGTCTACAGGCTTTGTGGAGCAAAGACTTGATCTCAGCCATGCATTGTTTACCCCTAGACACAACGATACAAAAACATCCATTCTGAGCCACTTGCAGCTGGCTCTTGGTCTAATAGATCCTCCAGCAGTGTTTGTAGAGCCCTTGCTTGAAATGTTTTCCAATGCATTTTGCTTGTGTTTGTTTATTTTCTTAACAGTCTCCATGGCTATTAACTTAAAAAATATCTACATCTGTCATTGATTGTTTTCCTGCATATTTATTTTCCAGACACAAGAAACTAAGAGATCTTTCATGTTCCTTGGTTTGCCATTTACTCTCCTGACATGCCCTATTTTACTTCACTCATCTAAGCTGGAACCTCTGTAGAATTCCACCAATGTTTCTGCAAATAGCATGTGTAAACCTGAAGTGCTCAGGGAGCTTCAGTTATCTTTGAAAACTTTTAAAAATATGTTATTTATTTTTTTGAGAAAGAGAGAGGCAGATAGAAAGAATGGGCATGTCAGGGCTGCTAGCAACTGTAAATGAACTCCAGATGCATGCGTTACCTTGTGCATCTGGCTTACATGGGTACTGGAGAATCAAACCTGGGTCCTTAGGCTTTGCAGGCAAGTGTCTTAACTGCTAAGCAATCTCTCCAGCCCTGAAATATTTTTTTTTAAAAAAACAGCCATTTCAGTACAAAACCTTTGGTTAATAAGGGCACCATCATTTTCCAGCTTCCCACTCCAAGCTTCTAAACTTAATGGAAACAGTGAAGAAGAAAACAGTCAACATTGGCTGTGAAATAGTATGAGATAATGCATGAACTAAAATTCACAGTCAAACAGCATTCCTTGCTTCCATGTGTGCAAATGTAGACACACATATATGTGCTACCATGTGGGCTTTATGAAATCAGAAATGGTGTTAGCACATGTATTTTTAATATTATTTGTAAATTATATTCTTTGTAAATCAATTCAAAATTTCTTCAGTTTCCATTTTTATTCATATGCTTATCTTCTCCAGCCTCTTAAATCAATGGAAACAAAAGTAAAAAGACTCTAAGGGCATGACTCTCTTTAGTAGACTCCTTAAAACTCATAGGGTTTTTTCTTATTCTCTATCCAAAGGGTTCTATCAGACAAGAACATGCTTTCTTTCCTTCTAGAATCACATACCCTATCCAGTAATATTAGATTATTCCACCAAATTTCTCTTTGAAATCACTCTAAACATTCCATATTTGCAGCAAGCTCACTGTAAAGCTGTTGTTTAGTAATATAACAATTGCAATGAATTTGGACTTTGAAGCTGAGGAATATTAGTTTTAGGACATAAATTCAGCCCTCTAATGATCCCCCTCTGTGGTGATATTAGGAACCTCACTGGATTTGTGGAAGGATGAAATTAAGTACTTGCTCACATGCTGCCTGGCACATTGTAATATTTGGGACAAGTTTACTGTGGTAAGTTTTAAGGTGGGAGGACACAAGGCAGATCCTGGATGGGGTCAGAAGATGTCCATGGGTGGGTAAATAACATAGGTCAGGTGCTTACATCTGCTCTTGTCATCTAGTTCATTTCTATAAAGTCTTATCCAAGTCTAATATTTGGTTAGTCTGCATTATGACTCTTTGTCAAAACATTTGGAAAAAAATAAAAAACACATATTTCTTTTGTCTTAATCAGAATTTAGGGGAAATAGCATATTTGTATTGGCAGTTTCTCTCACTTGTGACTCACTGGTTGGATGACTTTTGTCAAGCCTAAATATATGAAACTTCATACTCATATTTATCAAATCCTTGGGAGTACTGATTCACATAGCCAATAGCACTACTAAGGAAACCATTCAACAAATGCAAAAGAACATTCTGTGAAAGAATCAAGTTTGCTTCTCAATTGTATGATTTTTGTTCTTGAAAAAAGTTAAATTTAACAATATTTTCCTTGTGTGAAAATATTTTTTTCTATTTCTTTTTGAGGGCATCATGTAGCCCAGCCTGGCCTTGAACTGGATACTTAGCTGAGGTTGATTTTTAAGTGCCCATCTTCCTGTATCTTCCTGCTTCCACCTTCCTAGTGCTATGATAATAAGCTGTGTTATCAAGCCCCATTTATACAGTTCTAGGAATCAAACTTAGGGCTTCTGGTATACTAAGCAAGCACTCTACCAACCGAATTAAAACCCCAGTCCTATGAAAATAATATTTACCTAAATTTCTCATTATCTTTGTCAAAGATTTGAACCCATGAGCTTTACTAAATAAACATTTACACTGAGATTCCAAAGACCTTTTCACTTAGGCAAAGTATGGACTATGCTAAAGGTTTACACAGAATAAGAGAGAGTATATTTTGTTAAAACTGTGGCAGGAGGAGTCCAGGAGACTTTTATGTTGTTTAGGCTACAACACATATCTAGTGTGTGTGACTCCTCAGCATGAAATGCTTTGTCCTCAAAATACCTTTTGCCTTACTTGTCCACATTAAAAATGTCTGAAATGGAAAAGTCTGCTTTGTTAATGTTGATTTATTTACTTATTTATATTTGTGTATGTGTGTATGCATGTATATGTGTATATGTGTGTGTGTATGGGCATGTGTGTAGAGGGCAGAGGAGTTGTCTGTGCCCCACTTTCTTTCAGAGATAGAGTCTCTTGCCACTGCAAATGAGTCTAGTCCATGACCAGCTTTATGTGAGTGCTGGGAAATTGAACCCATGCCAGCAAGCTTTGGAAATAAGTGTCTTTAACTGCTAGGCCATCTCCCTACCCCCAAAGCCCACTTTTTTATCAATAAACACTGTGAATCAACCAAAAGTCCCTGAAATACACACAGAGTAAGAACTTTTTTAAAAAAATCAGTCTGAAATTCTTGGACAAATAAGAAAAACCACCCTCAGTGGGAACAAAATTGGAATGAAATATATGTTTGGTTTATTCAGCCAAAGTACATAACCATGCATAACAAAACAAAATTCTGATGCCAATACAGCCAGGAAATGTGTGTGGCTATTTTGAAATATGACTCTTTTTTCAAAACCAGAAATAAATCCATTATTATATACTGATGATTTAAATGGATCCTGAGTCATAGCACTGATCATAAAGGTAAAGAATCAGTCCACTACATAAAGAAAATCCTGCTAAATTTAATTTTTCAGTTAAGAACTTGGTTAATTAAATGTATTTCCCTGAGTATATGTCTACTATATCTCTCAAGACATACATGCCAAGTATTAGAAATCAATCAACAAGTCAACCTTTTTACATGCTCAGCATTAAGGTGGTCACATCAAAAATTAAAAAAGGGGCTGGGAAGATGGCTCAGTGAATAAAGCACTTGCCATTCAAGCTAGAGTCCCCAAGTCTGAGCCCCAGAGCATATATAAAAAGCCAGAAGCCATGATGAACTTCTGTAATCCCAGTGGTAAGCTTCTGTAATTCCAGCACTCTGACACTGATGGCAAGTTGGGAGGTGGAGACAGAACTTCCAGGAAGCTCATGGTGAGTGCAGCAAAGAACAGCAGAGTGCGAGATCCTGCCATAGCTTGCAAAGGCCCACCTGAAAGTTGTCCTCTGACCTCACACATGAACTGTGGTATAGCACATGGGTGTGCACATGCAAGCACACACACACACACAAATAATGTTTTAAAAACATACACATAGCTACAGGGCTAGAGAGATGGCTCTGTGATTATAAGCACTTATTATGTAAGCCTGAAACCTAAGAAGACCTAATCTACCCCAAGTTTTATTTCCCAGCACCCACATACATGACTGTACATGGCCACATGTACCTGTAACCTCAGATCTGTTGAGAATAAAGACTAGACAATTACTGGGGCTCACTGATCAGTCATTCTGTCACAAACAGCAACTCCAGGTTCAGAGAAAGTCTGTCTCAAGGAAACATGCTAGGAAATGAAAAGAGGAAGACACCCAACATTATACTCTGGCCTCAGCATACATTTACACCATATGTGCATCTGCACATACACGTGCATATGCATACCACACATACTACACACACATATGCACAAGAATAAATAGTGCCTCATTAATTGGATAGCTGACAATATGTGAAGACCCTAAGTCAAAAGGTTTAATAAGAATATGTAATTTGAGGAATTGGGGAGATAGCTCAGTTTGTGAAGTGCTTGCCTCCCAAGCAAGAAGACCTGACTTTGACTCCCAGAACCCACATAAAATGCCAGGTGTGGTGGTCTGTGCTTGTCATCTCCGAACTGGGGAGGCAGAAATGGGAGGATCTCTGGGGCTTGCTGGCCAGCCAATATACACTAATTGAGCTACAGGGAAATCCTTGTCTCAAAAAGATGGACAGTGCCTAAATATTAATGCCATAGGCTGTCCTCTGGCCCACACACTCCCCCGCCACTTTCCTCTTTGAAATTCCACTCTCCATCATATCCCCTCCCCTTCTCTATCAGTCTCTCTTTTACTTTGATTTCATAATCTTTTCCTCCTATTATGATAGTCTTGTGTAGATAGCGTCAGGCACTGTGAGGTCATGGATATCCAGGCCATTTTGTGTCTGGAGGAGCACGTTGTAAGGAGTCCTACCCTTCCTTTGGCTCTTACATTCTTTCCACCACCGCTTCTGCAATGGAACCTGAGCCTTGGAAGGCATGATTGAGATATGCCAGTGCTGAATACTCCTCTGTCACTTCTTCTCAGTACTATGGTGTCTTCTGAGTCATCCCAAGGTCACTGCCATCTGAAAAGAGAAGATTTTCTAACCAAAAGTAACAGTAGCACTAATATATGGGTATGAACATTAAGAGAAGTGCTCACTGGGCAGTTTGGTGTGCATAGTATATACATTTAGCCAGACACCACCAGACATTACACTCCTAAGGCTCATGTCTACCCCTGTTGTAGGTTTTCAGTATCAGGGATGCATTCCCTCCTGTGGAGCATACCTCCAGTCAAATTAGAGGGATGTTGGTTCCCCCATAACAGACATGTCACTGTTGTACCCATTGGCTCATTTGTCCTGGCTGGCCAAATATAAGGCTTGCAGTGTCCACTGCTGAGTATCTCCACTGGTGATTTTGATTTTTCTTTCTCCCATTGAACAGTATGCAGCATGGCTTTTTCTAGCTTTTTGTCAGCTGGTCTACATGGAGGAGGTTTTCAGCTCAGCTCCAGAAGAATTTCTCAGTGACCTTGCAGCCCAAGTATGTGGAGTCTTCAGTAACAGGGTCTTACCCTATTTCCTGGTGGGAACCAAGGGCCTTGTCAATGGCCTGTAATGTTTTGGGGGCATCAGGGACCTCCCTGGCCAACAATTCACTGGAAGGTATCCCATCCCTGCCACTGAAAATTTTCTAGTAACAATCTATAGCTTCTGAATATTCCAAAAAAGTAGGCTTCCATATGAATTATTTATGTTCTCTTAAATTTTGATTAGCCCTCCCTCCACCTTTCCTTTATTTAATCTCTTCCTCTGACCTCCCTCAGGCCTTTTCACTCCCATTAATCTGTTCTTCTGCTTACATATATACAATACCATCCTATTAAGTCCTCCCTCTCTCCCTTTAGATTCCTTTATATCTCCTTCCTAGATTACTGGCCTCTACTACTGAGTTTTCTTCCTACTCACATAGAAGTCCAATAATTTGTAGCTAGGATCCACATATGAGAAAGAACATGTGACATTTGGCTTTCTGAGCCTGAGTTACCTGCAGTCCAAGCACTCTTGTGTGGCAGAGATAGGAGGATCACTGTGGGCCCAAGGTTAGTCTGGGACTAGAATTCCAGGTCAGCCTGGGCTAGAGTGAGACCCTACTTCATAAAAACCAAAATTCAATCAATCAATAAATAAAATTAAAGAAAAAGAAATTTGTGCCTGTGGAAAATTTAGCTGCCAACTGTCCCTAAAGCTTGGTTGTACAGTGTCTTCATCCAGAAAGTCAGTGAGTTCTATGAGCAACCAATTCCCCCACTTTAATTAAATTAGTTGGGTCTACACCATATACAACCCAAAGCATTCTAAGTAATAGATGTGTCCCCATTTGTTTTCTCATTTGCTTGGTCCCCTTCCACAGACTGTAAGCTTCTAGAATGCAGGAGACATATGTTCTCATTTGTGGTAGTTTGACTGTGAAATGTCTCCCATAGGCTCATGTGCTTGAACACTGAACCCCCTAGCTGATGGTACTGTTTAGGAAGCTTATGGAGCCTTTATGAAGTGGAGTCTTGCTGAAGGACTAGGTCGTGGGGTTAAGGCCTTGAGGTATCATAGCTTGACTCTACTTCCTGCTTCTTCTCTCTTTCCTGACTATGGACTCAACATGTCCAGTGCCTCAGGATCCTGCTGCCCTGCCTTCCGTATCATGATGGACTATAACCCTTCTTAAGGTTTAAGCCAAAATAAACCTTTCCTCCTGTGTTTCCTCTCAGCATCTAGAAAAGAAACTAATACATTGTTCTTAGAGCTTAGCACACATCCCTGCAGAGACTGGCCATCATACCAACAGATAAAGGAGATAAAGGTAGTGACCGAGCTGCGTAACTATGCCATGAAGCAACAAATCTGCAGTTGTCCTACTCAGCAGCAATTAACAGTTATACTCTGGCTATCGCCATGGTATTATCACTATTCCAGACCCTAAAATAAGTATAATTTAAATAAGTAATTGATCTAGAAAATGTATACTCAGGTACACACATAAATATAACCATGGAAATGGCTACTTATCTTGTTTATTACTGATCAAATAACAATTGATTTTAGGCAAAATAAAAATCAACCTCTTTTTGAACTTAGTACAGTCCTAACTTGGGGACTATCATGAAACAAAGCTCAAACTAAGTAATAACTACTTCTTTTCTGTTTTGATCTGGGTTTTTTTTTGGTGTGCGAATTTAATAATATTCACATCAATACATTTTCACACAGACATTTAAATGTTGTGTGTGTGTGTGTGTGTGTGTGTGTGTGTGTGTGTGTGTCTGCTGCTAAAACCAGTGCCCATCCAGTTTTACACAGATAGTTAGAATTGAACTCAGGCTGTCAGGCTTTGTAAGTAATGGCCTTTAACCATTAACCTCCAACCCCTTTATACATTTAAAGGCACAATCATTATAAAATCAAAAAAATCTTTAAAATATGATGAAAAGGCATTTTATGAAATTATTACTTTAAAATTACACACAAACGCACACACATACATGCACACACACATGCACACTTGGTGGTGGGGCTGGAAAAGGTTTCAGAATGCTTGCCCCTGGTTCACCCACAATAAACTGTTCATCCATCCAATTCATTGTTTTTATTCAGTTAAATTTGAGAGAAAAATAAATAGGATCGTAGGCCTCCAGACTTCACAATGACACATAGGTCTCTGGTCAAAAGTTGTCATGTATTCCAGATATTTTAAATTAGCCCATGCAAATAGATATTTCAAGTTTTCTTATGTCTAAACTGGGAGGCTAAAGGAAGATTTGTGAGCAACCCCAGGGCTTGAGGTGTAGGGAGGCTCTCTGGACTCACAAACAACTATTTTGTATCACGTCACCTCAGTTTAGCTGGCAAGTGGCTTCCCATGCAGCTGGGAGGAGGTAAAATGCCAGCTCCTCAGCTATCCAGCCAGAAACCAACTATTCTCTCCCAAACAGGACTCACCAGAATCTCCAATTTACTCTTGAAGGTCTTCTTTCAAAATTGCCAATGACAAATTTCTGAAACCTCTAGGAGGAGATTTCATGCCAGTTTTCTTTTTTTTTAATTTTTTTTTAAAATTTTTATTAGCATGTTCCATGATTATAAAAAAATAGTCCATGGTAATTCCCTCCCCCCCCCCACTTTCCCCTTTGAAACTCCATTCTCCATCATATTACCTCCCCATCACAATCATTGTACTTACATATATACAATATCAACCTATTATGTACCCTCCTCCCTTCCTTTCTCTTCCCTTTATGTCTCCTTTTTAACTTACTGGCCTCTGCTACTAAGTATTTTCATTCTCACAGAGAAGCCCAATCATCTGTAGCTAGGAGCCACATGTGAGAGAGAACATGTGGCGCTTGGCTTTCTGGGCAAGGGTTACCTCACTTAGTATAATCCTTTCCAGGTCCATCCATTTTTCTGCAAATTTCATAACTTCATTTTTCTTTACCGCTGAGTAGAACTCCATTGTATAAATGTGCCACATCTTCATTATCCACTCATCAGTTGAGGGACATCTAGGCTGGTTCCATTTCCCAGCTATTATAAATTGAGCAACAATAAATATGGTTGAACACGTACTTCTAAGGAAATGAGATGATTCCTTCGGATATATGCCTACGAGTGCTATAGCTGGGTCATATGGCAGATCAATCTTTAGCTGTTTTAGGAACCTCCACACTGATTTCCACAATGGCTGGACCAGATTGCATTCCCACCAGCAGTGTACAAGGGTTCCTCTTTTTCCACATCCCCGCCAACATTTATGATCATTTGTTTTCATGATGGTGGCCAATCTGACAGGAGTGGGATGGAATCTCATGAAATTACAAAGATTTTGCACTGCAAAGGACACAGTGAAAAAAGCAAAGAGGCAACCTACAGAATGGGGAAAAAAATCTTCACCAGCTATATATCTGATAGAGGATTAATATCTGGGATATACAAAGAACTCAAAAAGTTACATAATAAGGAATCAAACAAGCCAATCAAAAAATGGGCTATGGAGCTAAATAGAGCATTCTCAAAGGAAGAAATACGAATGTCATATAAGCATCTAAAAAAATGTTCTACGTCACTAGTCATCAAGGAAATGCAGATTAAAACTCATGCTTTTCTAACCTAATAAGCATTCAATCCCAACATTGATTTCTAAGTTAAGAGTCCTCAGGACACTGCTGAGGCCTTTCCATGCTCTTTCCTTTGAAGAGAAAACAGATACAAGTCACCCTGTCTTCATGAGATGCTATGCCCCTCATACTTGAAGATGGTTGTCCTTTTAATATTGTGAAGAGCTTATTTTATAGTCAAATGGCTATCTATATATTCTTCTCAAAGATAGCCCCTAATTTTTCTTCATCACCTGTGAAGATCAAAGGCAGACATAATGCTCACCATGCACACTTCTAAGTCTCTCATTAGTAATATTACTGGAGCCAAGATTGTTTGAGAAGGCTTCTTGGATTGCTCTTTCTTCATTCTCCCATAACCACAGTCTCTGGGGTTTTACAAAGGAGTGTTCTAGAAAAAGGCCACTTTCACTCACTGTGTACATCCCTCATTGTTGCAGTTAGGTTCACATTGTTGGCAGAAATCACCTGACCAAGAGCAGCTTGTGGGGGGAAGAAGTTTATTTTTGCTTAGACTCAAGGGGAAGCTCCATAATAGCAGGGGAAAATGATGGCTTGAGCAGAGGGTGGGCATCACCTCCTGACAAACATCAGGTGGACAACATAACAGGAAAGTTGTCAAACACTGGCAAGAGGACACTGGCTATAACACCCATAAGCCTGCCCCCAACAAAACACTGCCTCCAAAAGGTGTTAATTTCCAAATCTCCGTCAGCTGTGAACCTAGCATTCAGAACACCTAAGTTTATGGGGGACAGCTAAATAAAACCACCACATTTGCCCTTGGCTCCCATAAACTGATATCCATACATGATATAAAATGCAATACATTCTGTCCAACTTCAAAAATCACCATAGTTATATCAATCCCAGTGATGTTCCAATAAGCCCATAATCCAAGGTCTTTCAACTGAGTCATAATACCAAAAAATAAACCTCAATAAAACCAATAATGGCACAAAATAAACAATCACACTGCAAAAGATGGCATTGGGAATAGCAAAGAAATATTCAGCAATATTCAGATTTAAACAAGGCAAACATCAAATTCTGTAGCTCCAAGTCCAACAACTCTAGTCAGTGACAAATCTCCAAGACAGCAACAAGACTCTGGTATTCCAATTCTACCCCTCCAGCTAGGCCACTCACAGTCCTGGAAAACTTCATCTGTGGCCAGCAGCTCTCCTTAGCAACTATCTTTTGGTCATAGCATCTTCACTGGGTATCCTCCTCAACCCACTGTTCATCCTCACAGCTCCATCAGGTCTCCATACAGGCATTCTAACAAACCTACTACACACTGCCCACGGCCATTTCCAAAACACAAGACAGTGCTGTAAATTCAATGCCTCTCTTTCCTTATACTCCTTATACTTCTTATACTCCACAATACCAGGTAGGATGCCAACTTGTTAATCCAGGAGGGAATAAAGCAGACTTTGAAGAACAGGACACTCCTGGAGCATTCAGGCCCCTCCAAAATAATGCATTCTTTCTGCTATCTCAATGCAGGTCAGCTGGCCCAATCTCAATGGTTGTAATCTTTCATACAATTGCGGCTGAATGGGCAACAGTTTTGGCACAAAGATTTCATTTTTTATGTGCCATATCCCTTTGCTCATACCACTCTATTTCTACACAAAGCAGCCCTGCACAACTTCTCAGGTCATGGCCATAACAGCAAGCCTCTCACACAAACCGCTTCTAGCCCAGTCCAGGCAAAGTTCTTTCTCACCCACACAGCCAAACCTCACAGTCCATTCATGTCTTTCAACTCTGACCAGAATAGTCCATCAAGCTGACTTATAGCACTGCAAGGCATCTCTTAAGCCAAGGTTTCAAATCCTTCCACATTACTCTTGAAAATCAGCTCCAAAAGGACAAAGCCATACAGTCATGTGTCTAGCAGCAAATGACACCACTCCTTGGTACCAACTTTACTGTTGCAGTCAGGTTCACATTGCTGGCAGAAATCACCTGACCAAGAGCAGCTTGTGGGGGAAAAAAGGGTTATTTTTTCTTATAGGCTTGAGGGAAAGCTCCATGATGGCAGGGGGAAACAATGGCATGAGCAGAGGGCAAACATCACCTCCTGACCAACATCAGGTGGACAATAGCAACAGGAGAGTGTGCCAAACACTGGCAAGGGGAAACTGGATATAATACCCATAAGCCTGGCCCCAATAATACACTGCCTCCAGGAGGCATTAATTCCCAAATGTTCATCAGCTGGGAACCTATCATTCAGAATACCTAAGTTTATGGGTGACACCTGGATCAAACCACCATATTCATGAACTTCTGTATCATGCAGTACCTACCAGACATTGCATCCAGTGTCCACACATGTTCCCACCTCCAACTGTCCCCAGAAGTTGGTCAATTTTCCTACATTACCCATGAAAGAAACAGTACAACATTTACTCAGCCTCTCAAGACAGAAATATGAGGCATGTGTGTCTCTGCCATCATTCTCCCATTTAACAACTATACTTTTCATCCTTTCCATTCATGAACTCCACAGAACAATTGGGACAGAACAGTGGAGGGAAGCACAGACACCCTTATTTTTGGCAATGGTGGTGAATTGCTGAACAAATTTTATCAGGTCCATGATTATATCATTCTTCAGTCTGCCCATTCAAAGGTAAGTAAACCAAAATTTTGGCGACTTTGTAGAAGAACCATAACAAATTTTCTGACATAACCTCTGATCACAGTTACTCAATATGAGAAGAGGTAGTGAGAGACAGCAGCAACACAACACTCACTATGTTCTGTAATGTGTTCAGTGTTGTGCAGACAACAATGCAATCCTCAATAAAATGTGACAAGACAATGATTTCCTCTATGTTTTAGATGAAAAAAAATGAGGCACAAATAGAATAGCAAGTCATAGAAGGTTGAATACCTACAAACTGGGAGATCTGGGTAAGGGACAAATGGCACAGAGAATGCAAAGTGACACCTGTAGGCAGTCCATTAATGACAGGAAGAAAAAAGAAAAAGAACAGAAGAAGGGCAGGCAATATATTGGTGTGTAGCAGACCTCCATCAATGTAACTGGGTGGTAATAGATGGGACAGGACTGAGCATGAGGGGAGAAACTTCAAGCCAAAGAGATAACCTCATTAACTATTCCTTGAAATCAAAGCTGGCCAAATTGAGTTGAAGGACCATTAGGAACTCTTGCTCTATCCCACATGTTGACCAACCCATGTCCCTTGACATAAGATACCAAACCAGAACTTCTACAGATAAATAAAAGCAACAGTGTGCCTATTCTTCAGTGTTCCCACACCATTCACAAAGACCACATGGACAGAGATGCATGTTAGCCACTCTTTGGAAAGTTACAAAGAGAGTGCATTTGGGACAAATGGCTTAAATAAACTGAGCTACTGGCCCTGAAATGACAATTGTGTGCCCCTGAGTACATTCTGAGATGTAAGCCATGGGTTCCATTTAACATGGTTCTTAATCTTCCATTGTCATATGGTTGATTCTGAGCTTGTCACAGGGGCATAAAAGTTCATCTTGGTATTAAAAGTATGGTTCTCAATTCTTTTATTTCTGAATACATATGTGTGGTATACATGCATGTGTTTATTAGTGTTCATTTGTATGTGAGTGTATATGTGTACATGTGCATGTGGAGTACAATGGTTGATTCCAATGTCTTCCTCAATTGCTCTTCACCTGGTTTTTTGGAACATGGTCTCTCATTTGAACTCAGCACTTGCCTATTCAGCTAGTCTAGCTAGCCAGCTTGCTGCTTTACTGAGTGAGCCATCTCCTCGGCCTTCTACCAAAGCTTCATTAGCAACATTTTCTTTGACTTATATAGTTTATGGGAAGTAGGCATGAATCCATTGATCCTTTCTAAAGTATCATCCTTACTAACTTTGTTCTTAGAGGTGAGAACTCCCCCAAACACCTCAGATACTTAAAAGAATCCTGTATAATCCAGAACCTCAAGTATTGTCGTCCCCTCATAGCAGCTTGCCATCCTCTCTGAAAAGAGGGTTTAAAGCATAGAAACTCAAACTATTTAAAAGTATCTGAGCTTCTATAGTAAAAATGCAGGCATAGATATGTACCAGCTGTACTATCACATTTAGAAGGACTAGATTATGGATAAAGAGCTGTCAACATGACCCTAGAAATATGGACCTCATCCTTCTGTTATGAACAGTGTACTAAAAAATGCATCAGGATAGCAGGAGCTTGTGTCTCTTAGAACCACCCTTTCAGTGAGTGGGTGCCATATCAAACATGTGCCAAACCTTCTGAATAATTATTCAAAAGAATAAAAAGAGTGGGTCAAGGGGCTGCTTACTGATTAATAAGCATGAAGATCTTAAAGGATCTGAAAGTGCCTAACTTTGACTCCCCAGCAATCACACAAAAAGCTGAGGATGGCCATACATATCTGTAACCCCAGCTCTGGAAGGAGAGTGGAAACTGGAGAATCTCTGAGGCTTGCCAACCAGAAAAAAAAAAAAAAAACCTCCCCCCCAAAAAAACAATAGCAGCTCTGGCTTGAGTGAAAGACTGTCTCAGGGTGGATTTTCTATGCACACATATACACAGGGCACACATATCTGCACACACATGTGAGTACACTACATATACACCACACCACACATACTGTATACATGCACTCATGCACATTCTCACCCCCAAATAGATAGGTAGGTAGGCAGGTAGACATATAAATAGATAGATGATAGAGAGAAAATGAGAGAGAGAGAGAAAAAAAGCAAGAAAGAAAGATAATAGATGAGACAGAGAAGTATAGATAGTGAAATAAGCAATATGAACCTAAGTTTGGTCTGGAGAGATGTTAGCTGTCAAGCGCTTGCTTGTGAAGCCTAAGGACCTCGGTTCAAGGCTGGATTTCCCAGGACCCACGTTAGCCAGATGCACAAGGGGACACAGGTGTCTGGAGTTTGTTTGCAGTGGCTGGAGGCCCTGCCACATCCATTCTCCCCCCTCCCTCTTTCTCTCTCTGCCTATTGCTCTCAAATAAATAAATATAAATAAATGAAAAAGAACCTAAGTTTCCTCTAGACAGAAGATAAAATCCCTATATGAATCAGATATCTTGCTTCTTTACCATGAGGCCGTGGGATGTAATCCTAACAACTTGTTCATGAGTTCATGGAGAGAACTTGGATGAGAACAGCTTTATGGTTTAATGTTTTCACAAATGAATTGTGTCTGACTTTGTATTAATTCATATAAAAAACTCAAAAACATGGGCTGAAAAGATTCAGCTGGGAAAGCACTTGCCATACAAGTGTGAGGACCTTAGTTCAAATCCCCAGAACCCTTATAATTGCTGAGCATGGCAGCATGCACCTATAATCCAGTGCTGAGAGGCAGAGACAAGAGAATCTTCAGGGCAAGCTAGCCAGCTAGACTAATCAATCAGTGAGCTCTGTGCTCAGTGACAGACCCTGTGTTGATAAAGAAGGGACACTGATCAAAAGGGGCCCTCCCAATGTTGACCTCTGGCTTACATATGCACACACACACACACACACACACACACACACGTGCGAGTGCGTACACTCACATGCATACAAAAATGCACATTACATGCATGTAAACATAAATCCACAGTATACAGAATATACACTCTCTGAAGTTCTTCTGACGGTAATTGACTTGATATAGGATTCCCAAAGTCAACCATGTGAAAAGAATATTAGAACCTCCTGTCTTCACAGTGGAACACCTAATATTTGCTAAATGTGTGTACAAAATATGTGCTTTTGTCTACATCATGTTGCATGTGTCTGGAGTTTGTTTGCAGTGGCTAAAGGCCTTGGCTTGTCCATTCTCTTTCTCTTTCTCTCCCTCTCTCTGTCTCTAATAAATAAATTTTTTAAATGTGCTATAAACTCCTTGTTGTTATCAGAGATGTGCCACTGTGCCTCACACAAAGGTAATACTTGGTATTGGAATGTTTACTAAGTATGATTCCCTAAACTCAACCTCTTGTGAATCCTATGACTTGAGCACAGAAGGTGCTCTTTGATGAATCTCTCTCCTGCTTAGTTTGCAGCTGAATTCCTATAATATAGAACAGAGGTATTAAGTAGCAATATCAAGTCATGAAAATGTATCACACTAGAGTAATATTATAATGATAGACAAGTGACTGTAGCAAAAGGAAACTTGGATAGAAGTCAAAGGACAGTTTTCATCTGCATTCTGCCATTATATGACTTTGGATAATTCATTTCTTTTCTCTGAGCCTGAGTTTTCTCATCTTTAGAATGACTCAGTATACTATCACCATTAAAGTCTTTTTTCAGCTTTCATTTTTTTTGTTTTGAGGTAGGTTCTCATTCTAGCTCAGGCTGACCTGGAATTCACTATGTAGTCTCAGGGTAGCCTCAAACTCATGGCGATCCTTCTACCTCTGCTTCCCGAGTGCTGGGATTAAAGATGTGTGCCACCATTCCCAGCTTGTATCTATTATTTTTATCTCATACTGAAATCAGAATTTACTATCCTTTTAATATTACTTATTCCAAGTTGGCCCATTGTAACACCCTTCCATACTGTCCATTATGCATGCATAATAATGGTTAACTAAAGGTGTGAATGTCTGCTGTTACAAATTAAGGAGCTCTTTGTCATAAGTATGAAACTGACTCACACAAAACATGCGATTAGTGCTAATGCATAATTTCCATAAACATCTGGTAGGCAAGCAATTGGTTATATTAAGTGCAAATTATTTTTAAAGTTATATTTATTACCATACTTGGCAAAAAGTTATGTTATGTCCTATCACAAACTTCTCATATGCAAATATGCAAGCACAACTGAGGGTCAGTTGTACATTCAAAATGGTTTATCAAGAGCTAAGGCGAGACAGCTCAGTCGGTAAAGTGCTTGCCTTGCAAGCATGATGACCTGAGTCTGATCTCCAGTATTCCCATGTGTGTGTGATCGACAATTTTGAATGCATGTTTTGTGTGTGGAAGTACCCTGCCTTCAACTTACTGTCAATACTTCCTTTCCAGTACAAAGAAACCTTGGATTATTTCATGCAAATATTTCCCCCTTTTACCATTAAAATTTACAACCTGTAGCCCTGAAGGAATATTAAAGATTTCATGGTGATGATTGCTCTATTGAATCACTGAAATAACAATCACTTTCATCTGTATACATTTAAAAAAAGTAAGTTTTTTAACCATTCTGTAACTAAGAAACCAAGCAATATTGAGCAAATAACACCTGCTCTAAGATTAGCAAACTGTATCACTAATACTTAAAGAAATCATCCTTTTTCAAAATCCTGAAATTTCTACCTCTTTGCCTACAAGTCAACCATGGGATGCTTAAACAAAACTAGTATCAAAAACTATCATCAACCAGGTGTGGTGGCGCACGACTTTAATCCCAGCCCTTGAGAGGCAGAGGTAGGAGGATCGCTGTGAGTTCGAGGCCACCCTGAGACTCCATAGTGAATTCCAGGACAGCCTGGGCTAGAGTGATATCCTACCTCGAAAAAAAAAACAACTATCATCATAAATTTGGAACTGTTCAAATCAATCTAATTAAGTAGTAGTATAAAATCTAACTCAGTCTTTTGCAGATGTTTCCAGAGACTCCCCATAGTGTTTAATGCTTATAACTTTAGAGAATGAAACTCAGTTCTTTAGGAATTCTAAGTCTTGTGACCAAAGCAAGGCAACAAATTAATCTTTTTACTTACAGATGCAAAAATCTTAACTGGCCTAATGACTCAAATTTCTCCAAAAAAGAAAGTAAAAAATCACTTAACACTGACTCTAATTTACAATGATTCAATTAGCTTCATGATTTCATGAGTATTTTAGTTCTATTTTACCTTCCTTGTCACACTTTACTTTTTAGACAGCTCAGGTTTTTGTAGTGATTTTGGAGAAGAAACTACAAGCAGACTAGAATTTAAATTTGTCAAACATCTTAGAAAGCTAGGAAAGCACAAATCAAAAGGTGAGGGATTTCCACACTTATAACCAACCAGTATGGAAAAGACATTCTTCCCATCACTGACTTTGACTGCTTTTGTTTTTTACTTCTCCTGAACTTCATGTCCTATACCCCTCTATGCAGTCCTTGCCCTCTGCACAGTGAATGAGCATTCCACAATTAGCCTAGGAGCCCGAGATGCTTCCAGCTGGTGAGTCACTACTGGTCTAGAGGATATGCTGACTGTGAGGAATAAGGATAAAATTTTGCTCAACCACCCCATCATACCTCAAAAAGGCCCCGACTGAAACTAAGGAAAATTGGCAAAACAAGCAAAGGTGCTGTTTTCCTGGTGAACCACATACCAGCACAAGGGGGAAGGAGACCAACACAGAGAAAAATCAACTCCTACCTAATCAGAGAGCCAGAGCTTTAGAGGCACCCAACACCTCATCAGAAGAAGCAGACCAAAAATGAAGCCAACATAGTTCAGGGAAATTTTGCGGAAGAGGGGGCGGAAAGTATGTCAGAGCCACATGTTGGGTCATGATATGCAGAGACATTTATAGTACCAATAACTGTGGGCTAACTCCACAATGCACGACCCACATACATCAACAAGGAGGGGCCATTGGGGAGGGGGTAGATCACGAATGAGCCTAATAATGGTACCAAACTGCCTGTATTTGCTGAATAGAAAACTAATAAAAAAAAATTTAAAAAAAAAACTTGGTTCAAGTTAATGGTCTTAAGCTGAAGAACAAGCAAAGAGAAAATACTGGAAATAAACTTAGAGGGAAGTACTTAGGGAGGGATGGAGACAGAATCAAGAACATTTCAATAATTTTCCTAAAATTTACAGGATCAAAAAGTGGTAGCCTTTTAAAATGTGCATATAACCAAAGAATATATTTTCTGCTTACAGCTTTCAGAATTTTAAGACCTTTGAAATTCAAGGTCAAATTTTGCCTCACATGATAATTCTCCCAATGTAAAGCACGTTTAAAAACAAGCAGGGCATTCCCTTGGTTTAACATTGTGGCATAAAGAATAAAATTCATTTATGGGTTTATACAGTTTTAACCAATACTTAAACTGATACTATAAAAAGGAATATTTTTCATTTTAGGAATGATTCATATTCCCCATGTTCTATTTGGTTTTTTTTTAGAGAAGCACATATCTCTATCATTCAGGATTGAGAAGCCTTGTACCACTATGCACAATCCATATAACATACTCTTATTAAGACATTAAGCATGGTCCCCTTCCAGAAACCGTGGTCTTCCTTCGAGTCACTCCAGCAGATATTGTTGTTTTGCATCTAGCCTGAAACTCCATAGACATTGAAATCAAAATAAATAAACCTGTACCAGTGGTTTCTTATTTTATACTGCCGAGTAATAGTTCATTGTATATCTGTCCTATAATTCATATGTAATAAATGTAGCTACTATATACATCCTTGTCAATGTATTTGATGGAGAAGCAATATCATTACTTTTGCATGCATAACAAGTTGTGGAATCACTGTGTCGTAAGACAGGCATATGTTACACAAAATTATCAAGCGGTTGTTTAAAGTAAAGTGACTTGCCATTTTCCATGTACTACAGAATTATATTAAAATTTCAGTTATTTCAGGTCACTGAAAACATCTGGTACTAAATTTTGTTCATTTGAAAAAGAGAAATTCCAGGCCATTTGTTGTCTTGCTATGATTTTTATTTTCATTTTCCTGCTGACAATTGGCCTTGAGAAGTATTTATATATCTATGCATAGATAACAAGATAAAACATTTTCACTATTTTCAGTGGCTGCAGAGCACAACTGAACCATAATTTCTTAGTTGTTATTCTAATGACACAGAAACACAAATAAATATATAACTTCAGAGTCTGCAATGTGATCAAAAAGCCAGTGATAAAATGAGTACAAGTGTACTCTGGTAGAGCATTCAATAGTCCTCCCATGGAACAACCAAATAAGGCCACTGATGTCACCCCTCTGCTGCCTTCATTCTATGTCTGGAATACTTTTTCTTAGAAGGGACATAAAAGGCTTTCTGGGGAAGACAGCCTTTAAATGAGATTAGAAGGGGAGCACTACAAAAGGGCACATGGAAGACCTCAGATTGAGAAAGGACCATATTTCCCAAACAGAGGAAAAGAACAATCCATCACAGCATAAGAATGCTTAAAAAGCACTGTCAGGATGGCGCCTGATTTGGCCAGCATTGTGTTCCGCAGTGTAGTCCCCCTCCTATAAATCTGGTATCCCAGCTATGGACTTACAGCCCTCCAGACCCTAGTTGCATATTATGATTTGAGGGCTGGAGGGGTAACTCAGTTAGTAAAGTGCTTGCCTCACAGCATGAGGACCTGATTCCAAGGTTCAGTACCCATGTGAAACCCTTGGCATGGTGGCACAGGGAAGGTGAAGACAGGTGGATTCCCGGAGCTCCCTAGCTAGGCAGCTACTTGGTAAGCTTGAGGCTAGTGAGAGACCTTGTCTCATAAAGAGGTGGACATGGTCCTGAGAATGACACCTGTGGTAGTCCTCTGGCCTACCACACTACACACACACCCATACACACACACACACACACACACACACACACACACACACACTTATGCATACATGTGCACACACACATATAAACATAAATGCACACACATAAATAATAACAAAATTAAATTCAAAATCATCATGCCCAGACCCCAGCTCAAAATCAATTACATTGTAACATTCTTAGGGACCGAATTCTGCCTCTCTTTTTTTTCCCTATGGCATTAATATTTTTAATAGTTATGTATACAGAGTGTATACAGCCATGTTGGTACCATCATTAGCCTCCTCCCTGTCCTCCCTCCTCTGCAAGGACCCTCCTCATTGTGGAATGTGGGTCGTGCATTATGGCATTAGCCATCAGTTATGGGTCAGAGGCAATGTCTCTGTGTATTGTGACCCAATATGTGCCTCTAACATTCTTTCCACCACCCCCCTTCTACAAATTTCCCTGAGCCATGTTTGGTTCATTTTAGGTTTGCTTCAGTGATGAGATCTGGGAGCCTCTGTGTCTCTGGATATCTGATTTGGTAGATGTTGAGAGTTCTCTGTGTCTATCTCCTTCACCCTTGTGGTGGTATCAGGTTCACCAAGAAAGCAGCACTCTTGCTTATTTTCCTGAATACTCTTTGTTTCGGCTAGGGCCCTTTTGAGGTACGATGGGTTCACTCTCTCCTTAGAATCTGTGTCCATATGAGAAAAAGAAGCAAATTCTTCAATAGAGAGTAAAGTTAGCACCAGATATATGGGATAACCATAGTTAGAGAGAATTTAACAGGTAAATACCCTCTTGTAGCCTACAATTTGTGGGAGCTTGATAATGTACAACAGGCTCATTTTTGGATATGGTTCTGACTTGTTTCCAAGCTTCAGCTATGGGTTCTGTTCCAGTGAGCAGATCAGCTAGTCAAATCCAGAGCAGTTTGTTTCCCACCATGTCTGTGTGCCACTATTCATTTGTGTGAGCATCACTTCAGGTTCTTTCCTGCTGAGTACCTTAGACAATGAGTTGCTTGTTCAGATATTGTTCATTTTCCCCCAGTCACTCATGTAGCACCTTCTGGCACTAGATGATCTAACTGTCTAGGCACTGACTCTCTTCCAGATTCCAGTCAGGTCATTCCATGTTCTATACTAAGAGAATATGGTGTCTTCATCAGTACAGTCTTACCACTAACCTTTTGTGGGTCATCAAGTACTCTGGCAGAAAACTGTCTTATTTGGGAAAACTTGTAGGTCTCTCTGATCAATAGCTTATTTGGATGTTAGCCATATGCTGGTACTTGGAGTTACAGATCAGCACCAAAGAAAAGAAAGAAGAAAAAGATAGGTAATATAAAAGAGATAGAGGGATGAGAAAGAAGAGGGAGGGAGTGAGAGAGAGAGAGAAACTGGAGAAGATTAAGGTTAGTCTTCATCATACCCTCTCCAGGGCCCTGTGATTTAGGTGTTCCCTCTAAGGACCAGATGAAGGTTGAACCATTTAGTCAGTCTCTTAGGATGTAGAATTTTATGGTACCATTGCCATTTGGGTCCAGTTTTATGTCCCCCAGACCCACTCTTACCAGCCCCTCACATACCACTCACCTTACTGTCCAGTCCTCGAGATGCTTATTAGGTATGTCAGAATCTTGTGTAGATTTAGGTTAGGAGACACAGATGAGTGAGACTATGCTATGATTACCTTTCTGTGATTGGGTGAGATCACTGAGAATGATCTTTTCCAGGTTCAACCACTGGTCTTCAAATTTTATTGTGTCATTTTTCCTTACTGCTGTGTAGATTTCCATCATGTAGATATACCACATCTTAGTTATCCATCCATTTATCTAATGACATACATCTGGATTGATCCCAGCTCTTAGCTATTATAAATTGAGCAGCCATAAATGTGGTTGAGCAAATGTCTCTGAACTGAGGTATGTAGCTTTTAGGATAAATGCAGATTAAAGCAATAACTGGGTCTGTTGGTAACTCTATAGTAAAGATTTTTAAGAGTAACCATATTACTATCCATAGTGGTTGTACCATCTTACATTCCCAGCAACAGTGGGTGAGGATTGCTATTTCACCACATCCTTGCCAGCATTTGTTTTCATTTGATTTTTTAATGTTTGCTATCCTTACTTGGGTAAGGTGGAATCTCATAGTTGTTTTAATTTGCATTTTCCTAGTGATTAGGGATGATTAACACTTTCTTAAGTGTATGTTTGCCATTTGTATTTCTTCCTCTGAGAATTGCCTGTCCTGTTCTTTGTCCCATTTTGTGAGTGGATTGTGTGACTTTTTATTGTTTAGGTTTTTGAGTTCTTTGTAGATTCTAAAAATTTGGCCTCTGTCAGTTCGATAGCCAGCAAGTATTTTCTCCCATTCTATGGGTAATCTATTGCCTCTGCTATTATATGTTTGTCTGTGAACACACTTTTCAGTTTCATGAGATCCCAATGGTTGAGTGATTGTTTAAGATCCTGAGCTACTGGGGTTTTGCTCAGGAAGTCTTTTCCCATTCCTATATCATGAAAAGTTCCTCTTGTTTTTTCTTCCAGTAGTAGCTGAGTTTCCAGTCTTATATGGAGATCTCTGATCCATTTGGACTTGATTTTTGTGCATGGTGAGATGTGTGGATCAAGTTTTAATTTCCTCCATATGATGATCCAATTTATCTAGCACCATTTGTTGAAGATGTTGTACTTTTTCCACCCTATATCGTTAGGGGCTTTGTCAAATATCAAGTAGCTGTCATTATTTGACCCAAAGTCTGGGTCCTTGATTATGTTACGTTGGTTTATAATCATGTTTTGTTTTGCCAGTACCACGCTGTTCTTTACTAGTATGGCTTCATAATATAGCTTTAGATCAGGTATGGTGATGCCTCCAGAGGTGTTTGTTTTGCTGAGGATATGCTTGGATATCCGAGGCCTTCTACCTTTCCATATGAATTTTGAGATCAGTTTTTCTATCTCTGTGAAGAACAATGTTGGGATTTTAATTGGAATTGCACTAAATTTGTATATTGATTTGATAATATTGTCATTTTCACAATGTTAAATTTGCCTATCCAAGAGTATGGGAGGCCTTTCCATTTTCTCAAGTCCTCCTCAATTTCTTTTTTGAGTTTGTTTATGTTTTCATTGTATATGTCTTTCACATCCTTAGTTAATGTTATTCCAAGGTATTTTTTTTTTCATTGCTATTGAAAATGGGCCAATGTCACTTATTTCTTTCTCTGTATTTTTGTCTTTTGCATATAGAAAGGCTACTTATTTTTGTGCACTGATTTTATATCTGACTGCTTTGCTAAAGGAGTTAATCAACTTTAATAGTTTTGAGATGTAGGCTCTCTGGTCTCTTATGTATAGAATCATGTCATCTGTGAATATAGTCAACTTAACTTCTTCCTTTCCAATTTGTATCTCTTTTACTTCTTTCTCCTGTTTTATTGCTTGAGCTAGGACTTCCAGTACTATATTGAAGAGCAGAGGTGAGAGTGGACACCCCTGCCTTCTTCCTGATCTCAATGAGAATTCCTTCAGTCTCTCCCCATTAAGTATCATTTGGACTTTAGGAGCATCATATATTGCCTTTATTATGTTGAGACATAAACCATCCATGCCTATCCTCTCCAATGTTTTGATCATGAAGTGATGTTGTATTTTGTCAAAGGCCTTTCCTGCATCTATCAAAATAATCATGTGGTTGTTATGTTTAAGCTTATTTATGTGGTATATTACATTGACAGATTTCCATATGTTGAACCCTCCTGTGTTTCTGGGATGAAGCCTACTTGATCAAGTTGGATAATGCTTTTGATGTGTTGTTGGATTCAGTTTTTGAGTTTTATGTTCAGGATCTTTGTGTCTCTGTTCATCAGGTAAGTAGGCCTATAGTTTTCTTTTCTTCTGGCATCTTGCCTGGTTTTGTTATTAGGGTGATACTAGCTTCATAGAGGGAGTTGGGGAGGTTTCCCTGTTCTCCAATTGTGTGGCACAGTTTGAGAAAATTGGTTTCAGTTCTTCAATGAAGGTTTGATAGAATTCAGCAAAGAAGCCATTGGCTCCTGGATTCTTCTTTTTGGAAAGTTTATTGATTTTCTTTTAAATCTTGATGGGCTTATTTAGGAGACTAATCTGCTCTGAGTTTAGCTTTAGTAGGTCATATTTGTCCAGGAATTCATCCATTTCCTCCATATTATCCAACTCTGTGATGTAGAGGTTTTTGAAGTAAGTCCTGATGAATCTCTCAATTTCACTTATGCCTGTTTTTATCTCACCTTTTTCATTTCTAATTTTGTTAAATTGAAGTGTCTATTTTTTTTCCCTTGATCAAATTAGCCAGGGGTTCATCAACCTTGTTCATTTTTTCAAAGAACCAGCTATATTTTGCATCAATTTTACTTGTTTTCTTTGTTTCCAATTCATAATTTATGCTCTGATCTTATTTATTTCTTTCCATATGGAGCTTATTGAATTGTATTCCTCTTACTTTTCCAGTGCCTTTAGGTGAATGGTTAGGCTATTGACTTGGGCTTTCTCTGTCTTTGTTATAAAGGCATGTAGTGCTATGAATTTTCCTCTGAGGACTGCCTTCATTGTGTCCCATAAGTTTTGGTATGATGTGTTTTCATTGCCATCTGTTTCTAGAAATTTCACAACTCCATTTATTATTTCATCCACCACCCATTTATTGTTTATAAATGTGTTGTTCGGTTTCCAGGAGCCGATGGGATTCCTGGTACATCTTTTGTTGTTAATGTCTAGTAATACAGCATTGTGATCTGATATCATGCAGGAAATTATGTCAATCTTCATAAGTATATGATATATTTTAAAAAAGGTTCCATGGGCTGCTATAAAGAATGTGTAGTCTGTGGATTTGGGGTAGAATGTTCTGTAGATGTCCAGTAGGTTTAATTGTTCTATGGTTTTGTTGAGTTCTCTCACTCCACTATTGATTTTCTGTTTAGATGATCTATGTATTGCTGATAGTGGAGTATTGAAGTCTCCAACTATGATGATGTTGGTGGTTAGTTCTGTTTTGTTGTCAAGTAGGTTTTGTTTTATGAATTGTGGTGCATCTGTGTTTGATGCATAAAGATTGATGATTGTGATATTTTCTTATTGTATTGTCCCCTTGATAAGTAGGAAGTGGCCTTCTTTGTCTTTTTTGATGATTTTTGGTTTGAAGTGTATTTTATTCAATATTAGTATGCCTATGCCTGCTTGTTTCTTATTCCCATTTCCATGGAATATCATTTTCTACCCTTTCACCCTCAGGAGGTGTCTGTCTTTAGTGGTGATGTGGGTTTCTTGCAAAAAACAGGTTGAAGGGTCTAATTTTCTGATCCACCCTGTTAATTTATGTCTCTTGATAGGTGAATTAAGGCCATTAATATTTAGGGTGGTGACCGTGAGGTTTGATTTGATCCCTCCATTTCATGGTGGTTTATGTGGTTTGGTGTTTTCTTGGGCTTTGTAGTTTTTTGTGCATTCTCTGAGTTTGGTTATTGTGATCTGCCTCTTATAGTCACGTGAGGTTGATTTTTTGATTCTTCTGTGTGGAGAATTTCCTAAAGTACTCTCTGTAAGTTTGGTTTTGTGTTCATATAGTTGTAAAGTTGACTTTTATCATAGAAAGTTTTTCTTTCACCATCTATTATGAGGGATACTTTTGCTGGGTAAAGTAGTTTAGGTTGGAAGCCATAGGTTCTTAGACTTTGCAGTGTTCCATTCCAGGCCCTTCTGGCTTTCTACTGAGAAGTCTGAAGTAATTCTGATAGGGTTACCTTTATATGTAATGTGTTGTTATTCCCTAGCTACTTTTAAGACTTTCTCTTTGGTATCAATGTTTAGAGTCTTAATGACAATATGTGTTGGAGAATTTCTCCTTTGGACCAGTTGTTTGGAATTCTGTTAGCTTCTTCTAACTTGATGGGAAATTCTTTTGAGTGGGAAAGTTCTCTTTTATAATTTTGTTGAATAAGTTTTTCGTGCCTTTGGTCTGAATTTCTTCCCCTTCTGGCATTCCCATTGTTCAAAATTAGGATCTTTAATGGTATCCCACAGTTCCCTCATGTTCTGTTCACAAAAATTTTTGAACTTATTGAAACTTTTTGTCTTGCAAACTGTTTCTTCTGTTTTGTCTTCCAGTTCTGACTTTCTATCCTCCACATGGCTGACTCTATTTGTGATAGCTTCCTTAGAGTTTTGGGTTTATTTAATTTAGTTTGAGTTTTCTACTACATTTTTTTTCACAATATTTATTAACATTTTCCTTGATTATAAAAAATATCCCATGGTAATACACTCCCTCCCCCACACACACTTTCCCCTTTTCTACTACATTTTTATGTATAGTTTCCATCATTCTGTAATCTTCCCTTTATACATAATTTTCTGATTTTCTTAATGCTTCTTGTAATTCATCTTTGTATTTCTTTATGTGTTCTCATGGACCTTATCCAACTGGTTATTGAGGTCCTGTTTTTTTCACTCTCATTCAGATCATTTAATTGTCTTTAGACGCCTTCCAGGTTCTTATCTACTAGGTCTAGTCCACCGAGGACAGCATTCAGATTATTATCGGGCCTTTGTTGCTTTTCTGAGAGTTCTGTTATTTGCTTGGTAAGGGTTGTACTGCTTATAGCTGCACTTTGGGATTCTTGTCCTAATGTTTCTTCTGTTTTGATTAGAGATATCTATTGTGGGACTGGGTGATCTTATTGGATTTACTTAAATTTGGCTTTTTATGTTATTCCTTTTGTGCAATGGTCTACCCATTACAGTGTAGGAGTCTTATTTAATTTAGGAAGGAGCTATAGTCTACCCTTGAAGTTTCTTCAGTAGTTATTCCCTTTTATGGTTGCTTCCACTTGGCTTCTGGTGGTAATTGGGCCTGACTGCTCAGAGGGAAGGAGCCCATGAGACTCTGGTGGGGGCCCAAGGTCCTGATATAGGAGCTTGTTGTTATGCGATTCTGGGTATGGAACTGCATGGTCAGGTGGTCCAAAGTGGACAGTGGGATGGGGACAGCAGTGAGTAGGATGACATTCCCAAACCTGGAGGCATAGGTGGAACTCTTCTGGCCTGCCTGGGTCTGCAAAGGGATGGGTGGTGGTGGTGAGTGGGATGACATTCCCAAACCTGGAGGTGCAAGTGGAGTTACACTGGCCTGCCTGGGTCCATGCACAGGGCTGGGGGTGGCAGTGAGTGGGATGGCATTCCTGAGCCTAGAGCCATTGATGGAGCTATGCTAGCTTGCTGGCTTGGGTCCATGCATGGGAATGTGGAGCAGGGGTATGGGATGGTTTTCCCTAGCCTGAATGCTTGAGTGGAGCTATATTGGTCTGCTGGCTTAGGTCTGGGCCAGGGGTTGGAGGCTCCAGTGAGTGGATTAGCATTCACATATGTGATGGCAAGTGGGATGGCATTTGTGCTTGTGCAGCAGTGAGTGGATGGTGTTCACAAGCATGGAGGCATGGGTGGAGCTATATTAGTCTGCTGGCCTGGGTCCTCACATGGGGGTAGGAGGCAGCAGTGAGTGGAACAGCATTGACATGTGCATCAGCAAATGGGATGAAGTTCATGAGTGTGGAGGCATGGGTGGAACTATGCTGGCCTGCTGGCTTGGGTCCCTTTGCCTGCAGTTAGTGCAGGAGGAACCTGTGGCTGGGACTATGACTAGGAAGTCTGCTTGAGGAGTTTGGGGAATTGTTGGGCTGCCCAAGAGAATGGAAATCATCGGATTCCCTTTTTGTGCCCCTCCATGCCCTCCCACTGGAGTTCTATTAGAGTCTACTCCCACCTAAAAGACCGAATGAACCCTTCCTTAATGTCTTGCCTTGCCTTCCCCAGGAGGTACAGCATTGTTAAGCAGACACCATCTTGACTGGAAATTCCTGTCTTTGTTATTTGAAGCAGAAACTGTTAATATGCAGACAAGGTTAACAAGTATAAATATCAAAAGACTTATTTTTTAAAAAATGAACTATCGACACACTACATTTTCAGGCTGTGTTTAACCCTGAGGTCTGTGTTTTTTCTGTAACTGCTGTTGTTGAAGTCAGCTTCTGTGTAAATGACAAATCTTAAGATCCTCAATACATAGATTAGTGAATAAATAACTGAAAGGGGAAATAGTAAGCATATTCAAGGTCAAAGTACAAAGTGACTGGCTTCTGGGAGCTGCTTTTCTCTGAAGGCTCTTCATCCTCCATCCTTCTGAAGCACTCAGCTCCCTCCTCCAGCCTGCATACACATGAACATTGCACCTCACTCAGCACACTGAAAACACTTGCAACCTCATCCTTCAAGGTTATAAAGATTTGTATATACATGAGATTTTCACCGTGGAAGCAACAGAACAAAAATATTAAAATTCCTCTAATTTGATTTACAGCCTCCAGCTAATTAGTGCTATAAAACAAAAAATAGCACACAAATGCCCCAGGACTTCCATTTTAGCATTTCATTGGAGAAAGATGCATAGAAGTAAAAGTTCACATATTAGATGTGTGCAGTATGATAATTTTTCACAAAGTAAACACAGCCACATGAGCATATAATGAACTCCTTCACATAAACACACAATGGTTACCAGTATCAAAATCTCCATGACCCTGACACTCCATCACAGTAACTGATTTTATTTTTATTATTATTATTATTATTATTATTATTGTAGTACTGCTTTCCTGACTGCTAACATTGTCAGTTCATTTTACTTGTATTTCACTAAATAAAGGGATCTATATAGTATATAGACATGTTTGGTATTTTTGCATTCTAAATGAGGCTCACCTACATTGTTTTGAAAAATACTATTCATTCATTATTGTAATGTAGTAATCCATTATTTGATTAATAGTACAATTTATCTATCAACTCTTCTATTGAAGGATATTGGCAATTTACAAATTTTTGGATATTATAACTTCTATGATATGCTAACACATGTATTTTTAAGATCATATCAGGGATTTTCTACTGGGTACTTAGAAGTAAAATTTCCAAGTCATTGAGTAGATATTGCGACTTATACCAAATTTATTCTGCAGTATATTAGAAGGATTCCCCACAGTTGATATTTTTCCATTGGGATCATTTAACTATTGTGGCAGTATCCCACTGTACTTTATAGAATTCCTTAAGTTTAACACATTGTAGTATATGTGAATGTTCAAGTCAAGTTCATATTGCTGGTAAAAATCACCCAACCAAGAGCCGCTTGTGGAAAAAGAGGTTTATTTTGGCTTACAGATTTGAGGGGGAGGCTCCATGATGACAGGGGTAAACTATGGCATGAGCATCAGGTGGACATCACCCCTTGGCCAACATAAGGTGGAGAATAGCAACAGGAGAGTGTGCCAAATATTGGCATGGGGAAACTGGCTACAGCACCCATAAGACTGCCCTCAACAATACACTGCCTACAGGAGGCTTTAATTTCCAGTTGCTATCAACTGGGGAGACTAGTGTTCAGGACACCTAAGTTTATGGGGGACACCTGAATCAAACCACTACATTCTGCCCATGGCTCTCATAAACTGATAACCACCCATGATATAAAGTACAGTGCATTCAGTCCATCTTTAAAAGTGCCCATGGTTTTTACAATCCTAATGATGTTCAAACATTCTCATAGACCAAGATCTTTTAACTCAGCCATAATACCAAAAATTCCCCCCAAAACCCATAATAGCACAGAATAAACATTCACACTCCAAATGATGGCATTGGGCATAGCAAAGAAATATTCAACCAATATAAGATTTAAAACAACCATGGAAAACATTAAATTCTGTAGCTCCAAGTCCAACAATGTTAGCCAATGAAAAGTCTTATAAGTCTAACCAGCAAAAAGACTCCGTGGTTCAAACTCTACCCTTCCAACTAGGCTACTCACAGTCCTGGAAAACTTCATCTGGGCCAGCATCTTTCCTTAGCAGTCATCTTGTGGTCCCAGCATCTCCACTGGGTCTCCACTGCAAACCAGGACTCATCCTCATGTCTCCATCGAGTCTCCATGCAGGCATCCAGCAAACCTGCTTCACACTGCCCATGGCCTTTTTCAATACACTAGACCATGTTGCAAACACAATGACCGTCTCTTTCCTGAATTTCTTGTGCCCCATAATACCAGGTAGAGTGCCAATTTGTTAATCCAAGGAGGAATAAAGCAGACTTTGAAGAATAGGACACTCCTTGAGTATTCAGGTCCCTTGGAAAGAGTCTACATTCTTCCTGTTGCACCAGTTCAGGTCAGATGGCCTAATTTCAATTGCAGCTGAACAGCCAGCAGTTTGAGCCTAATGATTTCTTTCTGTCCTCTACTCACACCAGTCCATTTCTATGCAATGCAACCCTGCACAAATTCTCAGGATATGGCCATAACAGCAAACCTCACACACAAACTGCTTATATTCCAGTCCAAGCAAAGCTCTTTCTAACCCTCATAAACCAAACCTCACAGTCCAGAGTTCTTATGCATTCAGGTCTTTCAACTCTGACCAGAATAGTCCAACAAGCTGTATTTACAACACTGCAAGGCATCTCTTAATCCAAGATTTCAAATCCTTCTACATTCCTCTTGAAAATCAGCTCTAAAAGGCCAAATTCACACAGTCAAGTGTCTAGCAGCAATCCCACTCCTCTGGTCCCACATTCCTATTGCAGTCAGGTCCTTATTGCTGGTAGAAATCACCCAAACAATAGCAATTTGTGGGGGGAAAAAAAGAGGTTAATTTTGGCTTACAAGTTCAAGGGGGAAGCTCCATGATGTCAGGGGAAAATGATGGCATGAGCAGAGGGTGGACATCACCCCCTGGCCAACATAAGGTGGACAATAGCAACATGAGAGTGTGCCAAACACTGGCAATGCTAAACTGGCTATAACACCTATAAGCCCACCCCAAACAATACACTGCCTCCACAAGGCTTTAACTTCCAATTGCTATCAGATGGGGAGACTAGCATTCAGAACACCTAAGTTTATGGGGCTACCTGAATCTAACCACTACAGTGAATGTTCTCTTTGATGACATTTTTGTCCAGTCTACTTGCTATATCTTTTCTCATTAGTTGTAGGAATTCTTAATGGAATATGGATACCATTCCTTTGTTAAACAATTAACTCAAAATGTTTGCTCACTATGGAATCCTGTCTTTTTGAAATTTATTTTTATTTACAACTTCCATAATTATAGACTATAACCCATGGTAAATCCCTCTGTCCCTCCACTTTCCTCTAAGCAACTCCACTATCCATCATACCACTTCCCCTTCTCAACCAGTCTCTGTTTTATCTTAATATCATCATCTTTTCCTCCAATAATGATGGTCTTATGTAAGTAATGTCAAGCACTATGAGATCATGGATCTCCAGGCCATTTTGTGTCTGGAGGAGCACATTGTAAGGAGTCCTGCCTTTCATTTGGCTCTTACATTCTTTCCACCACCTCTTCAACAATGGACCCGTAGCCTCAGAAGGTATGAAAGAGATGCCTCAGTGCTGAGCACTCTTCTGTCACTTCTTCTCACCACCATGGTGCCTTCTGAGTCATACCAAAGTCACCACTATCCAAGAGAAGCTTCTTTAACCAAAAGTGAGCATAGCATAAATATATGGGTATGAACATTAAGAGGAGTGCTTACCAGGCAGTTCGGTGAGCATAGTATACACATTTAGCTAGACACCAGTAGACATTAAACCCCTAGGGCTCATGCTACCCCTGTTGTAGGCTTTCAGTATCGGGCATGTATTCCTCCCATGAAGCAGGCCTCCATTCCAATTAGTGAGCAGTTAATTTCCCCCATTATAGATATGCCACTATTACAAACATTAGCTCATTTGGCCTGGATGGCCAAATTTAAGGCTTGTAGTGTCCACTGTTGAGTATCTCCACTGATTTCTCTCCCATTAAATCAAATGTAGTGTAGCTTTTTCAGCTTTCTGTCAGTTAGTTCACATGGAGGAGGTTTTCAGCTCAGTTCCAGCAGGAGTCCTCAGTGATCTTGAAGCCCAAGTATGTGGAGTAGTCAGCAATAGAGTCTTATTGTATATTCCTGGTGGGAAACCAAGAGCCTCTGCAATGGCCTGAAATGTTTTGGGGACATTAGGAACCTCACTGGAAGGTATCCTATCCCTGGCACTGAAAATTTTCTAATGTCAATCTATGTTTTCTGAGTGTTCTATTGCCCCAAAAACTAGGTTTCCATATGACTTATTCATACACCCTTAAATTTTGATTACCCCCTCCCTCAATCTTTCTTTTCCTCAATTTCTTCCCCTGACCTCACTTAGGCCTTTCCACCCCCATTAATCTTTTCTTCTACTTACATACATACAATACCATCCTATTAAGGCTCCCTTCCCTCCCATTCTATTGCCTTTATATCCCCTTTCTAGCTTACTGGCCTCTGCTACTGAGTTTCATTCCAACTCATTAAGAAGCCCAACCACTTGTGGCTAGGATCCACATTTGAGAGAGAACAATAATGTTTGGCTTTCTGGGCCTCAGTTTCCTCACTAAGAATAATCCTTTCCAGATCCATCCGTTTTCCTGCAAATTTCATTTTTCTTTTCCCCTGATATAATAGCACATCTTCATTATCAGTTCATCAGTTGAGGGACATCTTGGCTGGCTACATTTCCTAGGTATTGTGAATAGAGTAGCAATAAACATAAGTGAACTGGTATGTCTAAGATAGTGATATGGAGTCAGAAGGATATATACTTTGGTGTGAAATAGCTGGGTCATATGATAGATCTATTTTTAGCTGTCTCAGGAACCTCCACACTGATTTCCACAGTAGCTGTACCAGATTGCATTTCACTATGTAGTCTCAGGGAGGCCTTGAACTCATAGTGATCCTCCTACCTCTGCCTCCTGTGTGCTGGGATTAAAGGCATATGCCACCATGCCCAGCTCCATAGCCCGTTTTTTAATTGGGTTGTTTTATTTCTTATTATTTCATTTATTGAGTTCTTTTTATATCTTGGATACTAATCCTTTGTCAGATGTATAGTTGGCAAAGAATTTCTCCCATTCTGTAGTTTGTCCCTTTCACAGTGTCCTTTGCTGTACCAAAGCTTTGTAATTTCATGAGGCCCCAGTGGTTGATCAGTGGTTTTATTTCCTGAGCAACTGGTATTATATTCAGAAAGTCTTTGCCAATACCAGTATGCTGAAGGGTTTCCACTACTTTTTCCTCCAGCACTTTGAGTTTCAGGTCTGATATTAAGGTCTTTGATCCATTTGGACTTAATTCTTGTGCATGGAGACAGATAAGGATCTATTTTTATCCTCCTACAGATACATACTGAGTTTTCCCACCACCATTTACAGAAGAGGCTACCTTTTCTCCAATGAGTATTTTTGGCATTTTTGTCAAAGATCAGGTGGCTGTAGCTACCTGGATGTACTTATAGGTCCTCTGTACTGTTCCATTGATCTACATGTCTGTTTTTGTGCCAGTACCATGCTGTTTTTGTTACTATGTCTCTGTAATAGGTGATAAAATCAAGAATAGTGATACCAACAGCTGTATTTTTGTTATTCACAATTATTTCAGGGTTTTTGTGCTTCCAAATAAATGTTAGGATTTTTTTTTCTATTTCCATGAAGAATTCCATTTGAGTTTTGATGGGAATTGCATTAAATGTGTAGATTGCTTTTGGTAAGATTGCCATTTTCACAATATTGATTCTTCCAATTCAAGAACAAGGGATGTCTTTCCATTTCCTAGTGTCTTCTGCAATTTATGTCCTGAGTGTTTTAAGGTTTTCAATGCAGAGATCCTTCACTTTCTGGGTTAGGTTTATTTCAAGATGGTTTGTTGTTGTTGTTGATGCAATTGTGAATAGAAGTGATTCTCTGATTTCATCCTCTGCATGTTTATTGTTAGAATATAGGAAGGCTACTGGTTTCTACAAGTTTATTTTGTATACTGCTACATTGCATTAAGTGTTTATCAGCTCTAACAGTTTGCTGCTAGAGTTTGTAGAGTCTTTTATGTATAGAATCATGTCATCTGTAAATAATGATAACTTGATCTCTTCCCTTGTAATTTGTATCTCTTTTATGTGTGTCTCTTGCCTTATTTATGTGACTAAGACTTCCACTACTATATTAAATAAAATTAGGGATGATGTACACCCTTGTCTTTTCCCTGATTTTAGTGGGTAGGTTTCAAGTTTTTTTTAATTAGTATTATGTTGGCTGTAGGTTTGTCATAAATAGGCTTTATTATGTTGAGATATATTCCTTCTATTTCCAGTCTCTGATGAAGGGATATTGGATTTTGTTGCATGCTTTCTCACCACCTAACGAGATGATCATGTGATTTTTGTCCTTCAGTCCATTCATATAATGTATTACATTTATCAATTTATAACTTGTATCTCTGGGATAAAGTCTACTTAGGGTGAATGATCTTTCTTATATATTCTTCTATTATGTTTGCCAATATTTTGTTGAGACTTTTTGCATCTATGTTCATGAAGGAGATTGGTCTGTAATTTTCTTTTTTGTTCTGCATTGTCTGGTTTTGGTATCAGAGTGATGTTGGCTTTGTAAAATGAGTTTGGAAGGATACCTTCCTTTTTATTTTATGGAAATTTTCAGAAGCATTGGTGTTAGTTCTTCCATGAAGACCTGGTAAAATTCACCAGTGAATCCATCTAGACCTGGACATTTTTCAGCTGTTAGATTCTTTATAACTGCCTATATCTCCATACTTGATATAGGTCTATTTAAGTGGTTAATCTCATCTTGATTTTATTTTGGCAGATCATATAAATCAAGTAAATCATCCATTTCTTTCAGATTTTCAAACTTATTGCAGTATATGTTCTTATGGTATGTCCCTATAAGTTTTTTGAATTTCTCTGGTATCTGCTGTAATGGTGTCTTTTTCATCTTTGATTTATTAATTTGTGTCTCTTTATTTGGTTAAAATTGCTAAGGGTTTATCCATCCTGTTTATCATTTGAAGGAAACAACTTTTTGCTTCATTGATTCTTTGGACTGTTTGGGGTTTTTTTGGGGGGAGGGTTCTAGTTCATTAATTTCTTCCCTAATTTTTACTGTTCTTCCCATCTATTGATTTTCAGTTTGCCTTGTTCTTCTTTTTCCCAGGCCTAAAGGTGAATCACTAAGTTGTTTACTGCAACCTGTCTAATTTCTTCATATAGGCACTTAAAGCTATATGTCTTAAGAGTTAATTTTGCTAAAAGCACTGGACTTGAGATTCCAGAAATGAGACACTTTACATACAATAGAGCAGAATCTGGTCCTCTGTGAGCCAAAATATCCAGCTAAATTCTAATATAACCCTTGATAAATCTGTTTTGAAACTCTTAAGACATATTCCCTACTTCAGGGTACAGCCTCATGCTCAAACAGTGGTCCTCATCTGAGGAAAATATTTCAAGTTCTATGGTTCTATTTCCATTGTTCTCTGGGTAATTGGTACCCACACAGGTATCTGAACTAGGTGCTAAAACTTTATACTGTTTTACTTGTCCTTTTCTGACACTTTGTAGGTTAAATTAATTTGTTTGCTTGTAAGTTAATTGGTATTGTTTTCAAGACTGGTAACAGGTTCTGACTGTATTTATAGCTTTTAGATAGTTAAAGATTAAGATGTGCCTACCTTCTATGCCTCAGATATGACTTATGCTGCCCCAGGACAACAAAATTTTAAAAGGTGAGACAAAATGATTTTAAGAAGCCCTTGTGCCATTCTTTAATTAAATCTATTTGAGTAATCAAATGTGCTCTATATGTGCATACATCCAGGCTGGTGTAACTTCCTGTCTGAGGCAAAGCTAAGGACCCCCAGGCTATAGGAGGACACTACCTCTCCAAGCCCAGCACACCTGAACTTAGGCTGTGCCCTATGACCTTTGGCCAGTTGCCTAAGAAACTCTTTATATGCTAGCAGCCAGCAACCTTTGCACAGCCCATCTCCCTGTACCCTATACCTTCTCCCTGCCATTGTTCACATGCTGGAATGTATGCCTCCATATGCTGATTAGGCATCAGCAAGCAACCTTGTAGTCCAATGCCCTTAAGACCCTCAACTGCGCAAAAACCCACTTCCCTATTTGTTAAACCAAGCTGTTCACAGAGACTGTCTCCTGAACATTATTCTTTCATCACACTCATTATCCATGGTTACCTGGACACCTTGGAGGAGCCATGACTGGCCCAAGGACCAAGAGACCCACAGTCCTTCTCTTGGAGTGTTCATCTAATCAATATAAAGTGACCTTCCTTATCTTTCCTAACTAATGTTGGTCTAGTCTGTAGTCTATCCTGTCAGGTATTAGGATAGCAACCCTTGATTGTCTTCTAGGCCCATCTGCTTTAAACACCATTTTCCAACCTTTCTTCTTAAGATAGAGTCCATCTTTTGTGTAAAGGTGAGTTTCTTGGATGCCAAAAATTGAAGGAGGACTTCCAATCAAGATGGTGACTGCCTAACTGTGCTGCACCTCCTTGGGAAGGAAAGGCAAGGCATTAAGGGTTCACTAGGTCTTTTAGGGGAGAGCAATCTCTAATAAATCACCAGTGGGAGGGCACAGAGGAGAAAGAAAGGGAATCAGCTGATTCTCGTGCTCTCAGGTGGCCCACCAGTTCCCCAACACCCCCCCCCCCAAAGCAGAAGCCCTAGCCATGGTCCCAGCTTCAGGATACGCCCACACTTACTGTAGGAAAGGGGACCCAGGCCAGCATATTTACACTTGCCTCACTGCGCAAGGACAATCATCCTGCTACCCTGGCCCATACATGACCTTGGGCAGGCTTCACTCACTGGCCTGTGCAAGCTTAGACTCAATCCATCCATCTGCCCATGTGTGCATGCCACCCATCCACTTGTGCAAACTCAGCCTGCTCTGCCCATTTGCCCACTTGTTGCTTGGGTCACCTGCCCATCCACACATGAGCTCAGTCCCATGCCACCTGCCCACACATGAGCTCAGGCTCGCTCTGCCCATCTGCCCCCATCAGCTAAGGCACAATCTCCCATCTGCCACACTAGCCGCCTGCTTATCTGCCTGCCACCAGTCATTACCATAAATATTAATGGCCTTAATTTACCCATTAAGAGACACAGGCTAATTAGGTGGATCAGAAAATTAGACTCCTCAATCTGTTGTCTTCAAGAAACCCACCTTACCAATAAAGACAGACACCTCCTCCACAGGGTAAAAGGGTAGAAAACAATATTCCAAGCAAATGAGAATAAGAAACAAGCAGGCATAGCTATACTAATATCAGATAAAATAGACTTCAAACAAAAAAAAAATCAAAAATGACATAGAAAGCCACTTCCTACTTATCAAGGGAACAATCCATCAAGAGGATATCATAATCATAAATCTGTATGCACCAAACACAGGGGCACCACAGTTCATGAAGCAAAATGTACTAAACAATAAAACAGCAATAACCACCAACACCATCATAGTTGTGGACTTCAATACACCATTACCAGTAATAGATAGATCTTCCAAACCAAAACTCAACTGGGAAGTAAGAGAGATCAACAAAACCATAGACCTAATGGACATCTACAGAACATTGCATCCCAAATCCACAGACTACACATTCTTCTCAGCAGCCCATGGAACATTCTCTAAAATAGATTATATACTGGGTCCCAAGGTCTGCCTCCACATAGTTAGGAAGATTGACATAATTCCCTGCATGATATCAGGTCACAATGCTATATTGCTAGAAATTAACAAAAAACCCATCAAGAATCTCAGTGGTGCCTGAAAACTGAACAGCACACTTTAAACAATAAATGGATAGTAGATGAAATAAAAAATGAAAATAAAACATGAAATTGCAAAACAGACATAAGTGAAATTGGGAGAATCATCAGGACTTATTTCAGAAACCTCTTATCCACAAAACTGGATAATATGGAGGAAATGGATAAATTTCTGGACACATACCATCTACCAAAGCTAAACTCAGAGATTAATCTCCTAAACAAACCTATCACACTCATTGAGATTGAAATGGTATTTAAAAAAAACCTCCCCAGAAAGAAGAGTCCAGGACCAGATGGCTTCTCTGCAGAATTCTATCAAACCTTCATGGGAGGACTCAAACTAATCTTTCTCAAACTGTGCCACACAATTGGAGAACAGGGAAAGTTCCCCAACTCCTTCTATGAAGGTAGTATCACCCTAATTCTAAAACCAGGCAGAGATACCACACGAAATTAAACTAGCAGCCTATTTCCCTGATGAACTTAGACACAAAGATGCTGAACAAAATCCTCACATACTGAATCCAACAGAACATCAAAAGCATTATCCACTTTCATCAAATGGGATTCATCCCAGGAACACAGGGGTGGTTCAACATACGGAAATCAGTCAATGTAAGATACCATATAAATAAGGTTAAACACAAAAACCACATGATCATTTCAATAGATGCAGAAAAGGCCTTTGACAAAATACAACATCACTTCATGATCAAAACATTGGAGAGAATTGGCATGGTCAGTTCATATCTTAACATAATAAAGGCTATATACAAAGCTCCTAAAGCCCAAATAATACTTAATGGAGAGAGACTGGAGGAATTCCCAATGAGATCAGGAACAAGACAGGGGTGTCCATTCTCACCTCTGCTCTTCAATATAGTACTGGGAGTCCAAGCTCAAGCAATAAGACAGGAGAAAGAAATAAAAGGGATACAATTTGGAAAGGATGAAATTAAGTTAGCTTTATTTGCAGATGACATGCTTCTATACATAAGAGGCCCAAGAGACTCTATCCCAAAACTCCTGAAGATGATTAACCCCTTTAGCAGAGTAGCAGGATACAAAATAAATTCACAAAAATCAGTAGCCTTTCTATATGCAAAAGACAAAAATACAGAGAAAGAAATAAGGGACATTGTCCCATTTTCAATAGCAACAACAACAAAAAAGTACCATGGAATAACATTAACCAAGGAAGTGAAAGATCTATACATTGAAAACATAAAAACACTCAAAAAAGAAATTGAGGAGGACTTGAGAAAATGGAAAGACCTTCTGTGCTCCTGGAGAGACAGAATTAACATTGTGAAAATGGCAATCCCATCAAAGACAATATACAAATTTAATGCAATTCCAATTAAAATCCCAACATTGTTCTTCACAGAGACAGAAAAACTGATCTCAAAATTGATATGGAAAAGCAGAAGGCCTTGGCTATCCAAGCATATCCTCAGCAAAACAAACACCTCTGAAGGCATCACCATACCTGATCTAAAGCTATATTACAGAGACATTTCCTCCTGCCCATAACTGAGGGCACAATTCATGTCCCATATACCCAACAAGGAGGGGCCAGGGGGAAGGAGTAGGACAGGGAGGATGATAATGGTACCAATTTGACTGTATTCACTGAGTGCAAAACTAATTATTAATAAAAAAATAAAAATTAAAAAAAGAATAAAGCAAAGTTGCATCCTGAAAAGAAAAATGAAGGAGTCTACTTTTTAACCCCGTGTGCAAACCTGTGTGTCTTTTGGTTGGGATATTGAGGCCATTGATGTTGAGTAATTATTGAAAGGTGTGTATTTATTTCCAGTTTTACCTTTGTTCTGTTGTATCAACTAGTATTTGAGTATGGTTCATTTTTTCCATGTTCCTTATGTGCTTTTCTTTCTCTTCAGCATAGAGGATCCTTTCAAGTATTTTCTGTAGAGCTGGTTTGGTCTTCATATATTCCTTTAACCTGCTTTTGCTGTGGAATGTCCTTATTTCTCTGTCTATTTGAATTCATACCTTTGCAAGAAAAAGTAATCTTTGTTGACAGCGGTTATCTTTCAGAACTTGGAATACATCATTCCAAGCCCTTCTGGCTTTTAAAGTTTTTGTTGAGTAATCTGCAGTCATCATTATGGGTTTGCCTTTATATGTGACTTAATTTTTCTCTCTAACTGCTTTCAATATATTTTCTTTGGTTTGTGTGTTTTGTAGTTTAATTATAATATGACAGTGAGAGGTTCTTTCCTGATTTGGTCTGTGTGGCATTCTATAGGCTTCCTGTATCTGTAGTGGCATCGCTTTCCCTACTTGGGGGAAGTTTTCTTCTATGATTTTGTTGAAAATACCTGTTATGCCTTTGGAGTGAAATTCTTTTCCTACTGTGCTCTGAATTCTTATGTTTAATCTCTTTATAGTGTCCCAAATGTCTTGAAATTCCCATTCATGCCTTCCTATTAGTTTCTCTTTCTCTTTGTTGGACTGTATTAGCTCTGGCACCTGGTCTTCTAGTTTAGATATTCCATTCTCTTCTTGATCCATGCTACTGGCGAGACTTTCTACAGAGTTTTCTATTTGACTTCTGTGTTTTTCATTTCTGGTATTTCTGATTGGTATTTTTTCCATTATTTCTATTTCCTTACTCATGTTTTATATTGATCTCATTATTACTATAAGTGAGTTTCCTGTGTTCTCCTTTAGGAGTTTGCTTTCATCTTTAATTCCTTTAATTTTTTTCTTTGGTTTCTTTGAATATATATATATATTAATCTTTAGCAGGCATTTCATCTAAAGCAGACTCACTGGAGGTCATTTCTGATGGATTTGTAATTTTTGGTGGGATTATCTTGTCTTGATTTTTTTGTGTTTCTTGTATTACAATGTAGAGATTTTTGTATTGTGAGTTAATTTGATGCTTGAGTTTTCTCATTATCTGCAGTGTTCTTAATCATGTAAATCCAACTTTATATATCTTCAGTGTAGCAGTTCAAGGTGCCAGTTATAGCTCTTATACTCCAACAGAAGCAGCAGAAGTGACTCTAGCTAAGTTTGCCTCCTATTCAAGTATGTAGTATACTGTGTGAAGTAAATTACTGGCAAATTCTAAAATTCAACTGATCAATATAGACATTCAATCACAACCAGCACAGAGTATTTATACAAGTGTGGGGATTAAACTAAACAGATAATCTATTAAAGCAAAAGTCCCTAAGGGTGTGTGTTGCCCCACACCCTTAATCCTGTCAAGTAGGAGATTGAGATTTCTAGTCTGAAATGGGTTCCAAATCAGCCTGGGGTCAGTTAGTCCTTGTCCCAATAATGACAAAGGCCATAAAAATCAGGAAGCGTCAAAGGCCACAGTAGTCAACACCAAAATACAGCTTATTTGAGAAGGGTAAAGACAACCAAGAATATATCATTCAAATGTACTATATAACCTTTCCTGACATGGAAAGAGAGATTGGCATTTTCAGTGCAGGCCTATGTATCTGGCTTTTTATAAGTAGGCCCTTTTATCTTTTGATATGACTATCAATCTCACCAATGTTGACTGTCCACCTTTATCTCTCTAGGTGCCAGGCAACTGGGGGTGAATGAGTTCTCTAGATGTTCCAAGGCCCCAACTGTTGGGAGGTGGCTTTGCAAGGTGTCTAGAGTTGTACTGCAGCTGCTCAGCTGGTCCCATTTGTATCTCCTTTAGCAGCTGCTCAGTTGGCTCCTACTAACTTCCCCTTCAGGTTTCTTGACTTTGCCTAGAATTACATCTTTTGATAATTAGGGGGGTTACTTTCATCTGTTCTCTTGTCTGATTATTTTCTTGTGTTGTAATATTTGGTTTATATTAAAATGTCTGCTCAGAAGTGAGAAAGGTGTTCTACTAGACTTTCTCTGGACACTCCCCTCCATCCCAGCAGCAGCCTTTCTGCTCTGATACCTTCTCCCAATCACTTACCATATCTTTATAATAAATTTTGATGTCAGTACCTTGGCTTTATTCTGCTTCAAGTTTGACCTTTCTATTCTTTGGTTTTTGTATTTTATGTAAATCTTATAATGAGTTTACCAACTCCTAAAAACAGCTAGAGGAATTTTAACTGATATTACATTGACTCAACAAATTTATTTGGCAAGAAATGAAATACTAATCCATGATTATAATATTTATTGATGTCTCAGTAATATTTTAAAGTAGTGATACTGCATATCTACTATCCTATCTTTATGTTTGTTATTTGTCGCGTCCGCCTCGACCAGCAAGGAAGACACAACCACCAGTTCTTCTTACAGTTTATTCAGGCAACTTCAAGCTTCATCTCCCCCGAGCCTGGGGCGGGGATTCCTTATAAGTGCACTCACTCGCGCAACCACTCCGCCCAATCACTCCAGGCCACGCAACCCCTCCAGAGGAGCATCAGAAACCAATGAGCGGCAGAGATGTCAAACTCCTCCAAATATGGACTTGTTTGTCCCAAGCACTGAACTTCCATCAGGCGCCATCTTTAGGGCTTGGCCAGGGGTACTCTCCCCATAGGCCTTGGCCATGCGGGCTGAGGGGCTCCCCACAGTTACTATCATAGCGAATTACATTAGAGTTCTCAAGACCATTTCCAGATTTGAATCACCAGAAAGACTCAACGAACCATCTCAATGGATACAGTTTTAAACTGCAAAAGTGTGATGAGAGAAACAAGAAGAAATGGAAGTTAAGGGGAAACGACCACAGAGTCTGAGTTCCCTGTCAGGGGATTCTCCTAGGACATTCCTAATGCTCTCAGCTTTAAACTGTGACATAGACAAAATATGTCAACCAGTAAGGACCACTAGAGAGTGGGGAACAAGTATATAATAATTTTTGGCTCCCAGAAGAAAAGCAGATGTTCAGAATTAGGCCATGCTGTCTGCATTGCCAATTTAGGTACAGGAGGCAACTTTTATCACTTAGGGTCATGGGATCCCTCTTAAAATCTAAGTTTCTAAATGATAAGTAATGTCTAGCTTTGCAAATACACCATGTTACAAGTCAGTATTCAGATCCTTTTATTGGTTTATGAGAGTGATGGTTGAGTATTTACATGTTTGCCTAACAAGTGCCTCCCACAAAACTTGTTACAACATCTATTGGCACAGTACCCTTTTGGTGTGGAAACAAAGCAATCAGCAGTCATAGGTTTTATGCATTAACTATTTTCTGCACAATACTTTAAATTTTTTATTTAGTATTTGTGATGGCTTATGTCTATGGTCAACTTGACAGGACATAGAATCACTTGGAAATTAGATTAGCCTTTGTGTGAATTAGATTAGCATGTGTATGAGGGACGATGTTGACTAGGTTAAGTGAGGTGGGAAGCTTACCTTAACCTTTCTGTGGGCTAGGGTCCTGAACTGGATAAAAAGGAAGGAGCTGGGTAATGTGTCTCTGCTTCCTCACTGTGTTAAGCAGGGTTCTCTAGAGGAACAGACCTGATATAATGAATTGTACTGGAAACAGGATTTATTGGATTAGTTTACAGCAGTCAAACAAAGTAGTCTGCTGGCTTGAGAGTCAAATAACCTGGTTGCTGCTCAGTCTATGTGGCTGAATACCTAGGCAGTCCCAATCCAGCACTGAAGGCCTGGAGCTTTTTGGAGAACCACTGATCTTCGGAAGTTCACATTGGAAGGCTGAGGAAACTTAGTTCCAATGCTGATGAAGGATAGAAAAACAGAGTAGATATATGTACATGTGAAGGCACTCACTAGCAAGCAGCATCAGCAGCCAGGCAGAAAGAAAGGGCTCCCAATTCTCTGGGCTTCCTTACATAAATAAAGCCCACCACCAGGATAGCTGACCACTCTGGGGAAAGGGCTCACTCCTGAGGAAGGGTTTTCTTCTTTAGCCAATCCTTCCTAGAAGCAACCTGAGAGACCTGTTCAAGAGGAATGTCTGTAAATTCCTAATCAGATCAAGTTTATAACAGAATTTAACCATCACACTCACTCTGGACTGAATTGGATCAGCTGCCTCAAGCTCCTACCACCATGTCTTCCTCACCATGATAGACTGTCACCTTGAACTGTAGGCTGAAGTAAGTCCTACCTCCCTTAAACTGATTTTTGTCAGGTATTTGTCAGGCAATGAGAAGTTGACTTGCACAGTATCTGTTTCTTCTTAGTCTACAGGCATACAATGCTATTGACATAGTGACACTGTATCCCACAACCTTCCTCAGTGTATGTATGGCAGTGGATGAGGACAGTCTTGGATTTTCCAAGCACATGATGACTAATAGATATTTTGATCTCTTTTCTTTAGATGCTAAAGTATACTTTTATATGTTTTTTTCAAAGTGGAATATAGTGCAAAAAAGATTCAAACACTTCTTTCCTTCAGAACCAGTGGGCATGAGAGAGCTATGGACATTTGCAAGATTGAGGAAAGAAAAAATTCTAGTACAGGGGTGGGATGCAAATCCATTTAGCATTCCCAGTCAAAGGCATGGGAACAATTCTCCAGGTCCTCCTAATTTGGTTTACAACTGGTGGTAAATTTATCTCAACACACATTGGGAAACCCTGATGCAGTCAAGAATGAATGATATGAAATGGGCAGATGGGTCAGCAGATGAGAGCACTCCCTCTGCAAGAATGAGGGTCTGCTTTACCTTGAATTCACTGCCACAGCATGTCTGTAATTCCAATCCTGTGGGGAGTAAAGACTGGAGAATCTTGGGGCTCACTGGACAGCCAGCATGACCAGAAAGAGCAGCCCATAAACCGGGTTGTTGAGAATGTCTATAATACCGGCACATAGTGCTGAAGGAGTTTGAGAGTGATGGGACCTCTTGACCCAGATAGGCTGGACTCCAGTGATTAAGGTTCTCCAGTTTAAGAAATACAGACAAGGAAGAGAGTAGGGTAAAAGTAGACTTTGTTAAGGAAAATGTGAAAAAAGAATCCCAAGAGAGTGGTAGTATTTTCCATAAGAAAGAGCAAGTGGATTGCCTTTCTTGGAGCTGGGAAAAGCCCTAAGTGTCAGGACAAGTATGCTTAAGATTTGCTCCAATATCAAAGGAAAGAAAGTTTTTTTTCTTTGAGTTAGAACTCAGCATTGGGCTGGAGAGATGGCTTAGCAGTTAAGCGCTTGCCTGTGAAGCCAGTTCGAGGCTCAATTCCCCAGGACCCACGTTAGCCAGATGCACAAGGGAGTGCATGCATCTGGAGTTTGTTTGCAGTGGCTGGAGGCCCTAGCACACCCATTGTTTTTTGTGTTTTTTTTTTTCTCTCTCTCTCTATTGCTCTTAAATAAATAAATAAATAAAAAGTGTTTTTAAATATTAAAAAAAAAAGAACTCAGCAGTGAGAATCTACAAGCAACTGCACCAAAGGAAGGGCTTCTGTGGGTTCAAGTATATTAAGGGGATAACTATAAGTCCAGCTCCTTTGCATGTCTATATGTGAGGGAAGGTCCTCAGGCCCTCAGGCCCTCAGGAGCACCCCTTCCTAATGTTTCCAGGGAAACAGGAGATGGAGTCCTTCCTTCAGTGATCTCTAAGTCTACGCACAAAATTGTGAGGTACAGGCAGGAAGATCAGCAATCAAAGGTAACCAAAATAGTATACAGTGTAGTGAGTTCAAGGCCAGTGTGGGTATATGCGCTCCCATCTCAAAAACAGAATAAGTTAACTGAACTAATTCATAAATCATATAGTGGAGGTGGAAATCAATGACTACCATCAAGAACAATGACTGGGGCTAGGAAGATAGATGGCTCAGTGATTAAAGGTACTTGCTTACGAAGGTTTGCCAGCTAGGGTTCAATTCCTATGCCACCCTGTAAGCCAGACTCAAAAAAAGAAAGTGGCACAAGCTTCTGCTATTTGCAGTGGCAAGAAGCACTGGCCTGTACACACACACACAAATAAAATTATTTTTAAGCCGGCGTGGTGGCACACGCCTTTAATCCCAGCACTCGGGAGGCAGAGGTAGGAGGATCACCATGATTTCGAGGCCACCCTGAGACTCCATAGTGAATTCCAGGTCAGCCTGAGCTAGAGTGAGACCCTACCTCAAAAAAACAAACAAAAAAATTATTATTACTATTTTTAAGTAGGAGGGGGAAGTGGAGGAGAAGAAGAAGAGCAAGGGGAAGGGGAAAAGGGAAGGAAAGGAAAGGAGAAAAATGACAGGTGATGAAAGGAAAGAGCTGTGTCCAGTCATTACAGAGCCTCAGAAGCAGTCAGGCAGGTCAGTAGCTCATTCTAGTGTATTTCGCCTTCATTCTGAGTCCTTGCTTCTTGCCTACCTAGAAGTTAATCTTGGGAGAAACACTTAAAGAAGCATGTAACAACTCTACTGGGCCTGGATAGGAGGTTCCCCTTAGGGAAGCAATCCCATGGGTTGTTTTCCCAGGTGAGATGTTACCAGAATTCATTTCTCACCACACCCAAGGTCATTTTAATGGAAATTCCAACACACAAACCCAGAGGATAGAATTGCTCTTAATCCTTGGTTGGGAGGTTATTTGATCAGGGACAGGCTGAGGTGACTATGGAGTGTCTGCAGGGCACCAGAAGCAGGCTGGACTGCAGGAGGCCTGTCTCCTGCTCTGACTTCTAATTTGGTGCAAGACTCCTTGAATTAGCCAGCAGTCTTTCCTCATCCCACTCCTTGTCACCTCAAGATAATGCTGACTGACAGAGGCACTCATCATCTTTCAGACAAACTTGCTAATTCATAACTGTGTTAATATTACTCATGTTGTTGGGAAAGTTGAACCAACCAGTAGTTGACTTCCTGCTTTTTGCACTCTCAGAAGGGACTATAATTATGTGAGGAAGGCTCAATTCTAACTTGTCAACTTCTCATGTCTTTGACCTGGAATTTTATTAGAATGTTGAAAAGCTGTGTTGTGAAGGGAAATGGAATATGAAAGAAACAACTTGAATACTTTAACTTTTTAAAATTGTTTTTATTTTCAACTTCCTGTGTGACAAAGGAACAAAAAGGCTGAAGACCAAATGTCTGGATGTTTGGGGTCTCTCTGTCCCCTGGGCCAGATATGTGCGCATTCCACAGTGCTCAGTGTCTAATCATCTTGCTTGCTTGTTCCCCACTAATGGCCAGAGGAACTTGACCCTGGCTTCCTGTCAGCTGCATTCTAGAAGCCACTGACAGCTAGCCTGGCCAACCTGCTGCCAGCCCTAGCATGTCTGCTTATTTGCTTTAGTGTTCAATCACCTCTGCGATTAAAGAGCACTGGCTACAACAGACCCCCTCCCACTCCCAGTTTCTGAGCCCTAGGGGTAAACATAGCTAGAGGATGTCTCTCACAGAAGAAGCTCTCCTTCTGCTGAAATACTGAGGCCTGAAAAGATTGGAAGTTTTCAGAGTTTGAAAAAAGAAAAGTATGATCTTATAAATAACACCTCTGATTTTCTCATTTCTTCTTCCCACCAAAGACAAAAGTGCTGAGGGGCCTAGTCAGGCGTGCACAGCTAGCAGTAGCAGGGATTTTCTGGCACTGTGACAGGCAGAGTGAATATGATCAAAATAATTACAAACATATAAAATCGTCAGCAACAAGGAGGGGCCAATGGGAGGGGTAGATCATAGATGAGCCTAAACAATGGTACCAAACTGCCTGTATTTGCTGAAAAGAAAACTAATAAATTAAATTAAAATAAATAAATAAATAAATAAAAACCAAGAGACATAAAAATAAATAAATAAATAAATAAATTTAAAAATACAAAAAGAAAAAAGAGCTTAGGGAAAATTAAAATGCATCTGATTATATTTTCTCATGGGAATGATTCAGTATTGAGTTTCTCTATAACTTTTCCTGTTTTTCCTGCCGTCCAGAATATTTGACCATGGATACACAAGAAGAGATTAGGCCATAATGGCTGTAGCAGGCCCCATAGACTGACACTTGCCTTAACTAAAGTCACCTGTATTTTGATTCTTAAAAGTTAAACCCAGGAGGCTGGGAAGATGGCATAGTGGTTAAAAATAATGTTTGCCGGGCTGGAGAGATGGCTTAGCGGTTAAGCGCTTGCCTGTGAAGCCTAAGGACCCCGGTTCGAGGCTCGGTTCCCCAGGTCCCACGCGTCTGGAGTTCGTTTGCAGAGGCTGGAAGCCCTGGCACGCCCTTTCTCTCTCTCTCCCTCTATCTGTCTTTCTCTCTGTGTCTGTCGCTCTCAAATAAATAAATAAAAATAAAAATAAAAATAATAATGTTTGCCATGAAAAGATAACCACTCAAGGGTTCAATTCTTAAGCCACCTACATAAACCAGATGCAAAAACTATAAGCATCTGGTGTTTGTTTTCAGTTAGCAAGAGGTCCTGAGGCACCCATTCTCTCTCTCTTTCTCTCTCTCTCTCTCTCTCTCTCTCCTTACACACACACACACACACACACACACACACACACACACACACATAAACAAATAATAAAAACTTTAAAATAAATTTAAAATAAATTACTCTGAGCTGGCATTGAGATACCACTGTAGAGGCTAGACAGTTGCCTTGGCTAGGCAGACAGATAGGGACAAAAGACCCTTGGTAGGTGGCTGTGTTCTACGGTACCCTAAGATCATAAGGAGTGTGATCCACTTCCTGCTTCTTCCCTACCTAGATGAATTTTTCCACTTCGCAGGAGTTCTGGGATCTGTCTAAGCAGTTACCAGTCCTGGAGTAGCTTCATCTTTGTTTAAGCTGACCAATCATGAACTCCGGGTGGAGAGCTTCCCTCATTCAATAAATGCCAGGCTCCCACGGATTCCTCCAGCTCCAGAGTCCCCTGCTTCTTTACTTTTCACTTTAAAATAAACTTTACTCTTTTAAACAGTTCCCTGCCCTTTCATTCCTTAATTGGCAGAGAAAACAAACTCCAACTCCTAGATGTTAACAATGTGGGTGATGGGATTGAATTTCTTGTTTTACTGAGAAATAAGCCCTGTTTGGAGAGAAAGTGTGAAGATCTAGATTTTAATTCTTGCAGAGAAGAAAGTAAAACACTATATTTTTTAGAAGGCTTACCAAGGATATGAAAAGTCCTCATCTCAGAAGACACAACTTAACACTTGTCACACAGATGGAGCCACACCTGTACAAATACTAGTAAGAGAAGTGAAGTCATTTCAATTACACTATAACTAGAGTTCTCCAGCTTTTACCTAGAAGCTAAAATAATCCTCTTCATTTAAATGTGGGAATCACTTATAACATCCTTAAATATATCAGTAAGGAGTTTTAACATTCCTTACAGTGTTCATACCCCAAACTAACTCCTTTTTAAAAGTACAGGAAGATATTTTACTTTACTGTTTTAGAGAGGAAGGTAGTGTTCAACAAGGAAGGAAAACAAAGAAATCCAGCCAACCAGAAGCCAAGACTTGTGAGGGCAAATCCATAGTCATATACTAGCCCTATAGCTGTGACCTCTCACATGCCCTTTGTCTTGAATAGCATGCTTAAGTCTTAGATTCCTCTGTTGCAAAAAGACAAAAGGATGCAAGGGGGGAGGTCAAAGAAGATGGAATCAGTTGATATTTAAAGTTCCTATTTCTCCAGTTCCATAAAGCTCTTTTAGGACACTATTCTGGTTTCCAAGCACACAAATGCTCAAGGTTTGGTGGTCAGCCTGGGGCGCTGCAGGGAGCTGCGGAAATTTTAGAAAGCAAAACCTATCTGGAGGGAGTAGATCATCGGATCATGCCTTTAAAAAGGATATTGGGAAGCGAGGAGCGTGCGGGCCGCGGACTGCTGCCTGCGCTCGGCCCTGGCCCCGCTGCCCCCCACCCCACCCCCATGCCCGCCGTGACCCTGGGGGCTGTAGGTCGGCGCCGTCAGGTCGCTGCGCACGGGACCTGCTCTGCTCTCAGTGCGTAAATTCACAGAGAAACATGAATGGATGACAACAGAAAATGGTATTGGAATGGTGGGAATCAGCAATTTTGCACAGGAAGCTTTAGGAGATGTCGTTTACTGTAGTCTGCCTGAAGTTGGGACAAAATTGAAAAAGCAAAATGAGTTTGTAGCTTTGGAAAGTGTCAAAGCCGCAAGCGAACTCTACTCTCCTCTGTCTGGAGAGGTAACAAGTCAACGAAGCACTTGCAGAAAATCCAGGGCTCGTCAATAAGTCTTGTTATGAAGATGGGTGGCTGATCAAGATGACACTGAGCAGCCCTTCCGAACTGGATGAACAAATGAGTGAAGAAGCCTATGAGAAATACGTGAAGTCCATTGAGGAGTGAGCACGGCGTCCCGTGTAAACTGGCGCGGAGCAACCTCCTCCAGCATAGCTGTCTTAAGGTAGCAGATAGAAGGCAAAATAACTAGTAGCAACACCACGGAAAAGAGACGATTCTCAGCACTGCCACTGGAAGAAACCCCTGTCAGCTTCCTCCTGGTTGCAGATAAACACAATAATACACGAGACTTGTTATTTAAATGAGGCATATTAAATTTGTGAATCACCTGTGGTAAACAATGTTATAAGAATTGTAAATTTTGGATACTATTGTGACTATAAGCCTTACATAATACTGTAACATGCTTATGTCCAGTCAAATTCAGTCAAAAGGCATAATGATCTTCCCATTGAAGTGAGGGGGAGTGAAGGGAAGTGTCTGCTTTACAATGTCGGGTGAAGGACAGTGCTACTCTAATTTTACATATACTGCATTACTTGCTGCTATTTTATACAGTGAAGCAGCAGCTATGTAGCAAAGTAGGAAACAAATAAACTATGTAACCTCTTATTAAATAAATAATAATAATAATAATAATAATAAAATAAAAGAGATATTGGGAACCCTAGTTCTTTCCTTTCTGCACCACTTCTACCTACCATAAGGTAAGCAGCTTCCTATCAACCAAGATGTTTCACCATGCGATAGGCCCAAAGCACAAGAGCCAAGCAGTCATAGGTGACAACATGAGCCAAAGTAAACGTTTTCTCCTTTAAGTTGAGTTACTTTAGGTATTTTGTCAGATCAATGACTAACATATCCTGTACTGCCATGGGCTCTTTGCACATTTGTGGAGAGTAAATCAGTAATGACTTTTAGCCTCTTCATTCATCTCCGCCCACTGGGCCAGACGTGCCTCTAATCAATTGTGAGGAAAGCAGAATTTTGTGTTGCTCATGTCAAATTGAAAGAGCAGCCTGCCTGCACCCCAGAACAATTCTGCACCTGGAAAAAAGTTTCTTGTCTGAAGAGAGGGAGGCTGATGAAAGAAGGGATTTTAACTGTTTTATGGAAAGGAGCTTCATGTGTTTATGTGGGTGTGGCTGTACATCTGTGTGTAGGTGCAAATGAATGTGTATGTGTGTGTTCATGTATGTGGCTGCATGTCTGTGACTAGGTGCACATGAAGGTGTATTGTGTGTGTATCATGGCACATCTGTGTGTAGGCCCATGTGAAAGTGTATGTGTATATGTGTGTTCATGTGTGGTGTTGTACATCTGTGTAGAGTTTAAAGTATAAGTGCATGTGTTTCTGTTCATGTATGTATTGTTGCACATGTGTGTGAAGATACAGGTAAAGTTGTATGTGTGTGTTTATGTGTGTGGTTGCACATCTGTATGGAGGTGCATGCTCATGTGTGTGGGATGGCATATCTGTGTGGAGGGGCAGGTGAAGTTGTATGTGTAAGTGTGTTCTTGTGTGTGTGTGTGGTTGCACATCTGTGTGGAGGGGCAGGGGTCGTTGTATGTGTAAGTGTGTTCTAGTGTGAGTGTAGTTGCACCTCTGTGTGGAGGGGAGGGGATGTTGTATGTGTAAGTGTGTTCTCGTGTGAGTGTGTTTGCACTTCTGTGTGGAGGGGCAGGGGAAGTTGTATGTGTATGTGTGTTCTTGTGTGAGTGTGGTTGCACATCTGTGTGGAGGGGAGGGGATGTTGTATGTGTATGTGTGTTCTTGTGTGAGTGTGGTTGCCCATCTGTGTGGAGGGGAGGGGAAGTTGTATGTGTAAGTCTGTTCTCATGTGAGTGTGGTTGCACTTCTGTGTGGAGGAGCAGGGGAAGTTTCTTGTGTATGTGTGTTCTCGTGTGAGTGTGGTTGCACATCTGTGTGGAGGGGAGGGGATGTTGTATGTGTATGTGTGTTCTCATGTGAGAGTGGTTGCACTTCTGTGTGGAGGGGCAGGGGAAGTTGTATGTGTATGTGTGTTCTTGTGTGAGTGTGGTTGCACATCTGTGTGGAGGGGCAGGGAAAGTTGTATGTGTAAGTGTGTTCTCGTGTGAGTGTGGTTGCACATCTGTGTGGAGGTGCAGGGGAAGTAGTATCTGTATGTGTGTTCTTGTGTGTGTGGTTGCACATCTGTGTGGAGGGGCAGGGGAAGTTACATGTGTAAGTGTGTTCTCATGTGAGTGTGGTTGCACATCTGTGTGGAGAGGCAGGGCAAGTTGTATGTGTATGTGTATGTGTGTTCTCTTGTGAGTGTGGTTGCACATCTGTGTGGAGGAACAGGGGATGTTGTATGTGTGTGTGTGTTCCCGTGTGAGTGTGTTTGCACATCTGTGTGGAGGGGCAGTGGAAGTTGTATGTGTAAGTGTGTTCTTGTGTGTGTGTGGTTGCACATCTGTGTGGAGGGGCAGGGGAAGTTGTATGTGTATGTGTATATGTGTTCTCGTGTGAGTGTGTTTGCACATCTGTGTGTAGGGGCAGGGGAAGTTGTATGTGTAAGTGTGTTCTTGTGTGAGTGTGGTTGCACATCTGTGTGGAGGGGCAGGGGAAGTTGTATGTGTAAGTGTGTTCTCGTGCGAGTGTGTTTGCACATCTGTGTGGAGAGGCAGGGGGAGTTGTTTGTGTAAGTGTGTTCTCGTGTGAGTGTGGTTGCACATCTGTGTGGAGGAACAGGGGAAGTTGTATGTGTAATTCTGTTCTCATGTGAGTGTGGTTGCACATCTGTGTGGAGGGGCAGGGGAAGATTTTTGTGTAAGTGTGTTCTTGTGTGAGTGTGGTTGCACCTCTGTATGGAGGGGCATGGGAAGTTGTATGTGTATTTCTGTTCTTGTGTGTGTGTGGTTGTGTGGAGGGGCAAGTGAAGTTGTATACATATGTGTTGGTTGTACATCTGTGAGGAGGTGCATGTAACATTGTATGTGTATGTGTGTTCTCCTGTGTGTGTGGTTGCACATCTGTGTGGATTGGAAGGTGAAGTTGTATACATATGTGTGTATGTGTTGTTTGCACATCTGTGAGGATGTGCATTTAACATTGTATATGTATGTGTGTTCATGTGTTGTGGAGGCCAGTCATCATCCATAGGTGTCATTTCTCAGATGCCGCCTTTTTTTTTTTTTTTTTGAGGCATAGTCTCTCACTGGCCTCACCTCAAGAAGTCAACTAGACTGGTTGATCATCAAGCCTCCAGGAATCTTCTTGTCTCCATCTCCCCAGCATTGTGTTTATAAGCAAGCCCCAGATACCACACCATACATTTTTTTACACTGGTTCTGAGGATCAAACTTAGCTCCTTATTCTTGCAAAGGCACTATCTCTTCAGCCCACATGAATTTTCTTTTTTCCTTTTTAATTATTTTTGTTCATTTTTATTTATTTATTTGAGAGCGACAGACAGAAAGAGGAAAAGGCAGATAGAAAGAAAGAGAAAAGGGGTGTGCCAGGACCCCAGCCACTGCAAACGAACTTCAAACACATAAGCCCCCTTGTGCATCTGCTTAACGTGGGTTCTGTGGAATCGAGCCTCAAACTGGGGTCCTTAGGCTTCACAAGCAAGTGCTTAACCACTAAGCCATTTCTCCAGCCCCCACATGAACTTTCTAAATATCGACACCTCATGAGACTGTCAGGAGTAAGGAGTTAGAGTACCATGCTGGTCATGACAACATAATGGCTCAGACACAGGGCAAGGGAAGTAGAGGAGTACCACTGGCTCTGACGAAGGCAGTCAGGCCTGTGATACTCTCTATATGGTTCTCATCCCAGCTCCACACCCCTAGGAGAGAGATGATTGTAATCAATTTGTCTAACCAGGTTCTACTCAGTATCTATGTACATCATTTCTCTCCCTTCTGTCTTGCAGGGTTTCATGTGGTAAAATGGTAGCATATATGTGAAGCCATATAACACATCATATACACGTGAACATTGAGTTTGAGCTGGCAATCCCATGTTTATACCCATTTAATGTCAACGGTCTTTTCCATGGATCTCTACTCCCAGTTTTCCAAAAACTGAACAATGTACAGAAGACAGGCAACTTTCTACAGTGTCTGTGGTGCCACCACATTGTCCTTACTAACTTGTGCTGAAATGCACAGGTAGGCTATGTCCGGGGCACATTTAACAGTCATGTATTTGTGAAAGTCATATAAGGTAGAAGACATACAGTATTACTTCCTTGTATTTTATTTTTAAAAATCATAAAATTAGAGTACTTTAATGTGATTTTTACTATTTCTACGTACATTTTGATCATTATTATTATAATATACAGAGTCCAATCAATAATCTAGTCAGTCTAAACTCTCATGTTTTAAGATCCAGGGAAGATTCATGATGTAACAAAAAAACTGTAATTTATTAACTTTATTCAGATTATCCGTTGCCTCATTCAGGTTGGGCAAAACAAGCCACATTATCATACCTTTAGATGATCAAGAAATAGAAACCCTGTTTTGGACTTAAGAGATTCCCGGGAAAACAATAATGAAATTGAGGTCTGAATCCATAGATAAGTGAAGAAAAATAAATATTTTTTGTACAATGACTCATTTTTTGTCTAAGTTCAGGGAAATGTATGTAGTTTAAATACTTCAAAAATTACTCAACAGCAAGTGCTGTTCTGCTTCCAGTTTGTGGGGTAATTTGTACCCACACAGGTATCTAAACTAATCAAAGATGTTACCAAATATAAATGCCAAAACTTTATGCTGCCTTACTGGACATGCTTTGCCTGTACTTATAACTATTATATATTTAAAACATAAGATGAGCTTACCTTCTAAAAAGCTGTTTCTCTGTATTTCTCTTGCCTTAGCTGTTTACATAGTCCAAACAATTCTCTATAATAATATAACGATAAATTTTTTATAACTTCACACCTCATATTACAATAAAAAAAAGTTAAAGAAAAAAATTACTCAACATACACCATGTTGTATTGCATTTTATCAGGAAAGACATGGTGGCAAAGGCATAAAGCAGAGTTGGTCATATTGCATGCAAAGTCAGGAAGAGAAAGAACAGTGTCAGGCTATAACACCTCAGTCCACCCCCGCCACCCCTCATCCTGTGGCAAACCTCCTTCAACAAGGCTCAACCTCCTAAATATACTACAACCTCCCAAAACACTACCACCAGCTTGGGACCAAGTATTCTAACACAGGAGTCTATGGAGGACATTTCCCATTTGAGCCACAGAATTCTGCCTCTGACCCCCATAGGCTATGGCCATCCCTTAGCTGTTGCTATCTTAGGCATAAAATTACATTTTACTAAATTTATAAAAATCCTTTCTTTTTATTTTTTATTGTTGCTACATTATATGCATGTGTGTACATGTTTCTGTGTTTGCAGGTACCTGGGGGGGGGGAACACATATGGACACATGTGGGTGGGTGAGGAGGCCAGAGGAAAACCTCTGTTGTCATCCTCAGAAGTATCTACCTTCTTTGAGACAGAGTCTCTCATTGGCCTGCAGCTCATCAAATAGGATAGATTGACTGGACAACAAGCTCCAGGGTCCTCTTGTCAGTCTCTTCCTTCCCAGTGCTGGAATTACCAGCATATGTCCCCAACGCCAGCATATATGTTAGTTCTGGGTACCAAACTTAGCTTCTCATGCTTGCAGGGCAAAACTTTTAACTATTGAGCTTCCTCCTCAGCCCTAAATGCTTAAAAGTCTACATTCTTATTTCTACAAAGGATAAGAAAATACAGCCATGTGAGGTGACTGTTGAGTTACTTCATGGTCTAAATGAACCCTTAAAGTTCCATGGCCCAAAACTACTTCATCAGGGGCCTAGAGCTTGCCTTGGAAAGTAGAATCAAGACACTGCCTTAGCTGTGGAAAATGGTCATGGGCCCATGATACTACAAGTGAGGCAGCTTACCCTGCTTGGCCTCAGGCAGAAGATCCTTTCATGAAGCCAGGCACTTGGCTGCCTGCACCAAAGCAGCTCAGCCCAGCGTGGAGGCTGCCATGCATTCCAGAAAACCAAAAAATTAGAGCTGATAAGATAACAGGTAATTAGTGGGGCAATTTCTGCTCAAATGCCTGTATTTATTTTTTAATGTAAATTATCATTCTGTTAAGCAATGAGTCTACTCTTTTCCTGAAAGCTTTGAAAATTCGACCACATGGAGCAGAATAGCTTGTGCCTCCATGCCTACTCTATACACACATACCTTCGTATCTTGTAAATACAGCCAGTGCTTAGATTTTTCAATAACACCCTTGGCAATATTTTGCATCTTGCTGTTTTACGGGACTAGTTTTATTCTGTCTTGTAATTTTACAACCATTTTATTTCATGTTATATAAAGTGGATATTTCAATGGTATCAAATAATCATTTACCATGGCGAATTTTTAAAATACTTTAACATCAAGATTATGCTTACAATAAAATTATAGGTGGATGCCAAGTATATAAAAATAGAGGGGCTGGAGAGATGGCTTAGCGGTTAAGCACTTGCCTGTGAAGCCTAAGGACCCTGGTTCGAGGCTCTGTTCCCCAGGTCCCACTTTAGCCAGATGCACAAGGGGGCGCATGCGTCTGGAGTTCATTTGCAGAGGCTGGAAGCCCTGGCGCACCCATTCTCTCTCTCTCCCTCTATCTGTCTTTCTCTCTGTGTCTGTCACTCTCAAATACATAAATAAATAAAATTTTTAAAAAATAGAGAAAGGGGCTAGTGGATAGCTTAGTTGGTAATTATCTTATAAATAGGAGCACCTGAGTAAAGTCCTCAGAATTCATGTAAAAATGTTGTGTGTAGGGCACACAACTATAATCCCAGTATGTGGAAACAGGGATCTCCCTCAGGCTAGCAGGCCAGCCAGTTTAACAGAGGAGACCTCCAGGTCAATGAGAGATCCTGTCTCAAAGAAGATGAACAACATACCAGAGGAGGACACCTAAGGTTGTACCTGGTCTATACACAAATGAGCACACACATGAACACAAGTACACACATTAGAAAAAGTCAATAAAAGCTTAGCTGTGTTCTTCTGATGTACTGGCCACCACCTACAGCTCAAATGTACAGACCTTATCCTTCATTCCAGTACTAATACTGGCCAGTGAAGAAAACCACGAAGATGTCAGAATAAAAATGCTTTGGCTGCATCATTTCTTTCCGTGTGTGTGTGTGTGTGTGTAGATATATGTGCACATGCATGTGGAGGCCAGAGGACAACTTTAGGTGCTGCTCCTTGGGAACTGTGATGGTTAATCTCTAGTTGTCAATTTGACAAGATTTAGAATCACCATGGAAACAAATATCTGGTCATGTCTGTGAGGTATTTTCTAGATGTATTAGTTAGGTAGGAAGATTCTTTCTAACTGTGGGTGGCAACATCCTGTGGGCTGGTTCCTGGGCTGTACTGACAGGAGAATGCTAGCTGAGCTGTCAACATTCATCACTCTGCTTTCATTTTACTGATGCGAGGGTGTGATACCAGATTCCTGTTTCTGTTCTTGCCACAGTTTTCCTGCCACGATAGGCTACCCTTTGGAACTGTAAGATGAAATAAACCTTCCTCCTTAAGAAGCTTCTAGTTAGGTATTTGGTCCCATTAAAAACAGAAAGTCATTGATACAGGAACAGCCCATCTTTTTTTTTTTTTTAAGACAGGATTACTTATTGGCTTGGAACTTATCAATTAGACTAGTAGATTAGAATGGGTGTCAAGGAATCCTCCTATCTCTGCTTTCCCAGGATCAGGATTACAAGCATATACCACCATACTCAGTTTTCTAATGTGGGTTCTAGAGTTTGAACTCAGGGCCTCATGCTTATGGGACAACCTCCCAGCACTGCTGCTGCAGCATTCTGAATGAATACATGGCATCCCGTATTGCAGACTGTTTGCTTTAAAAGCATTTCTGTACATTGTTAGACCTCATTAGGTAAACTACTCAGATATCCAGAAGGGAAGTCATTAGGCTCAAAATTCTGTGTTGGGCAGAATCACAAATGCCTGCATGGCCAAGGTCAAGCATGATATGAAAGCAGTCACACTGCCAACCTGAATCCTGAGATAAAGCACGTTCAAAATTTGTGATTTGGGACCTTGTCAAGGAACCTGTGTATGCCAAATTGTTATATAATCATTGAAATAACAAGGCTCTGGAAGAAGCACTTGGAGGATAAATAGAGAAATGGCAGGGTTTTTTTGTTGTTGTTGTTGTTTTTTGTTTTGTCTTTTTGTCTAAGGCATAATTTCCCAATTTCCCAATAAAAATTGCTACTTAGAATATTGGTATCAGATATTTAACCTCTAAATTCCCTTTGAAATTACTGAGCATTATCTAGCACATGGAACCTACATAGAAGCTTAGCTTAAGAGTCTGACTGAATATGAACAAACTCCACAAGGACTCCAAATTGTATTGATAGCGTCACTTTATATAAAGATTCTATATTGTTTATTTATTTATTATTTACAGTCAGTTTCATGTAGTCCAGACTGGCCTTGAGTTCACTCTGTAACTAAGGATGACCTTGAACTTCTGATTCTCCTGCCTCTACTCCCTGAGTCCTGGAATTACAAGTGTGTACCACCATGCCCGGTTTATACCATGCTGGATCAAACTAAGGCTTCCCACATGCTAGGCAAGCATTTGACCAATGAAGCCATATCCTCAGCCCCACAGAGAAAGACTTGATGGACAGCTATCCATTTCTGGAGCACTGTATTTCAATTTCCACTGTAATTAACACCTCCTCTGGGCTCTGGAAGCAACCTCAGTAAATTATCTGGTTCTCTAAGCTAGTCTTGGGTGGAATTGCTTCTTGGGTCCCTTATCAGAGTCCCATCTGTAGTGAATAGATGTTTGTTCACATCTCCCTAGGAAAAATGAGTACAGAAGGAAAGCTGACTTCAGGGTATTTCCTCTACCCTAGATTGATACAAATTGATAGAAAAGAGCACAGCACTTCTGTGTACTTCTGAACAGATGACTTGAGGTACACAGACTATTCTCAGCTTCTTTACCATGTGACCAAAATGATACTGATCTTTTATGGGCAAAACGTGTTACTGCCGTACATGTATGTGCTTGTGTGTGCCCACATGCTTTCATTAACAAATGTCATATTCCTTTATGACTTCTTCCTCTTTTTCATCATAAAGATCCGTGCCTTGCTTCAGTTGACATTTCAACTACTATCACACTACAAGATCTAAGGGAAAAATGAAATTGCCATGCACTTGGTTGTGAGTGCAACAAAATCATTGATCAGCCAGTTAAAAAAGAATGGAAGGTCATTAATATATTATGAGAAAGTGAAAGGGGGGTAAAGAAAGCAAGGGATAAAACTAGAAGGTGAGATGAAGAAAGAAAAAGAAAAGAAAAAAATGTGGAAAGGAAGGAAGGAATCAAAATGTTCTTCAAAAATGACCATTGGCACTGAAATCCACTATTTAAAAACTGCTATGCAGGCTGGAGAGATTGCTTAGTAGTTAAGGGGCTTGCTTGCAAAACCAAAGGGGTCAGGTTCTATTTCCCTAGGACCCATGTAAGCCAGATGCACAAGAGGACACATGTGTTTGGAATTCCTTTGCAGTAGCTGAAGGGCCCTGGCATGCCCACTCTCGCCTTCTCCCTGTACCCTCCCCCCTCCTGCCTATTTCTCCCTCTCTCTCAATTAAATTTTAAAAATAAAATAAAATATTACATACTGCTACAGTTTCTTCTATGAAATGTATCTCACCTACTCTTTAGATACTTCCCAGGAGAACATGAGAACATGAGGTTTAGCTTCTAGGCAGAGGAAAGATGACATTTAATTCGTGTTAGCTACCAACTTTAAAATACTTATACTTGGGTACTATAAATGCTCACATCATTTGTAGAATTTGTAGTTGGAAAAACCATTATGTCAGTTCATAAGATATAATGCTATGTGAAACTTTAGCCTAACTTTAAATCAAATTGTTTCTTATGTAAATAATGCTGGAATAAATTTCCTATTTTGAAAGCTCACACCTTTAACTTCTGAGTCATCTCCCCAGCCCCAAATATCCTATTTCTAAATCTCTTACCAAGAAAAACATCAAAGTCTATCTCTAAAGTTTGTACTCTTCCTTTATTCCTCCCCCTTATTTGCTATTTAATTTTCAAAACTTATTTATGAAATTAAAACATTTATTTGCATAAATTTTCAGAAGGGGAATAGCCTAGTCACTCCTTTAGCAGATCACCATCATTAAATTTAAATTTACATGTATATTCCGTCCAACCTTACTTGTTTCTTAGAAAGAATGCAGTCTGAGGACAGAGTCGTGCTTTCTTCTTTTACATCTAACACAGTAGCCAAGTAGAACTTGTCCATAAGAGCAGATAACCAATGATTCAAATGAGTAACGGATTACTAAACCAGGTGTAGTGATCTAACCCTGAAACCCCAGCACTTGGGAGATTGAAACAGGAAGATTATGAATCTGGGTTACATAGTAAGATCGTCTGGAAAAAAATATATAATTAATTATGAAAACATAATGTGCTTCTTGGGGAGGTCAAGAAGCCAAGGTTGATTTCCAAGGTCAGCTCCAGTTCAGATTCCTAGTGAGGGTTGGCTGTGTCCTGGTTGGCACTGTGGTTGAAATACCAAGTACAGCTGAGCAGTCTGCTAACAACCTGAAAAGAAAATATATTACCATAATTGTACAGGGAAACTGGAAGTGGTTTTCTCCTGGGTTGGGATTTAGACAAACAGGAAGTTATGTTCAGGATTTGTCTTCATCATCTTTCATCGCCAGTCAGCCTGACTTCCTGATGAAGAAATGTGGGGTTCCTTTCAGAGGCTCAACCCTATTGGTTAGAAAAGCGAAGCCTGTGACTCCGCTCTACCCTGGTCCTGCTCTCCAGCCACCCGGTGAGATCACAGCTCTCACTTAAGTCGTGCTTGATCCCAACAAGCAGCAGCAGAAATGAGGACTTTGTTGGTATCCAACCCATTGTTAAAGGATTTGAGTCTCTTCCCTTGGGGATGTGGAAGAAATGAAGACCAACCCATAAAGTAAACAATAATGACTTTAGCCTCTTACCTTGTACAGTGCGTTCTCAAGACTTGCACATTGGGCGGGGGGAGGGGGGAAGTGAAACTTTGAAAACCTGCTACTAAACTCTTTTAGTCATTTCAGGATCAAAAGTACACACCTCAGCTTGTCTCTCATATACCTAAAATGTGCCTTTCTAAGCTGCCAATCTCAAGCTTAAAGTTTCATTAAACTATTTTTAGAAAACATTTTGCAATGAGTAGTGTGACACATGCCCATCTACTCTGGTGCACTTGCGGGAGTGCTATGGTGGCTAAATAAAGAATGTCACACCTTCCTCTGGATGGCTCTTCTGTGTATTTTCTGTGAGTGTAGAGCTGCTATTTCTGCAAGCCGTAGCCAATCTCTGTTCCGAGGTTACAGACATGCATAACTGCACCCGGCTATTTACATGGATACTAGAGAATGGATCTCTGCCTGTGCCCTCCTCAGGCACTCATGCTTACAACAAGCACTCTTACCAGCCATCGCCCCCATTTCTTAAAAAAAAAAAAAAAAAAAAAAGTACAATTTTGAAAATTTTTAATTAAAGTAGATAACTTTCTAGAAAAAAAGTTATTCTCCTACATACTTGAAGAACCTAATTCCAAAATTTGAATCTGAAGCTGTGATTTATACCATACAAATAACAAAACATCTAAAATCTAAACATCTCCTGGATGGACTGGATTCCAGAAGCCACTGCTTAATGCTGAAGCCTGGATACAGACAAGCAGGCACCCTACATCACAGACCCTCAAGGCATCTCAGAGAGCTGCAGCCTCCCTCTCTATGAGGCTCTGATGCCACCATTCACTCTTGCCTCTCTGACAGTCAGAATATTTAATATTCATGTTCAAACCAAAAAACCAAAGTAGAAAATAAACTCGAATAAAGTACTTTGTTTTCTACTGAAGAAAATAAAATATACATTTGTTGAGACGTACTGAACGGATTGTCTTGGGATGATGCAAGCCCTTCAATGGCAATTCCACCGCTCATGGCGGCAGCATGCTATGCTTCCCACAGGAGACAGATCTGGTTGGTACTTGCTTGTTCTGTACCAGGAAGTGTTCATTTTGTGCCTACAGGTTTCCTCTGTGAGAAAATATGTTGTGCAGCTCATTTATTGCAGACATTTCATGGGCATTTGTCTCATATATTTTGAAAGTCCATCATCTTAATAATAAATGTTCTATAGAAAAAACAAATGAGTAAATAGGAAATACCTGTGGTTGGCAAACTATTACAAAGAGTCCATAAATAAGGGGGAGGTAGAAAAGAATTTCACATTAGAAAATACAGTCACTTCCAGACTAAGATTGCAAATTGAAGAGCTTTCTGGACAGTTAATTTGTCTGGAAGAAATTTTAGTGTTGAGAACACCATTAAGAAAGCCTGACAAGTGCTGGGGAGATGCCTTAGTGGTTACAGCACTTGCCTGTAAAGCCTAAGGACTCAGGTTTGATTATCCAGGTCCCATGTAAGCCAGATGCACAAAGTGGTGCATGTGTCTGGAGTTTGTTTGCAGTGGCTGTAGGCCCTGGCATGCCCATTCTCTTCTTCTTTCTCTTTGCTTCTCTCCCTCTCTGTGTATCTAATAAATATTTTTTTTTAAAAAAAGAAAGCCTCACAAAAGAAAGTGAGGGTTCCCTCCCCACTGCCTCTATGCTCATGAACCCAGTAGAATCATTTTAAGAGTTTAGGCTGAGGAGATTTCTCAGTCAATAAAGTACTTGCTCTGCAAATGTGAGGACAGACATGAGTGCAGATCCCCAGCACCCAAAAAAATGTCAGGTGGACATGATGGCCCACTTATAATCCTAGCACTCAGAGGCAGAGGCAGGGGATCTCAGGCTGGTTAGACTAGCTGAGTCCGAGAGTGTCGGGTTTAGTAAGAGATATTGTTTCAGTAATTAAAGTGGAAAACAATCAAGGAAGGTCAGATTCTGGCCTCCACACATGTTCACACATGCATACACACATGAACACACATACATACTAAGCATATACACAGTCTACAAATAGCTCTGGCTTGTCTACATTGTACACTACATGAAAATGAATAGTATTTATCCTCTGAGAACACAGGCCCATTGCTACAGAGTAAAGGAACCTGTGGTCACAGCTGTGCCTGGTGTGCAGTGAGATCCAGCGGAAAGGAGGGCATTTGGTGCTGGAGGAGGGGGAAGCCACCACAGAAATCTTCCCAGGGCATGCAACTCTGGCTGTCATAGCACTGAAGGATAAACTGGGGCTTGGTGTCCACAAGCTGAGTAGGAACATTCCAAAAAATATGTGAGCCAAGACTCTGCAAGTGAGCTGAGGATGTAGGGATCCGGGTGCTGGCGTCGCTGCATCCCAGTCAGGATCACAGATGTCCTTTACAGGGGGAGCGTTGGTTACTTTTTTGTAGCTATGACAAAATATCTGACAAAAGCAACATTAGGAGGAAGGTTTATTATAAAAGTTTGAGGGTTTGGTTCATTGTGGCGGCAGAATTATAAGGCAGCTGGTCACATAACATCCACAATTATGAAGCAGAAGAAACGATGAATGTTGGAGCTCCACGCATTTTTTCCTCTTTTTATTCTATCTGGGACCCTAAACCCCAGGATAGCACTACCCACATTCAGGGTAAGTCTTCTGTACTTAGTTAGACCTCCTGGAAATGCCTTCATCAGCATACACAGAAATGTGTTTCCATGGTAATTCCAAGTTGGCAGTGAAGATTATCACAGTGGGTATTGGGAAGAACCTGGAAAACAAAATTCCTCCAGCCTTTTGTCATCAAAACCCAGGACAGAAAAGCAGGGGAGAGGAATTAGCTTGGTCTTGCTGCTCCTGCCGCCCTCCCTGAATTGATGTTAAATCTGTTTCCTATGCAGTCTCATGGGCATAAACACAAGGTGCTTGGCAGAAAACACAGTGTTACTGAACTTCATAATGAACCAAAACTGGAAGAAATGTAAGCTGTAATATTACAGAGGAAGGAATATCAGTAACTAGCTAGACACCAGAGAGCAAGACAAACATGAGCGGATGTGGGTACAGGAATGTCCAAACGTAACCAAGAATGAGACTGGAACAATCCAGGAACACACAGGAGAACATGTGGGTCACACCCTCCATTTCTCCATTCCAAAGCATCCTAAATTTGTTTTACAAGTAAAATTTTTTGATACTGTTAGGATTTGAATATGAAGTGCTAAATCTTTTTGCTAATGTAAAGTTTATTATTGACAACTTTATCCTTACAGACAATAAACCATAATTCCCTCCCCTCCCCTACTTTCTCCTTCATAACTCTACTTTCCATCATATCCCCTCCCTCTCTCCATTAGTCTCTCTTTTATTTTGATGTCATCAACTTTTTCTCCTATTATGGGGTTCTTGTTAAGGTATTGCTAGGCACTGCAAGATCATGGATATCAAGGCCAATTTCTGTCTGGACAGTTGCATTGTAAGGAATGGTACCCTTCCTTTGGCTCTTACGTTCTTTCTGCCACCTCTTCTGCAATGGACCCTGAGCTTTGGAGGGTGTGACTGAGATGTTTCAGTGTTGGACACTCCTCGGTCAATTCTTCTCAGCACTATGCTGACTTCTGGGTCATCCCAGTGGTCACCACCATCTGAAAAGAGAAACTTCTCTAACCAAAAGTGAGAGTAGCATTAACATATGAATATAAACATTAAGTGTAGTGTTTACTAGGCAGTTCGGTGAGCACAATACATGTATTTAACCAGACAGGAGCAGGTTTTATACCCCTAAGGCTCATGTTTTAGACTTTTGATTAGGTTTTCAGTACCAGGCATGTATGTATTCCCTTCCATAGAGAAGGCCTCCAGTAAATTAGAGAACAGTTGGTTTCCCCCAGAGCAGACATGCCACTATTGTACCCATTCAGTTATTTGGCCTGGCTGGCCAAACTTGAGGCTTACAGTATCCATTGTTTTTGCCACTGATGACTTCTGTCTTCCATAGGGCTGCTTGCAGTGCAGCTTTTTCCAGCTTTCAGTTGGCTGGTCTACAGGGAGGAGGTTTTCAGCTCAGCCCCAGCTTGATTTCTCAATGACCCTGCTGCCCAGGCATGTGAAGTCTTCAGTAATAGGGTCTTACCATCTATTTCCTGTGGGAAAGCAAGGGCCTTGGCAATAGCCTGTAATGTTTTGGAGGCAACAGGGACCTCCCTGGTCAACAACTCATTGAAAGGTATCTCATCCCTGCCACTAAATTTTTTTCTAGTAACAATCTATGGCTTCAGGTTGTGCCATTATCCAATAAAGCAGATTTTCATATGTCTTATTCAGAATATCTTGAATTTGATTGACCGCCACCCTCCCCACTTCTTTTACTCAATCTTTTCCTCTGAACTCACTCAGGCTATTCCACTCCCTGTAATCTGATGTAGACCTTTTTTTTTTTTTTTAGATGTTTATATGTCATCTGTATTTCTTCTTTTGAGAACTCTCTATTTAGTTTCATAGCCCATTTTTAATTGGGTTGTTTGATTTCTTATTGTTTTGTTTTTGAGTTCTTTGTATATTCTGGATATTAATCCTCTGTCAGATGTATAACTGGCAAAGATATTCTCCCATTCTGTAGGTTGTCTCTTTGCTGTATTCACAGTGTCCTTAGCTATACAAAAGCTTTGTAATTTCTTGAGATCCAGTGGTTGATTAGTGGCTATATTTCTTGTCATTACCTATGCCAATATGTTGAAGGTTTTCCCCTACTTTTTCCTCTAGAATTTTCAGAGTCTCAGGTCTGATATTAAGGTCCCTGATCCATTTGGACTTGATTATTGTACATGGAGAAAGACAAGGATCTATTTTCATCTTTCAACATATACATATCCAGTTTTCCCAGCACCACTTGTTAAAGAGGATGTCTTTTCTCAAATAAATATTTTGGCATTTTTGTCAAAAATCAGATGACTGTAGCTTCCTGGATTAGCATCTGGGTCCTCTATTCTGTTCTATTGATCTACATGTCTTTCTTTCTTTTTCTTTCTTTCTTTCTTATTTCTTTCTTTCTTGCTTGCTTGCTTGCTTGATTTTTCTTGAATAAGGTCTTACTCTACTTCAGGCTGACCTGGGATTCATTCTGTAGTGTCAGAATGGCCTCGAACTCATGGTGAGCCTCCTACCTCTGCCTCCCAAGTGCTGGGATTAAAGATGTGTGCCACCACGCCCAGCTTACATATATAACTCTGTGCCAGAATCATGCTGCTTTCATTACTATGGCTTCATAAAATAGCTGAAAATTGGGTATGGCGATACACCAACCTTATTTTTGTTGCTCAAAATTGCTTTGGCTATTTGATTTGTGTGTGTGTGTGTGTGTGTGTGTGTGTGTGTGTGTGTGTGCACGCGCATGCTTCCAGGTGAATTTTAGGATTTTTTTTTTCTATTTCCTTAAAGAATGCCACTGGAATTTTAATGGGGATTGCATTAAACATGAAGATTGCTTTTGGTAAGATTGCCATGTTCACAATATTGATTCTTCCAGTCCAAGAACAAGGGATGTCTTTCCATGTCTTCTTGTCTTCTGCAATTTCTCACTTGAGTGTTTTAAAGTTCTAATTATAGAGTTCCTTCACTTCCTTGGTTAGGTTTATTCCAAGGTATTTGATTGTTTTTTTGAGGCAATTGTGAATGGGAAAGATTCCCTGATTTCATCCTCTGCATGCTTGTTTTAGTATATAGGAAAGCTACTGATTTCTATGTGTTTATTTTGTATCCTGCTACATTGCTAAAGGTGTTTATTAGCTCTAACAGTTTGCTGGTAGACTCTTTAAGGTCCTTTATGCATAGAATCATATCACCTGCAAATAATGATAATTTGATCTCTTCCTTTCCAATTTGTATCCCTTTTTATGAATGTCTCTTGCCTTATTGCTATTTCTAAGACTACCAGTACTATATTAAATAAAATAAAATAAAAATATTAAATAAAAAAAGACAATGGATACACTTGTTCCTGAATTTAGTGGAAAAGCTTCAAGTTTTTCCTTATTTATCAGTATGTTGGGAGTAGGCTTGTCATAAATAGCTTTTATTATGTTGAGATATGTTTCTTGTAATCCCAGTTTTTGTAGAACTTTTATCATGAAGGGATGTAGAATTTTTTCAAATGCTTTCTCTGCATCTATTGAGATGATAATGTAATTTTTGTCCTTCAGTCCACTTATATAGTGTATTACATTTATCAGTTTGTGTATGTTGAACTATTCCTGCATTTCTGGGATAAAGCATACCTGGTAAGGGTGAATAACCTTTTGGATCTATTCTTATGTTCTGTTTGTCAATATTTTGTTTAGAATTTTTGCATCTATGTTCATGAGGGAAATTGTTCTGTAATTTTCTTTTTTTGTTGTTTTGATCTTTGTCTGGTTTCGGTAACAGGGTGATGTTGGCTTCATAGAAGAACTTTGGTAGAATTCATTCCTTTTCTATTCTTTGGAAAACTTTGAGAAGCAGTGGTGTTAGTTCTTCCATGAAGGTCTAGTGAAATTCACCAGTGAATACATCTGGCCCTGGAAATTTTTTAGTTGGGAAACTTTTTTATAACTGCTTGGATCTCAGTACTTGTTATAGGTCTATTTAAATGATTTATCTTATTTTATCTTGATTTAATTTTAGTAGGCCATATGAATCAAGGAAATTGTCCATTTCTTTCAGATTTTCAAAGTTAGAGGCGTATATATTCTTAAAGGATGTCCTCATGGTTTTCTGAATTTCTTTGGTATCTATTGTAATGGTGCCTTTTTCATCTCTAATTTCATTAATTTTTGCCTCATATCTCTTTCTTCTGGTAAAATTTGCTATTCTTGTTTATCCTTTTGAAGAACCAACTCTTTGTTTCATTGATTCTTTGGATTTTTTTTTTGTTTCTATTTCATTAATTTCTACCCTAATCTTTATTATTTCTTCCCTTCTACTGATTTTTGGTTTGCCTTGTTCTTCTTTTTCCAAGGTCTTAAGGTGAAGCATTAAATCATTTACTTGTGAGCCCTCTAATTTCTTAATATAGGCAACTAGAACTATAGATTTCCCCATTAGGTCTGCCTTTATTGTGTCCCAAAGTTTTGGTATATTGTATTCTCATCATCAATTGATTCTATGAATGTATTGATTTCCTTTCTGATTTCTTCAATGACCTATTCATCATTCAATAGTGTACTGTTTAGTGTCCATGAATTTGTGTATGCTCTGTAGTTTTTCTCGTTACTGATTTGTAGTTTAATCCTATTATGTTCAGATAGAATACAAGGGTTTATTTCAATTTTCCTGTGTTTGTTAAGATTTGCTTTGTGCCCTAATATATGGTCTATTTTGGAGAATGTTCCATGAGCTGCTGAGAAAAAATATATATTCTGCAGCATCTGGATGGAATATTCTGTAGATATCTGTTAAGTCCATTTGTTCCATGACATCATTTAATCCAGATGTCTCTCTGTTTATTTTTCATTGGGATGACCTAACAATTGATGAAAGTGGGGTATTGAAGTCACCCACTACAATTGTGTTTGTTTTTTTTTTTTTTCTGTGATCTTAAGTCCAATAGCATTTGTTTGATGAAATTGGGAGCCCCCATGTTAGGTGCATATACATTTAGGATTGCAATGTCCTCCTGTTGGGGTGTTTTTTTAATCAGCATAAATGATAATTTCCTCACTAATGTTGGCTTGAAGTCTATCCTGTCAGATATTAGGATAGCAACCCCTGCTTGTTTCCTAGGCCCACTTGCTTGAAATACCATTTTCCCTCCTTTTACCCTAAGACAGTCTTTATCTTTTACTGACAGATGAGTTCCTGGAAGCAACAAACAGCAGGGTCCTGCCTTTTAACACAGTCTGCAAGCCTTTGTCTTTTGGTTGGTGCATTGAGGCCATTGATATTGAGTTATTATTGAAAAGTATGTGTTTACTCTCACCAGCCTTCTTGTTTTGTAGTGTTTCCTGATTTCCCTTTACTCTCTTATTTTAACTGGTATTTGAGTTTTTTTTTTTTTTTTTTTCTGTTTCCTCATGTGTATGATTTTCTTTCTCTTCAGAGTGAAGGATTCCTTCAAGCATTTTCTGTAAAGGTGGCTTAGTTGTCATAAATTCCTTTAGCCTGTTTTTGTTGTGGAATGTCCTTATTTGTCCTTTGATTTGGGTAGTTTTTCAGGATAAAGTATTCTTGGTTGACAGTTGTTATCTTTCAGAACTTTGAATACATAATTCCAAGCCCTTCTGACTTTTAACGTTTGTGGTGAGTGATCTGTTGTGATCCTGATGGGCTTGCCTTTATAGGTAACTTGATTTTTCTCTCATTTTTTTTCCTTTGGTTTGTGTGTTTAGTAGTTTAATTATTGAAGTGCTAAATCTTTAAGTAGTTTTTTTTTCTCAGATATTTTATCACAGAGATGGGAAGTGACTAACATGGATGCTTAAATATGTTCTTTTTAGAAACTACAAAACCTACACATAGAACCTGTCTCAATACTTCATATGATGTGCTCTAAATATGCACAAATTAAAGAACAAATGTATTTGGAAAGATTAAATGAGTTTATGTGAGGAAAGATGTATGTAAGGAAAAGAAGTAGAATAGAAACAGAAAAGTGCAGCCACAGTGGTCAGGACTCACGACGCTCATGGTGTGCTGCTGTAAGTGGAGGTCTGAGCTGCTCTGTTGTTCAATAGCTCTACTCATGTTTTCTCCATTTTACACATGAGGGTGCTGAGTTTTAGGAGGTTGAGTCATAGAGTTGGTAAATGAAGCCACAAAGATAATAGGCAGCAGGACCTTGGCTGGAATCCAGCAACAGAACCCTTACCTTCGACAGGAACATGGTGCACGGGCTACAGAAGGGAGTTACTCTGAGGCACCCTGCATAGAGCTGGCATTGAAGTCACACACTGTTACAGACGTCCCTAAATACAAACATCTATGTGAGGAAAACTGTGTTCACTTCTCTCTAGTATCTGTTAAAAATGTCGCCATCAGTGCTCTTGACCACATTCCTCCAATTACAAACCAATCCAAGGTAATTCTGTCAAGGAAAAACAATTCCCTATGTTCAGAAAGAAGTTCTGTACAACATCCTGTGCTGATATATGTCTGTATCGTCCTGTCTATGGAAGAGAAACACCATCCTTGTAAGGAGGGGATTTGTGCTAAAGTTCTGAGAGGGCAAGCAGAAAAACTACTTTGGAAAGGGTTCTTGTAAGGAAAATAAATTTCTAATTAGCTGTGACTTTTTTTAATATCAAAATATATTTTATTCTGGACCTCTTTCAGATCTGATTCAAATTACCATCATCAAAGCAATACAATGCAAAGGGAAACCGCAACAAACAAAAGCTGTGCCTGGAAGGATCAAAGGTCACGGGGATAAATCATTGTGATGGGAACCAAAATACATTGTGTCATTAACATGGTCCAGGACAGCACAGAACTGTGACTTTTAATGAACTAAATAAAGAGTAACTAGTGACATTGACCAGAGGTTTATTTACTCAACACTTTTCAGTCAAAACTAGTAACTTCTACAGCATCCTAGTTCTGAATATGTATTCACATCTGGGAAAAGTTATTTTTACTGTTAGTCTAAAAACAAGGCATTGTCTTGGGGCTTGGGAGATATTTCAGTAAGCAATTGTTTGCCTTGCATGAGGACACTAAGTATGATCCCCAGAACCCACATAAAAATGTGAGACATGGTGACATGCACATATAATCCCAGCACTGAGGAGGTGGAGAAAGATGGATCCCTGGGACAGTCTGACCAGCCATTCTAGCCTAATAGGTTAGTACAGGCCAATGAGAGACCTTGTCTCAAAGTAAGTAGACTAGGCACTCCTGCAAATGACATTCAAGGGTGTCCTCTGATTTTCACACACATGGGCACCTACATACACATTAACATGCACTTACACACACATATACACACAAGACAGTGTCCTGAATATTATCATATTACATGTCGTTACTACTTAATCTATTTAATTCAAAATATAATACTGTCAGCTTCAATAAGACAGTCCATTAAGTCATTTTTATAAGCCTAATGTCTATGTGAACCTTAAAAAATAATGTTTCATTAATGCTGATACATGATATCGTCACATGATTCATGAAAATTTGCATTTTAAGTGCCCCCAAATTCTCCAGTCCACAAACGTTTATTAAATACCTAACAGGTCTACAGACTATAGATGATGTTTTGCTGATAAGTAAATCAGAGAACTGAAAGTCAGGGACCTTACAGTGTGGTTAGCACCTCTTCTTAATCTGCCCTTCATAGTCCAAGTGTACATTATTTTTTTATTATTTATTGGTTGTTTATAAAAATGTTGTTCACATAGACCCCTCTCCTCCACTCCAATTCTGCTTAGGGTCTTTGGTTGGGTTATTGTACTCAATGTGGGGACCAAGAGGCCTCAGTCGGTCTCTGCCGGGATGGGGAAAACATGGTGTCTCAGGCTATTCCCACTCATTCTGAAGCTCATACACATGTGCATTATTTTAAATCATTTTATTTATTTGAAAGCAGAGAGAGATAGAGAGAAGAGAAATGGAAAGAGAGAGCATGAGAATGGGTGTGCCAGGGCCCCCAGCCACTTCAAAGGAACTCCAGATGCATGTGCCGCTGTGCATCTGGCTTTACATGGGTGCTGGGGAATCGAACCTGGGTTGTTAGGTTTTGCAGCCAAGCACCTTAACCACTGAGCAATTTCTCCAGCCCCTTAAGTGTACATTTTTAAATAAACTATAAACCAACCTTTCACCGTGCATGCCACTAAGCACAATGTGAATCTCAGGGGCAGTTTTTGTTCCTGGTCTATAATATCACTTCTCTTTCTACAACAATGGTAAAAATGATGTCTGATATTTTTACTTTTTCTTTATAAATTCAGCAAAAATCTGTTTCTTATGGAGGTAGAAAATCAACCACAGAAACTTTTTGCTTATTTTTAAGTGAAAATGTCACATGCTCAGGTCATAATTTCCATGGTGAAAACATGTCTACCAGCTGGCACACACCATGCTGGCTGAATGACACTGTCCTTCCAACCCATCACATATGAAACACCAATGGCTCCTTCTTTCTTCAAAAAAGAAACACCACCCTGTGATTAAAACCTCCTACCATTGCTCTTAAAGTGCTTAAACTATTTTTTAAATAACTATTTTTATCAGAAACTTCCCTGTCTACCTCTCCACAGTGGCTAGCTGTATGAGAAGGTGGTAGCTGAGTGACAGAGCAACCCCCTTCTCCTGATCCTTTCCCCCATTCTGGCTACAAGGGCAAGAATGCAGGGCCCTTTGAGGATCTCCAGTCTTTCCACTGCTCCCCTCTGCTTTTCTCCAATGACTTCCTAAATGCCTGCACTGCCCAAATGTCCTCTCAAGAATACACTGGTTGCCAAAGAAACTTAAATATTTAGCCAGACATGATTGCAGGCACATGCAATTCCAGCTCTATAGTGGTAGAGGCAGGAGGATCAGGAGTTCAAGGTCAGCCTGGGCTACAAAGAAGACTTGAAAGAAGAAAAGGAAGGAAGTAGAGAAGGAGGGAGTCAGTATGATATGTAACTAATATCACCTATTCATCCCTTCTGCAAGAATTATCTCTGAATCGCTTGTTTTGAGTATGTATGTGCATAGTTTAAGTACATGCATGCTTGTATGTATGTGCACATCCATGTGGAGGCCAGAGGTTAACATTGGTATCTTCTTCAATTGTTCTCCATTCTTTCTTTTGGGACAGGGTCTCTCACTGATTGAGCTATACTGGAATTCTGTTTGCCTTATGTCTAATATAGAAAGAACATCCCCAATGTTCCTATTAGCACAGTAAAACCAGAATTTCAACAACAACAAAAAAGTAAGCCTAAGTGTTTATGGCTTTAGGAGAAACCCTGAGAAACGAAAATTCAAATAAGTCAGGATTTAAATCTTATATACTGAAAGACGTCTGCCACAAGTCCCAGGGATTTGGGTGAAATTAGAACTTTAATTTGTTTCCATGCTAATCACAAGCATCTCATTAAGCCTTGCCACACCCTCTCAGACAAAACTGTAGTCTGTGTAGCTCAGGTTTAGCAAGCATCTGATGGCACCTGTACCAGGCTCACATTTGATTCTTCCTCACTCAACATTCCTTCAATAAGCACCTGGCACGTGCAAACCTCTGAGCCAAGGGAGATCAAGAGGAACAGCATAGAATTCTGAACATTCAAAGAATCTGCAGGGCAGCCTACATTTACTAATTCTCTAAAAGAAAATATGGAAGGTGCCTAAGGAGTTGTAGGCAAAGAGCTGTGGATAAATTGAAGGAGGATATTTACATAAAGAGGGGTATGGATAGATGGATCAGTGGTTAAAGGCATTTGCTTGCAAAAAGCCTGATGACCCAGGTACCAACATAAGACCAGATGTACAAAGAGTCAGGTGCATCTAGAGTTCATTTGCAGCAGTAGGAGGCTCTGTTGTACCCATACTCTGTCCATTTATCAAAAATAAATATTTTTCCAGTACTCGGGAGGCAGAGGTAGGAGGGTTGCCATGAGTCCGAGGTCACCCTGAGACTCCATAGTGAATTTCCAGGTCAGCCTGAGGTAGAGTGATACCATACCTCGAAAAGCCAATAAATAAATAAATAAATATTTGGGGGCTAGAGAGGTGGCTTAGCAATTAAGCACTTGCCTGTGAAGCCTAAGGACCCCCGTCTGAGGCTCGACTCCCCAGGACCCACGTTAGCCAGATGCACAAGGGCGCGCACACGTTTGGAGTTCATTTGCAGTGGCTGGAGGCTCTCGTGCACCCATTCTCTCTCTCTTTCTATCTGCCTTTCTCTGTCTGTCACTCTCAAATAAATAAATTTTAAAAATGAACAAAAAAATAAATATTTTAAAATGTTTAAAGATAAATATAGATAAGGAGAAAGAAAGAAAGAAAAATTCCAGGAAGACATCACAAAACAGTGAGCTATGAGAAACATCCAAGATTATGCTTGTCCTATCACTTTCTAAAACTGATGGCAAGAACCAGTCTTAAAGGGACCACATCTGGGGGCTAGAGGGATGGCTTAGTGGTTAAGGCATTTGCCTGCAAAGCCAAAAGACCCAGGTTTGATTCCCCAGGACCCATGTTAGCCACATGCAGAAGAGGGCACACACATCTGGAGTTAGTCTGCAGTGGTTGGAGGCCCTGGTGAGGCCATTCTCTCTCTCTCTACAGATAGATAGATAGATAGATAGATAGATAGATAGATGATAGATAGATAGATAGATATAGAGATATATATAGATATCCTCCACTCTTTCTCTGTCAAATAAATAAAATAAAATATTTTTAAAAAGGATCATATCTGGGCTAGAGAGATTGCTCAGTGGTTAAGGTGCTTGCCTGCAAAAGGATCACATCATTAAGAGTTAACTATGCTCTGAGATTTATATTTTATCCTTTAAGCATTAAGACCTTGAAGATACTGAGAAATTATATATGTATATATTCTATTAAACAAACCACCAAAGTTCTCAACCACATACTGACAAATGAAATCCATCAGTGTAAAATGGAGTTATACACAGCAACCAATTGGGATTGCCCTAAATGCACAAGGCTTATTCAGCATGTGAAGATCAATTTACATAGAGTATCAACAGACAAAGGGAGAAAAATCATAAAATCATACAAATAGATGATGAAAAACACTTTATAAGATCCAATTCATATTCACATTTTTAGAATCCTCTCAACAAAGTAGGTTAGAAAGAAAGGTACTCAATGTGATCAGAATGTACACAAGAAAATCTACAGCTACCATCATACTTGATAGTGAGACACTAGAGCCTTTCTAAATATGTTAAGGATTTCCCTTTTGCCACTTCTTTTCAGTGTTGTATTGGAGTTTATAGCTAAAGAAACAAGATAAAAACAGAAAATAAAAGCAATATTGTTTGAGAAAAAATGTTCTTTGTATTTCTAGATAACACTGTCATCTATAAAATACCTGAAAGAATGAACACAGAAGTTTCTAGAACCAGCAAGTGAGTATAAAAAGGCTGCAGAAGAAATGTTGATATACAAGGGTCAATCATTCTCCATATACTAACAATGAGCATGTAGAATTTAAAACTTGAAAACATGGTATCTTCTGGGAAAAAAAAAAAACATATGGGATAAATCTTTCAAAATAAGTACAATACCTATATGAGGAAACTACAAAACACTAACAAAAGTAAACAAAGAATGAAATAAATTGATATTTCAAGTTCATGGACAAGAAGATATAATATTGTCAAGGTGTCAGTTCTTCCAAATTGATGTATTGATTCAATAGAATCACAATCAAAATCCCAGCAAATTATTTTATGGCTACAATGTAGTCTAAGCAGTTGTCACATGTCACTCTGGCATGGAATATTGATGATGGAACTGGATGCATGGAAGCAAGGAGAGATAAGAGATTTTTTTGCATAATTTTAGTATGAATATAAAACTGCTGAAAATAGTTTTTATTAGAAAAATAAAATACAAATATCACCCTTAATTCTACTGGCTAAGGTTTTTTTATTTTACTTAGTTTTTTTAAAAATATATTTTTATTTGCAAGCAAAGAGAAAGAGAGGAGAGAGAAAGAAAGGGCATGGATGTGCCTGGGCCTCTGACTACAGCAAACAAACTCTAGATACATGTGCCTCATGTGGTTTTATATGGGTAAGGGGAATAAACCTGGACTGACAGGCTTTGCAAGCCAGCCCTTTTAACCACTGAGCCGTCTCTCACCGGTTGAGGTTTGATAGGCACGGATCTCTGTCCTTAATATTCAGAACACATTTTCCACATGGGTGAATGAAAATATTATCTTATTAACTAATATACAAATTGTCTCTTAACAGAATTAAAATGGGATCTTAATCCAGACCTAAGGAAACAGAGAGACTTCTATCCTCTTCCCATGTGGCCCTGACCCTCTATATTACTTTTTATTAAAAATTTTTTGTTATTTTTATTTATTTATTTGAGAGCGACAGACAGAGAAAGAGGCAGAAATAGAGAGACTGGGCGCATCAGGGCTTCCAGCCACTGCAAATGAACTCCAGACACGTGCGCCCCCTTGTGCATCCGGCTAACGTGGGTCCTGAGGAATGGAGCCTCGAACCCGGGTCCTTAGGCTTTACAGGCAAGCGCTTAACTGCTAAGCCATCTCTCCAGCCTTCTATATTACTTTTGCTGTCACTATGACATAAGCAATTGGAGGCAGAAGGGTTTTTGGCTCATGGTTTCAGATTACAGCCATCATGATAGAGAAGGCAGGGCCGCTCAGAGACTTGGTTAGTGGCAGTGAATTGTAGATTGTGGTTCAAGTCTTGGCTGATCAGGAAGCAGAAAGCTCAGAACTAGACTGAGCTATATAGCTCTCAAAGGGCTCTTCCTTGCCACCACACACACAGTAACCCTCCTCCACTAGCCATGCCACCCACCACAAAGATTCCACAGCCTCCCCAAACAGCGCCACCATCTGGGGACCATGAGTTCATACACCTGAACCTGTGGGGGACATTTCCCATTCAACCCCTTAACACTTTATAAAGCTAAGTCTGAAGTCCCCACCAAATTTACACTGAGACAAAGGCACAATAAATAAACACTAAAAGGATTAGAAAATGCTGTATAGTTCTGTGTCTGGTACTGCTAAGATAAGAGCCTATTTAGTTTTTTGTGGTTTTTTTTTTCCTATTTAGTTTTAATACTCATATAGAACATATTCAGGGTTTTCATCCATGTAATAATCTAGTCCATTCATGTTGCGCCATTAAGTGGATTCAGTTCTCTGAAGCCACTGCACTGGAAACCCAGGAATTCAAACAAATAAGACAGTGTATGAACTCCTTTAATTAAAATGTTAGAGAAGGCCAAGTGTGAAGATGCCAAAGAGGAGAGAAGTGAAGAGTAGCATGCAGTTTATTCCATACTGTCTGATTTTATTTCTATTTGTGTCTGTGGGGATAGAGGATTAATAAGTCACCTGTGCAAATTTGTATCAATTATTTAGAGATTCTCTGTATGAGGCCCTGTCTGCCAAACCATACATGGCAAGGCAGAGCCCTGGCGCCAGCTCACTGAAGCCATTGCTTCCCCAAGTACTGCGTGATGAAGAGCAAATGATTCTGGTCTACAATCTCGACCACAAAAATAAAGGCTGCCAAGGACAGGAAACAAACGTGCTCATCTCCCCACTAGAAGCTACTTCAAAGGGTGTTTACCAGCCTGCCCCCTATGTCTTGGTCTAGTAGCCAGTAATAACACCTAATTAGCACCTCATTAGTCTGGGTGCCTGCTGGAGACAGCTCTGGACCAAAAAGCACCCCCAGGATTCCTCCACTTGTCTATTCACATTAGTGAATTGTCAGTCAACCCCCTAATTAATATGTATCTGAGTTCTGAGTTGGGGTCACCCCAGATATAGGAAGAAAGAATATATTTTAACGTTCAGTTGCCATGTGTACAAATTTACCTTCAGAAACACTGCAAAGAGGGGCAGGAGGGTTAGGGAGATGGCTCAGAAGGTAAAAGTGCTTGCTGCACAAGTCTGAAGGCTTGAGCTCAGATGTCCAAAACTCACACAAATGCTTGGCATGGCTGCCTAACACTGGGGAGATGGAGACAGATATATCCCCAAGGGCAAGCTGGTTAGCTAATCTAGGCAAATAGGTGAACTTCAGGTTTTCTGGAAGGTCTTGTCTGCTTCTTTTGCATATGAGTGTTCCTATTCTTCATGCTTCATGTAATCCTGGAGTTCACAATACCACCCTAGCACATTGCAGGCACTAAGGGTCCCTTTCCACAGGCCAAAACACTCTTCACACACAGAGCAACAGCATCTCCTCAAAGAAATATCTTGTTGTCTGGCACATGGCCTCTGTGAACATGGCATTTTGCAAGACAGCCAAGCTCCCTCTGTAAATGTCTCCAGATGTGTTTCCCCCAAGACTCATCAGGCAAGCAAACACACTAACCCAGAAAGTTGGCATAAGCCACATAGTTGCCAGAGTTTCAGAAACTTCCCATTATGTGAATATCCAACTCCAGGACTGTAACGTACTAGGGTAAAAAAACATTATATCTTAAGCTATTCTGTTGAAAAATACAATAGAGTCTCTACTCTCTTTAATCATGGAAAATTATGATGAAAAAAATTTTTTTCTTCTTGGTAATAGTTTTGAATTTTCCCTGCTATCACGTGTACTTTCAAAAACAACCCATAAAACCAAAAGAATCATTCATATGTGTAGGTTTTATGTTCACAAAAGAAGCTCTTGAAGATTTCTTTTTTGAACTTTATATTGGCAATTTTCATACATGTGCATAATGTATTTTGATCATACTCTCCTCCCATTAACTTCTCTGGCCTCCTCTCTTCCTTCCACTGAACCCCTTCTTTCCAAATAGTCCCTCTTGGGCTGGAGAGATGGCTTAGTGGTTAAGCACATGCCTGTGAAGCCTAAGGACCCTGGTTCGAGGCTCAATTCCCCAGGACCCATGTTAGCCAGATGCACAAGGGGGCGCACGCATCTGGAGTTCGTTTGCTGGAAGCCCTGGCGTGCCCATTCTCTCTCTCTCTCTCTCTCTCTCTCTCTCTCTCTCTCTGTCTGTTGCTGTCAAATAAATAAATAAACAAAAAAAAATTCAAATAGTCCCTCTTGTGCTTTGATGTCTTCTTGGGTTTTTTGTTTTTGTTTGTTTGCTTTCTGTCTTCCTATATTATCCATCACAGCATGTTGATGGGTCAAATACTGTGCAGGTCTGGTACAGGTAACAGTCACCATGTAGGCATGACTGCAATGGCCACTTTATGTCCAGAAGACAGCATTGGACATTTCATATAAGGCCTTCTGAATCTGAATTATTTTTTTGGTTTATGATGCATGTTTGTGCTATCTTCTTTATTTGGTATGTGTGTGTGTGCGTGTGTGTGTGTGTGTGTGTGTGTGTGAGCATATGAGTACATGTGCAAGTGTACATACACATGTCTGTGTGTGCAAGGGGAGGTCCTAGGTCAACATGGGTCCCTTCCTTGTTCACTCTCCACCTTATTCTTTCACACAGGGTCTCTTGCTGAACCTAGAGCTCATGGCTCCAACTAGTCTAGCAGGCCAGCCTGTATGGGAATTCCCCTGTCTCCACCTCCCAGCACTGTGTTACATTGCCCAGCATTTCACAGGGATGCTGGGGGTCAAACTCATGTCCTTCCTTGTGCTTAGAATGTTGGGCCATTGCCACAGTTATTCCCTTTTGATTTAGGTTAGTCGATTTATCTGTACTGATGGAGGTTCTTTGATCACTTATTTATTCCTCCTGGATTCCAGTGTAATAACTTCTGCTGTTCTCATTAAATCCCTGCTTTCTTAAAGTGTGATGGTTTGAATGTAAAATGCCTCCATGTGTTTGAACACTTAATCCCACCTCGTGGTGCTCTTCAGGAGGTGGAGCCTTGTGAAGGAAGTTAGTCATTGGGAACAGGCGTTGGAGTGTCACAGCCAACTCTACCTCCTGTTCTTCATCTCTGCCTCCTATCTACTATTAAAATATGATGCTAGCATCCTGCCCCCCACCATGCTTCCTCTAGTACATTGTTTGTTCCATCTTCTCCTACTTTCTTATGCTACAAGATCATGTCGTTGGTTGGTCAAGGACATGAGTTTGCTCCTATGTCACATGAGTTAAATAGTGTCATCTTCTTTGTTTTCTCCAGTTGCACTTCTTGGGTTTTTCTCTTGAAACTAGAGATTGCTTGAGCTGTTTTATTGCTCCTCGTGTTGTTAATTCTGGATGGTTGGGCTTCATTGTTGCTGTTAGTTTTCAAGGAAGCTTATACTGTCAGTGAAGTGAGCGCCTTCATTCTGGTTTGTAGAATTTGTTTTGTTTTTGTGTCCAGATATGTTTGTCATTTTTAATATGCCACATATCTTCTCTGAGCTCAAGATAATAAATTTGTTAAATATTGCTTCAAATTGTCATTTACATATTTTTTAAGAAAGATGAAAGGTTATCATTTCCTTGCATTCTGTCATGTCTAAGACTATCTGTCTGTGTCCTTTACATGCAAATAGCTTGACTTGGTCCAATGTCATCATATTCTCTGGTAAGAGTTTCTTTCCTTCACAGCATTCTCTTCCTCTTCTCATGGCCTCTCATTTCAAAAACAATTATCTTTAATTAATGTGATAATAGACTACTGCATATTTAAACTGTTTTTCCTACCTTTAACCATAATGGTGATTCTGATGTGAATTACTCATCTATTTACTTAATGACAATAATAATATTACTGGATGAGCTCTGCTGTGCTTTGGGTATGTCCAAGAAGTGACCGATCCCAAATGTGCATGGAATGAGAAAAGAATGGAAGGGTGGTAAGGGGAGGTCTCAGCAGAGTCTGACCACCTTACAAGAGGGTCAAGACTGAGCTCCAGAACAGCTGACTGCTTTCAGTATTCCACCTCCTCTCTAGATGACCTGCTGGCAGAGAGAGAAGGAAACCAGGAGGCCAGTTATTAGGATGTTACCCTATGGTCTTCTCGAATAGCCAACTTCTAAATAAAGCACAGCTTAAAGACTCAGCGCCTGTCTCTGCTCATGGGTCTCTGTGCCATCGGGCATCACAAGCTCCATAATTATGGGACTTTCAGCAACACTGACCTTGATGAGATCATTAATATGTTCCCACTGCATTGTAATCAGCAGGTGCTGGACCATGTACTTCTTCACACTCTAATACCATGTCTCTCCTAAAGATAGATAATAGGTCTATAGATGATAGATCAAAAGACAAAGAGAATGCATTACATCTAAACCTGCTCCTCCTCAGCATGTCAACTTGAATCTGTATAGGAAACTGAGGTAATCCATGCATGACAGCCCACAGGGGAGGATCTTCTCATTTCCATCCCAGTTCTCCACTTTGGGCATGTGTGCTTCTGATCTCCACTTTTGACTCATGTGCTCTGTTCGCTACTTTGGACATGTGTGCTTTGTTCTCTACTTTGTTGCTATGCATGCATGTGTGGCTGCAGAGCAGTTTCACTGAATATGGTCCTTCCTATCTGTTTCTCATCATCATTAATTATTGTTTCTTCAAGGAATAAACTTGGATACCAATTCCTTTCTTCTTTAGTCAAGATGTACACTTGTAACTGAATTTAAACATTTTTCATTTGAGATCCCAGCAGTTCATTATAAGCAATGCACTTTAAACACACAATTTAAAGACGGCCTGTAAGAATATGAAGCTGGCAGTGCCAAAATAAATGTCCCTCTCAAACAAAAGCTCAGAGTACAGAAAGAATGGTCACAATAGTGAGAAAGCCTTTACATTTAGGCCATTTGCTGAGCTTATAAAAGTGTTTAAAGGGCTAGATCTTTTTCATCCTCAGCTGAAATCTAGTACATATGGTGTTTAACAATAAAAAGGAGGAGCTGTGTGCATGTGATCTCTGTAAGTAGAAGGGCATTTCTTAGGGAGAGAAGAGAAAAATGTTGACTCACAGCAACTCATTTCCAAGTGGTATTTATTCCCCTGTTACAAAACCAAAAAAGAAAAAAGTTCCCACCAAGTCACCAAGTTTCTATTTACAGAAGAAAGTATGGCACTGGGCAGAGAGTGCAAGGGAAGGACAGGTAAGTGACACACACATTCCTCTGCTTCTGATACAGATTTGTTGCCTCAAGTCAAATATATATACCAATAGGTAGCATGTAAATATTTAAACAAGTTTCCATTTTGACATATATTCTTCTTCAAAGATCATGTATGTCTGAGGTGTGGCTTGCTGGCGGGGGTAATAGGGCCTAGAGCAAGATAGTAAGAGAAAAAAATTTATTTGGGGGAGGACAACAATGTCAGCTTACCTGAACACATTTAATATGCAACTCCTAGGATGGGAGTGTATCTCACCTAGTAGAGTATTTACCTAGCATGCATGAAGCCTTAAGTTTGATTCCTAGTACTACATAAACCAGGTGTTGTGGCACACACCTATAATACCAGCACTCAGGAAATAAAGGCTCAAGAACCAGAAATTTACAGTCATCCTCAGCTATACCGCAAGTTTGAGACCAGCCTAAGTTACATGAGACCCTGTCAAAAAATAAATAAAATGCAAGTACTTGTCAGACCCACAGTGGACTACCTTCCTTTAGGGAGTAGCAAGAGGGAAGCAACAGCAAGTCTTATTCACTGAAGGACATAGATAATTCTAGAATAACAAGGACTCCATCAAGTTTCCATAAATATCAACAATGTGTTTCCACAAGCAATCTGCTCTGAAAATGCAGACCCATGTTCAGACATGAGAAGCAGGAGGAATGGGCAATGGCTATAGGATGTTCCGAAAATGGACAGACAGTAAAGAATACAAGTCTTTGTGATTGAAAAATGAGAGCACTTTGAAAAGTAAATGTCGAACAAGGCTGTTGCACAAGTTGGTACATTTTGGAAGCCTTGGGGGGAGTAAATGTGTTCTTGAGGTTCATCATTACATCTGTGTCCAGAGGCCTCACTCAAAAGTTGATACTTTTGTACAAAAACACCCTCGTGCTGACTTTGACAGGGAGGCAACATTGCTAGCGATTTAGGGCCAAACCATAAATCTGTGGGAATATTCCATTCATGGCCCAGCCACCCTCACTCGGCCCCTACAAACTCTCCTTTCCCTGAAATTTGGAAGCTCAGAGTGAAGAGAGAAAATGAAGGCAATATAAAGTATAAGAAGAAAGTACTGTGATATATAAAATAAAAGACAAAAGCAGATTGGATTATGTCAGCAAGCCATTTGTGCAGCTGAAGGTTTCTCCAGGCAAGAAAGGCCCATTGTTTCTGAATCAATTGCTTCCTTTTCACAGGCTTATTCTACAGTGGTGAATACAACATGGCTCTCGGGAAATTCCTGCCAATCCTGTGGTCTGCATTTAGACTCTATTTTTCCCTTTCTTTTAAGACTCAAGCATGTAAATATGTATCAGTGCTATAAATTTGCCAGCGCTCCCTGGAATTAGTCAAAGGGGCCTGGAACTAAATCACAAGTATTTCAGTTGCTAATAAATATGGCAGGCCCCATCCATTGTTGATTAATTCTGACTGAAATCTAAACACCAAACAACAAATGCTCTTCTGAGGCGCTCTGGTACCCATTAGCTTGATGTGTTTATTAGACAGGGCTGTGTTCCTTTAAGTTTATTAACAACAGATTAAAAAACTGCAAACATATTAGGCTTACTTTTATTATTTAAAAGTGTGGGTACATTTACTAATGTTCTTAGGGCTTGACAGTGAATCCAAACAAAACTAAAAACTACAGTCATGTCAAATTAAGATGTTGGTTAAAAGTATGAATACATATTGTCAGTGCCTAACTTTTATTATTAAACAAATAATCAAGATTTCTATTTAATTTTATAACTTTTAGAACTATCATTTAAAAAAAAAAACTCCATCCTGGAACAGGAATTTAAGCAGTACAGCAAGATAGGATAGCTATTATAATTTATTACATGCATTTAAAGATTACAGGGATTAATAAATAGTTTTCATGAAATTTAGTTATATTTATATCACAGTTGCTATAGAACAGTCCTAAACTGAGCCATCTAACACATGTCAATATAATATGTTGCACATTGTTTATTGATAGTGTTTGAAAGAGACAAAATCGCTACAAGCAAACACAATGTGCAGCGGTAAGCAGCACTGCTGTAAGAGCGAGCATCAGAGAGTCAAGCACACGCCTTCAAACCTTTTCAACATATTCACTCTGACTATTAAATCCTGGTGAATCCTTAGAGACTTCCAAAGTAGATATGCTTTCAGCAACCTGGTAGAAACCAGGAGTTTGAGAGGAAACAAGATCGACTGATATGCAAGTTATGTTTAGAGCCCCAAGAAAATGTCCATAAAGGTTATCTGGCTTAATTCAAGCTACCTAAAGATTAAAACTTAATTTTCTGATTTAAAAACCAATAAATATGATTAAGAAGTTTTACAGCTATGTAAATGTTAAATTCCATGTGATTTAGCATGCTTTTAGAATAATGTGTGAACCAATTTATGTTTTGGGTAAAACAGAAAATTTCCTCACCAAACCTGCCTTGGGAGAGCCTTACGGCCAAGTGAAGCAACAGCTTGATACAGTCTTCCATAAGTGCATGTGCTCCTGTTTTCACAGTATTCCAACCCAGACCTGTCACTTTAACATCTGATCCTCCCCAGATCTTCTCACATCACCAGAGCTCAGCTCAGCAGCTCCAAAATTAAATCATTTGTTCCTTTAATCCTAAAACATGTCCTCTTAATTTTCCTATCATGTAAACTACTCAGCTATTATTCTGTTATTTTGATTGTTTTTTTCCCCTAAGGAAGGCATAAAAACAATGATAGTGAATGTTAGAAGACAAAGACAGACTGTATGATCTTGTTTGGGGTCCATTCAACCTCAGGTTCTTATGATTAGGGTCATATTCAGTCCTATTTATGATGATGTGAGACAAGAGGCATACGCAATTTTTATGACATGTATTGAATTTTCATTGCTGTGATAAATCACCAGGACAGCAGTTTAATAGGTGGAAAGACATTTTGACTCTTGGCTTCAGAGGTTTCACCCCATGGTCAGCCAGCTCCACTGCTTTTAGGTCTGTGTTGGGGCACAGCATTGCAACAACAGGGCAAATAGTAGAGGAGAATGCTCACCTCATGAGGGCCAGGATGCAGAGAATGGGAGGGACAAGGGGCAAGGTCTGTCTCCACCCAGGTCACAGTTCCTAACAGTTCAGTCAGCTTTGAGCCCTGTAAATCCATTGATAAAGCTGCATCCTGACAATCCAGCTGCTTTTCAGTAGCATCATCAGCTGAGGGCCAAGGCTTCAACACACGAACTTTGTGAGAGGACACTTCATATTCTCTGTGAAGACTCAGTGCTGTAGTCAGCTTCTATACTGCTGGGATGAACATCCAAACAAAACGCAGTGCATGGGAGGAAGAGGTTTATTTCAGGCTTATAGATCCAGGAGAAGTTCCATCCATGGCAGAAGCAGCTGC